>NC_031497.1:19216402-19549827 GCF_000237925.1 Schistosoma mansoni
AGCTTCAATTGACTCATGATTTCAACTACATAAAAATTACTAAAATCTCCACAAAACCACCTTCTGATAATGATCATATGCTCACTAGTGACTGGCTCCATGAGGTATTTCCTGGAGTTCTAGTGAGAAACAGCAACCAGTGGAGTTCAACCAGGTCTGTTGTGAAATGTTAACTCAATGAAGACATGGGTGAATGGTTGCGCAATTTCGTGGATTGGTTGAAGTTAGAAATTAAGACCATCGGATGCTGGTTCAGTGGTCTAGAGGTTAAGTGCTCGCGCGCGAGACTGATAGGTCCTGCGTTCGAATCTCGCGAGGCGGGACCGTGGATAACACTTCTGAGAAGTCCCACAACAGGACGAAACGGCCGTCTAGTGTTTCCAGGTTTTCCATGGTGGTCTAACTTCAATTGACTAATTACTTCAACTATATAAAAATTTATTTGCACAAAGAATTAATCAGTATGGTATTAATACTATTCAATAAGCAAATAATTTAAATAATGTCAGTAGTTTTGACATCTTATTACACACAACAAGATTTAAAAGTTCAGAATAAGTAAAGAATCCAAATTTTTTATCTGATTTACCATCTAATGAACATTCTATTTCGATGTTCAATGTTCACTAGAGTTTTAAAAAAACAACAATCAATAACTGATTGTTATATATAGATGATCCAATGACTGCTTATAAACTTTAAGATCAAACGGGATCAAAATTCAATTAATATTTTTTTAGAATTAAAAGTTGATTTTAGTTGAAAATAATTGAAACGAAACCAAAATATGTGAATTATTGTTTGTTTTTAATGTTTAGTAAACCGGCTAAATTAAATACCCAGGTAAATTCAATTTTTTTCCCGCCAACAGTTAAAACATCAAACAATGCATATTAAATTGACACAGTTAATGGATTCAATTTTAATGAGGCATCTTCATTTGATGAACTATCCACTGAAGAATACAATATTCTTAATAAATTGAATAATTAATAAGACTAAATAAAAAGATGAAACAATGTGACACCATATTATTTCTTCATTTTATCTATCATTTTCTACATTACAGAAGGTCAAAAATTAATGGCTGCATTAAAATTTCTACTGGCTTCTACAAGTAACGAGAAAAAGTGAAGATATTAAATTTCAATGAATAAGAAATTAACAAAGATTAGTGATCTTTTATCTTTGGAATAATAATTCACGACGTGTAGTTGTTTGTGTACATGGGTGATAACACACATTTTTAAAATTTTTCTGGTGGTTTGTCTCTCTCTCTCTCTCTCTCTATATATATATATATATATATATATATATACCGTTTAGTGGCGAGACTATAATTTATGGACGACCCATTCAGAAGCGTTTTAGGGATTTCAAGGTCACGGCGCCAATCTCAGTACCTGATGCTCATGTACGATCGGTTCACAGAGAATTTTAGAGAAGGCTCGACACTTAGGCGGCTACAACAAATAAGACTACTAAGAAATTCCTGTAATTGTATTTGCGGTAATTAAATGACTTGTCCATCCCGTGCAGACTACCGTGATGTCCTTCGATGTAATATATGTTGAAGGAAGACGTTTTCTAGAATACGAACCTTTTTCGCTCGATCCAGATTGAGACTAAGGCATATTATAATAATTGCCGCGAACTGTATAATAAAAGCACCAGTATTATTGGCTGCAATATTCGCAAATGTTACTGAAGCTTCGGCTGTTCAGTGGTATGAGTATTGTAGGGATATATGCGTAATAAAAATGACAAACTTACACAACCTCAGTACATACAAACAATATTGAAGCTATTTGGTGGAGGCTGAGAGAGTTTTTGTGACCTTATCATAGCTTCAGAGACCAACTATTATGGAGCCATATGGATGAGTTCCTCTACCTTGTGCATTACGATTTTTGAACCTTTTTCTAACCTTGACAAGTTTTTGGACCACATAAAAGAAGTGTATCCACTTTAATTATTTGGTTTTGTATATATTTTTACTCTATGCCAACTGTTTACTGATTAGCTGACATTTCTCAAGGTCATATTAGATTCGTTCAAAGGTCGTCCGTAAATTATAGTCTCGCCCGTTTAGTTAAGGTAAACAATTCATTCTTTTCTCAATGTGCAGCACTCAGACGCTGAACGAATGGAAAATTAGTCTTATTCGCTGGATACAATACACAAATTGAATATACAAAATGTTATGGACAACCTCGATCGATTAAACAGTTGGAGATGAGAACAATTCAACCATGAAATTTCATTGTTTCTTTCTTACTATTGAAGATATATTAATAAAGCAAACAGTAAAAGATTTATTTGGACGTCAGAAATAAATAGGTAAAATGTACCGATGTATAAACCTACAGGTGTTCACATGATTAATACAAGTCCGTTCACAAAATATAATGGATGGTATGCAATCCCTGAGTTGATACATTTAATGAAATTCAACAGTCTGAGATTGGATCCATTTAGGTATGTTTATTAGTTAGTCCGGTGTGCTATCTTAGAATCTGTGATTGAATTTTCCTTGAAATGTTAACATATAAAAACAGTACGTTCTATAAATCTGTGAGATATATTACCTAAATGTAAAAAAGTATTTCATGACAGATTTCACCATTAACTGAAAATAAAACCCCCGTAAACTAAAAAAACTGAACCGTTGTTTCGTTCTAATAGGGGCTTTCCTTAGTAGCGTACAATCAGATACCTGTACTACATTACAGCTCATAGTCTATAAGTATCTTGGTCAAAAAAATGATAACGTCGAGCTACGTAATCATGCCCCAGTGATTGGTATTTTCAATTTCAATTAACTTGGGACAGATTACCATCATCATTCCGTTGAGTTAACTGACCTGATGCAATACCTTTCTAGGCTACTGTTTCCGGTTATCCGTTGACAATCGTGATATATTTCCATTTCAGTAGTGAAAGAGAATTTTGTACTTTCTGTACCACTTAGAGGTAGTGGATTCGTGAATAGACACCACTGAGAAGTTCTACCTAAACTATGACAAAAGATTAGTATCTTCTTGTTTTCAATCATTCCGTTCTATCATAAGTCAGTCCATGATGAAACTTTATCTACAAAAGGATTAAATCTACATAAACCACCGATTTTTTAAGAATATTTTAGTTTACACTCATATTTTTAAGTGGAAAAAACAGAGATATGTGGACTGTATTAGACAGCAATTAACATATCGGCGACGAGTGTGTTAGAAGTTCATATATAGGCATGTGCATTTGTAAACATTTGGAGCCAAAACAAGTCCTTACTCACTATTCAACCACTTATTCTCTGTTTACGTATCTAATATGTCAGTCTAAATCTCCAGTTACGGGGAAGAGTTGATGGTAGTTTGTTGAAGTTATTGAAATAGCATTCAGTCTATAATTTGTCAGTCCATTGACAAAGCGTAAAAATATCGTTATCAAAAACATTCTGTGATCTTTTTCATTTTGAAAATTGCTACATAGGAAAGTTTCTTCAGACGACTATGATAACTCCAAAATCATCTACGTGAGAACTACTCATAGTTCCAAATATGTCATCAAAAGTAGTCATTCCTTAAAATTTTTGATGCGAAGAAAGCTGCATTTATATACCAAATTAAACAAGCGGTCTTCAATAAAAAAAGTATGTGATCAACCACAGAAGTGCTAGGTGTTTATAATTAAGATATTTACCAATGAAAAACTAACGGCAAGCAAAGATCACCACTATCCACATATCTATTGGCCTATACCATATATCAGTCTCATAGATCGACGGTGAAAAACTCACAAACAAAATAATCAGTATAAGATTTTTGACTTGATTACGGTTTATATTATGGACTGGCTTTAACCGGACAATCGTTGGAAACTTGAAAACAATGTAAAGCTGTTCCATTATAGAGTGAAACTACTCCTAAACTATGGACAACCACGACCCTGCCAGGGATCGAACCAAAGATATTCAGGTCTTGTCGCAATCGTTTAATTGGATAGAACCCGAGACCTCAACAAGTGCGTTGTCTTTAGATCAATCTCTATATTGATGGTCAATAGTCTAAATTTACGGTTTCAGTCGATCCTCGAAACTGTAGTCACCGTTTATTTAATATTCAACACTTGAATAAAAACTTAGAAAATAATAGTCAACATGGATGGACTACACCAGTCACGGCCTCTTACTAAGATTTAAGAAATTACTGTTTGAAATTGGTCACTAGTGAGAATAATGAGTATTTAGTAATTTCGAAGAATGGGACAGAAAATGGTCAGTAACAGCCGACGAAGAATCGGATCATAAAAAGTAAATTCTACTGTTTGAATTGTCACTAGTTAATCACTATCTCACTTGTTGGAGAGTGGGTTGAGTAATTCTAACTTCATAAAACTATGTCGTCTGAACAATGAACAACACAATACTCACAATAAAAATGTGAGATTTTAATTATCCAATAAGTCAATTTTTACAGGAACACAACAATTATACACATATTAGAAGAATAATCACTACTAATACTACTAATATCACATCAAATAGTATAAGCGATTGGAAAAAAACAAGTAAAATTACAAGAAAAAACAAATGAAACAATGTATTATAGATGAGAGTGCACTCCAAATGTAACTGCCCACGTGTCCTTCTTCTTCTCCTCGACACACTTTCACTTTTGAAGCAAACAACACCCATAATCATAATTATAACATGTTAAATAAAAATTAAACCAATACAAAGAAAGTATTACCACATTACTAAGTACAATGATCTGAAAGTACAACAAATACACAGGAACAAAAGGGAAGACAATGATATTATTATTTATGCATAAGTATGCAATATAACAATTAGAGAGGACAATAATACGGAAATAAAGATTTGATGTTGTTCTTGTAAACAGAAAAAAAATGTATAGCACTGTATAAAGAACAACAACAGTTTATAAACTACTATAAATGATGGAGAGAACTGATGTGTGAAGTGTTGGTGGTGGTCGGGGAGGGAGGAAAGCGAAGGTATCAGAATAAATTGCTAGATGTTAGTTTTTCATCAGAAGAGGGATTGTGTAATCTAGGAAATGTAAACAGTCATTGCTTTTTTCTAATAGTATAAATGATATCATTTACCCGATGAGATCATTTAATTATAAATGGGAGAAATATACATGTACATAGTACAATAGATTAAACTAAGAAGTCATAAAATTCGTGTTGAACAGAATGGATATCATTAGTGACTGTTTTATGCATGTGTTAGGTTAGATAAAGGCATAAAAACAATAAAACAAAATAATCCTCAGTATTCTAACCTAAAGGGAAGCACATGAAAACATCACTATAATTAACAGAAAATTACTAATGATATATATATATATATATATATATATATATATATCGGTAATAAAATGAGAGGTGACCGATAGACATATGATTAATTAAAAAGAGTATGGAAGTGTTGTATGGTATGATAAAATGTATATATGTATAAATAAAAGACTGAATGTGCATACAGAAGAAAAAGATAGAGACAATGTACACAACAAATTCCCATCAGAGGAAAGAAAAAGGTATAAAGGTTATAGAAACATAAAGTACAGAAAGATACTGCCTCACATGTTCATGGAGGAACACGATTGACCACACATACACAATGAAAGAACAACATGTCGGAGTAAAAGTGTGTGGAAATGCGAAACAAACAAACAAAAGAAATAACCTCATGTTTATCATTTCTTTTGCATATGGGAAAAACCTATGAATTCTTTCTCAGAATATATACATATATATTTATAGTAGTTTGGATGTCATAGTGTATGTCTGTTTAAAATGCATACAGACATTAATATTCATTAACAGTATAATGAGCATTTTTTAACCATCTGCTTTTGGGGGAGTGTACCAACCACTTTCTTCGTGAATCTGAACTAGACCTCGATAGGAGAGCTGAGCTCGGCGAAGTGAATATTGATCCTATTAAAAAAAGCAAAGAGTTGATTTGACTGTAAAATGAAGATAGACTATTGTTATAGTAGTTTTGAAATTTTAATTATAAACTTACAGTATTGAACTATACAACATGTGTTGAGATTTTCCATCCCTTGTATAGAGATATACCTATATGTTGATCAGTAGTGGAATACCGAATATGATATTTCTTTTTCTTAACGAACTCATCGCTTAACTGCATTAGGATTTGAGCATCCCCTATGAAAACTTGGAACAACATGGGGAAATAGTATGATAATTCAAGATATCTATCCGTGTCGAGCCCAAATGTTAACGCAGGTTGATCACTCTGATCTTGCATTTTGCCTACCCTAACTTAGTCCAATATATAAATGATATTGGTTTGAGTTTCAGTGAATGCATTATTATACATAAAAGTCAAACAAAACCAGTATACTGAGTTTGACTGACAGCCGATACTAATCAATAATGTCATAAGATAAAAGCATTTTCTGAGGATCGATCATTAAGCGCAGATTTAACGAGGGATGTATATATATATATATATATATATGTTTCTTTAGCCACTAACTCATCACGGTTGGTGAGACCTCCTATATATGAATGTATTAAAGTCCCTTATTTGTTTTACTTATCTTATGGTTAAATTAGGTGCTGATTTAGAACAATCCTGGAGCAACACTTATCATTTAGATAGAAAGAAACCTTTCGTGAACAACCTTATGATGTTAATTAACGATGGATAGAAGGCTTTATACCTTATCAACATCTTTAGCAAACAGAAGTGTATCAACTGCAAGTCATAAAGTCGATGACCACCAGGGAGACTAGTTCCTGAAAGGTTAGATGAAAAAAATTGTTATTTTTAAGAGCCTTCATTAGGTCATGTTTTTTCGGGATGCAATTCAATGATAAACATTGAGACAAGATATCTCGGTCGATTTAATCCATACATTTAGGGTCATATATGAAGAATCCTCGATTTTCCCTGATGTTTTTGAGCTTCAGTATTTTACGAACAATATTTATCAAAAAAAATTTTTCTGTGATTGTCACAAAGTACTCTCTGACCTGTCTCATAAATCAGAGCGATTAGTGATCTTAAATAGTTTGACAGAATAACATCCACCTTCCAAACTTTAGAAAATATATCATACAATCTAACTGTTGAAACTGAATTACCATCTTAGTTAATTTATCAGGAGTAACTATTTCTCCTTGCTGAAAGTAAATTATAGCATTTCCGAAGTACGAGTCATCACAATTTCAACCGCCCTGGTATGGCCTAGGGTGGGGAGAGTTTGCTCGCCCTCTCAAAATGAGCTCACGTGGCCATGCGTATACAGCCAATACCAGGGAAGTCTTACTCATTACCTTTACAAGGCGAGGGTGTTGTTTACGAGATTGAGAGGACGAAAAGTGAATGTCCGGTGCTTTAAACAGGGTGTTGGGTATCGAGGATCCACCTAGGGGAGTTGGAAAACCCTGATTCCATACCAATGGTGCACATGGGCTCGAATATCCTGAGAGAACAAATGGCGTATAAACCTATTATTGGTCACCGGCTACCATGGGACTGCATCTCCTAACGTTACTCCACTACCATGTGGATTAGACCCCTAGGTCAAATGCTCAAGGAGTATCCCCCTACGAAAACTACGTGCTTCGGTTTGGGTTCCACTGCAGTGTCCCAGCCTACAAACAAACTCAGTGATTTTTGTGGCATAAATATATTCTAGTGTCCCTTCATACGAATGTTTATGTGTTTAAATATAAAAATAAATAAAGAACAATAAGAAAAAGCAAAACAGTAAAAAACAACCTACATCTGTTGCGCTAAAATTTATTCGTGCACGACCTTTCACTAAAGTTGCAGCTATTTGCATAATAGATGATTCGATATCATAAGCGCTTGACCAACCCTGTTTAGTAAATAATTCCATGCAAATTGCTCCACCGGCTAAAACATAACCATTTTCAATTACTGGATAAAGAATACGGACAAATGGTGGCTCAAAAGGATATGTTTCCTATTTAAAATAAAAATTACTACAATTAGAATAAAGAATGTGATACAAAATATAATCTAGTATATTTTAATAAAGGATATGAGGAAATTTGATCGATTTTTTCTCACAAAGCACTAAGTATGATAATAAACGGAGACTAAGCAAAGATTGGAAATCATGGACCGACCTAAGTTATACTGCTACGGAGCCCCATATTATGACGAAACGGCCGCCCGGTGCTTTTAGATTTCCAATGGTGTTTTAACTTAGATTAGTTCATGATTTCAATCAAATTCAACAATCTTAACAATCCCTCACCGACAAACATTGGAGTTATAATTAGTTGACTATAGTTTAAAAATTAAAACAATATTAAACTCGAGACGATCTGTTTTGAAAATACTAAAAAAGACAAATATATCACTCGATATTCGTAGTACAAAATAATGTATGTAAGAAAGAAAAAGGAACAGGAATTCTTTGTGTCACTTGAGAACATACAAGTTGTAGTAACAACTGTTTACAAGAGAATCAACAACCACCGTGATATGAAGGTATACCTACCTATCTAATGAAAACAAATTATCTCGGCCTTACATATAAATCTTAGTAAATAAACGTAATACATAGAGCTTGTTATTTCGTATGAACGATAAGATTGATTCATTTAAGAGGTTACATGTTGGTGAGCGGCCTATGCTCCACCACGAGGGGTAACAGGCGTAAGTAGGTATGTTGATACAGCATTATTTAATCTGTTTCTAGAATAAAAAACAGGCTTAGGGAAATCTATGGGGCTGAAGACACTATAGAGGTTTATGTATTCCTAAACTTTGGACCATTTTGCAATCCGAGGAAGATTTTTTAAAAGGTTTCCTACTACTGACATATCTTATATAAAATAGAAAAACCATTGAATTATGTGTGGTTTCAAAAAGAAAGCAAACATTTGATAGGAAGTGAAATGCATGAATACAGTATGAAATGTGACCAATGATAAACAATGTGACCAATGATAAACAATGGCACTTCAGTGGTATTAAGTCTATATATATATATATATATATATATATATATATATATATATATTACATGACAAAACACAGTAAAATGTATTTTGCACAAATAAGAGATCTACTATGTAGTTATTCATGCCGGGAGTAATATTGAATGCTTCTAGAGGTGCCTAGGCAACTGACAATTCTTGGCTGCCTACATGCTGAAATAATATTACTTCGTGATAAAACTGAGAGGTGAGAATAGTATTAGTGATTTCATTGACCTGGGAGAGTTACAGAAGCGATAAATGGATAAGTGCTGATCACCTGATCAAATGGAATCTTTAACAACATCGTTTCAGATGATGCCACACAATTTATGACATCTTTGTCTGAACAACTCGTTGAAAAAGGAAGCATCATCCATATCCTCTACCTGCATTGTCATTCTCAACAATCAAACGGTGAAATAGTTTGTTAAAACTTTCAAATGGGAGCTTATCAAGAGCTGGAAGGAGTAAATGATGAAATTTCAAGGTTCCTCCTCATGCCGAACCAAGCGACACCCGAAGGAGCGTTATGAGAATTTTTAATGGGAAGAAAGAAATGAACGGAATTCGACATTCTACTTTCAATAAAACAGCAACTAACATCCATCTCAATTGCTCAATTCATGCTCGAAACTAAGATGTATGCAAGAGACCATTGTCTTCAACATAATTGGTAGGAAATTTAGATAATCGTCAAGAGGCAGATTTTGATGAAGGCGTAATATGTTATTATACCTAAACATCTACCGGGCTCTTTACAATTTGAATAGTACAACTTCATCCAGTGAAGCAACCATACATGTAGAAGGAAACCTATTGGATCTGATGACACAGTACTGAATGTTCAGACAAACAAATCATAAAATTTATGGAATTAATAACAACTAACTTTGAATAGAAATTGTAATCCTAAATGATCTTCTAATTTGGGATGATTTGTGAGTTCTTGAAGATCTTTATGCAATCCACTATCTTCATCAACTCTTTTGAAAAAATACATATATAATATGAAAAAAACTGAATTCCTCACAAAATTAAAGTATAAAGTAGTTATCAAAGCTGCTTAAATGTATGTTCTCAACTATCATATCTTTAAAGACAAAGTATACCTATAATATTTTAATTATGAAGTAATATGAGCTGCTATTTAAAGACATGAAGCAACTTTATACAAGAAATAATCAGACTACTGATAGTTATATTGTTCAACTGAGTCAGATCACTTGATTTCTCAGTCAATCATAATCAACATAAAGCCTGGCATAAATGTACGTTAGCCTAATTTCCCACACCACGTCAGTACAGCGGGGTGAAATCACAGTAGTATGTCAGTTATATAGAGAAAGAATAAATAGTTCGAAAAGAATAGATGAATTATAAGAAGTTTAATAGTAATGAAATCAGAGAATGTAAAATTACAGAGAAAAAATAATCAAGCTAATATATCCGGGATAGTAAGATGCGATTGGATAACGAGTGCCTATAGACACGCCTATGTACACTCAATAGATGAGACTGTATAATAGTGTAAATTCATCTCACTAATGATTTCACTACCGAACACAAACGGTTGCCCCTTGGGCTCTGTGGTCACTCTCCCAGGTCACTAAGACCATAACTAATCCGGCTTCTTTTTCAGGTCCCTCAAGAAGAAATATCCTTCGACGGTGTGGGCAGCTGGGAATTGACAACTGCCCTCATACCTCTAACCAGTGTGTACGTACGTACCACATTCTATGATGCGTTTGACTGACTGACTATAGTAGATATTAAGAGACGTATGCACTGTAATGTTTAGATTTCATTTAATGAACTGATTTCATATCCCGATCTTCATGATGTCACCGACTGAAGAATGAATCAGTTACTAACTACTTGATTTAACGAATCCATTTTGTCATCTAATGTTATTTAATTGTAACATTACATTGTCGTTTATCAATAAGATGTAGATGTTCGTACTTGTCAAGTTAGCTTAACAGAGTTATGTTAAATAAAACAAAATGCAAGCAAGATCAAAATAAGCTTACTTGTATAATTTAACTTTCCAATTATAAAGACTGTCATTTTGTAGTTCAACGGTGAAAATACCTAGGAAGAAAAGTAATTGATAATAAATGAATAAAAAAATTTGAAGTAGTAAGAAAATTGTTTGGATATGATGTTTGTTGGTTTTAATGAAGTAAACAGCTTATTCTACTATGATTAATCTCGAAATAAAACTCATTCATTTTATAAAGTGAATAGATAAACAAATAATGACTAAATATATGCATTTATTGTTGACTTTTAACAACTCTAGCCAGTCATTGTACCATAAAATGTGCTATAAAAATCTGGGTCATCCACACTCATACATAACGTATCTATGACTATTGAATCGGTCAAATGCATACTGTAAAGATAAATGATGCATTTCAAATTAAAACAAGAACCATTTATTTAAAAAAAATTAGGTTGAAAATAAGAACTATCTAGTTAATAAATAAAGATATTTTTTGTGATAAAAGGTTAGTGAGAATAGCTCACCTTGTTTGTAACTGTCTGATCGATAAATCTCTCTTAGCTCTTTCATCAAACGGTCAGATGATTGAATTGAACCTTTAGTAATTCCCTGAAGACACAATGATAATAATAATAAACATCAGTAGAAGATTGGCTAATATACATAACAGAAGCGGAGTGAAATACACCAATGAATAGAGTAAGCCTGTTAGATATAATCAATGTAGCGCTTGACACGAATATGCGTTGGTCTAACTTTTCGTACTACATTAGCATGATAAAATGAATTTTTATCATTAAATGAATAGTGAACTAACTAAAATAATGTAAAAACAATAATAGTGAGAACGACTGAACATTAAGAATACGGTTTAAGAAAGGAATGAAATGTTTTGTATGAGGGAGTACTAAAATTCATGTTATAGAGAAAGATTAAGTGAATACATCTGGGTTATTTTGATTTGTTCTGAGTCGAATCACATAATGTTTCCAACAACTGGTTGGGGTCATCGCATGGACCCTTAACCAGGTAGTCTGCGCCTACCCACACACTTCCAAATTACTGCCCGATACTGAATTAAAGAAGAATCACCAACAAATTTATTTTGTTCAGAGTACATTCGGCAAAACAATGCACAGAATATTGAAAGGTATGCAAAAGGTTTTATAATAACAAGAAATGATTTCCGCCACAAGCTGGAGAATGATTGTGAAGTGGTAGCTTAATGGACTAGAGCAACTGCTAGGCAACATGTTTGAACTGCGCTTCGCTTAGTCCCCCATTTGGACAATCGATTAATCATAGTAGCAATAATAATAATAGCCTTATTCAATATTATATGTTTAGTAAGATATTTCAACAAGTTCATTTCACTCTTCATAAACTTTACAATACATATACGTTTGTATACATAAAATTATATTACATCAAATGAGGTTTCCAGAGGTAAGGAAGAATCTTCACAATAGAAAACTTTCTGCAAGTTCAGGAGTATAAGTGTTTGGTTAGGTTAGTTTTCAAAGCTTGTTCATTACATAGTATATGCACTAGACACCGTATCGTCGAGTTTTGCTACTTTTCTTTGTGTGCATAAATTCTACTTTGACTGAGTCTTACTCTCCCAGAAGATAGAGAAGTATCACTAGGCCCCATACACACACAGACACACAAAAGTGGAAATTCAAAGCCGAGTTTACTATTCTGTACTTGATCAATGTGAGTTGAATTTGGAAAACAAATGAAGTTTTTGGTACTAATGAAGTAACTACATTTTCTTACGATCTGTATCACCATAGTTACGAGTCGTCATATGATCCAAAACTAAATATAGTTTTAAAAATTAAGTTAAAGAGAAACGGTAATTTAATTTATCTGATCAACAATCAGAATTGTCACTGGTGATCCAAAAAAATATTAATGGGATAATCTTTTGAACGTTTAATAAAAAACATCACCAGTTCGTGTACTTAATTCTCGTCTATGGGGGTGTATAACATTTGAGTGTTGGAGAATTTCCAAACAATCGTACGTTAAAAAGTCGACAAACTTCCTCTAGAAAGCAATCGCGGTGGTGGCAGATCATTAATTAATTAACGATTTTTACAATGATTGTACAAATCATTAGAGAATTGTATGTTTCTTTCTTTTCCTCTTAGAAAAAATTCCATTCAGCATGGTTTTTTTCAAAGGTCTGAAAACTATGAGTAAACAAATTTGGAGATGACAAATAACGTCAACTGAGGTTGGAATTTTCAGTTACCTAATAATGATCGAGTAGTACTGTGTTTACCTTGGTCTCAGAAACTCGATTTTTTCTAGCAATTAGCGTTCACTCATATATATATATATATATATATATATATATAAAACAATGAAACGTACTTGTATTTGTGTAGCCTTGAGTTTTTCCAACTGTTCAGCATCTTGAGATGAAATACCATCGTATTCAGGACGATCATCTCCCGTAATACTATTTACATAAAAGACAACAGATAGATAAATTCAAGAAAACAAACCATGTATACACATACATAAATATAAATGTATGTTGGGAAGGAAGACATCTATAATTCAGTGATGAATTACATTTCTTAGTCAAACTAGCTAATTTAGTGATTTTGCGAATTCCATACACGCACATCAGATTATTGATTAACTCATAGTTCAATTTATTCGAATTTATTGATTGACCAAACATTTAAAACGACGTTACATTATTATCATCAGCATTATTGTGGAGAGGACAACTTACAGATGCATTCCAAATGAGGACCGGAGTCAGACAAGGCTACTTGCTCTCACCCTTTCTCTTTTTTTGGTAGTGGACTGAATTATGAAGACCTCTACATCTGAGGGGAAACACATAATACAATGGACATCTCGGAATCAACTAGAAGATTTGACTTCGCAGACGACCTAAGCTTCATATTCCATACACACAAACAAATGCAGATGAAGACAACTAGTGTAGCAGCAACCTCTGCAGCAGTAGGCCTCAACATACACAAAGGAAAGAGCAAGATCCTCAAATACAACACGGAGAACGCCAAGCCAATCACACTTAGTGGAGAAACTCTGGAAGAGGTGGAATCTTTCACGTACCTGATCAGCATCATCATTGATGAACAATGAGGATCTGACGCAGACGTAAAGGTAAGAATTGGTAAAGTAAGGACAGCATCCCTACAGCTGAAGAACATACGGAACTCAAAACAACTGTCTGTAAGCTAACATCAAAGTCAGAATCTTCAATACGAACATCAAGATAGTTCTGCTGTACGGAGCTGAAACTTGAAGAACTACTACAACCATCATCAAAAAGGTAAAAGTATTTATAAACAGTTGTCTACGCTAGGTACTCAATGTCTGTCGGCCGAATAGCATCAGCAACAACCTACTATGAGAACAAACCAGCTTCCATCTGAAGAGGAAATCAGGAAAAAGAAGTTGGAGCCAGATAGGACATACATTACGGAAATCATCAAAATGCATCACGAAGCAAGCCCCAGTTTGGAATCCTGAGAGGAAGAGGAAAATAGGATGACCAAGGAACGCATTTGGTAGGGAATTGGAATTAGACATCAAAAAAATGGATAACAATTGGAGAAAACTGGAATGGATTGCCCAGGACAGAGTTGGATGGAGAATGTTGGTGGGCGGCCTACGCTCCTTCACGAGGGGTAACAGGAGTAAGTAATTATTGTGAAAGTCGTTTTAATTAGTGGTTGCTGAATAAATCAATCTGCCTCTACGGTCTTGTTTTCTTTCTTGCATCGGCAAAGCAGTCATCTTATTTCGTTGTAAGTGGCAGGTAGGTGTTTTACAGTCATAGCAAAACAGCTGTACTATTAGCAGAAATCTGTATTTGGTTCAAGCCACAACACTGATATATCAGTCTTGTTTCAAGGCATTACAATACAAAGATATGGTTTACACTGAGTAAGATTTGCTAGTTATATAAACAATAATTAAAAAATGGAAATACCAAAGGTTGGGACTGAAATAATAATAGGACAGTCTACACCTTGAAATTCCACAGAGATAGTATCGATGTATGCCGAAAAAATGTAGATTAAGGAATTGGAAGAAAGCAAAAAAATAGTCGGTGAATAGTGTGGGGATTAAAATGTTGAATATTTCAACCAATTCGATGCGACTCAGTAGCCAATTATAGATCCGCGATGTTAGGATTATGAAATCACCAGATACAACATATGAAGGAGAAATCAATATGTACATTGAATGAAGGTAATTCTTATTCGGTTGACTTTTAATGCATTTTTATTCTATGAATTTACTCAATATGAAGTTAGTTACTAGAATTTGTTGTGAATTTTTTTATTGCAATCACAAATTCACTCTAGTTTTGTACTCAAGTGACGATTGATGGGCTAACAAATTTTTGTAATTATTAATCACTGAATTTAATCTGTATATACGATGAAATCAACTTGAGTGTAATTTAACTGTTCCTAGAGTTTTTATCAAGAAAAGCAGCTATACAAACATGGACTCTTCATTTTAGTTAATGAGTAGGGAAGAGTATGGAAGCAGTTTTGATCATCTTAATGAAGTCAGATTTGGAAATAATTAGCTTATTGTACATATATATCATTTTTACGTACTACTCTTTGAGGTATAAATATGTGATAGCTATGGATACCAGCTGGATGGTGTTTGGAACACAATCAACGAATCAGGGTTTAAATCTGCTATCCCATGATTTACAGTTGTGCTTTTAAAGCACAGAGTCATTTTAAAAAAAGATTTTCATGGTTTGGTAAAAGGCAAATAGTGAATACACTTACGTTACTGAACTCAACCTATTAATAGTTACACAGGTTAAATCATGTTAAGAGTATCAAGTTCTGAGCTGAGAAGAAATAGCCGTCTGAAGTTTCATTTTTCAGTAGCTCACTACTTAGTGGAAATTATTGAACAATTTATTATATTTATCAGAGAAATAGTGTTAATGTCAGTTGCCTTGACAAAAATAAAGTTAACTAGAAACCGTAAAACTTACGAAACTTCAAATGGATCGTTCAGTGTCACATCTTCATCTTCGAAACCAGTATCTTCTGCATCACTATTGCCGTCGCCAGAAGATGATTGGCGAGGTTCAGCAGTCGAAATAGTATCAACAGGAAGCTATAGGTGAAACAGATTAACAAAAACGCGTTCAGAGAATCCAGACGACCTATATGATAAATAAACTTGCAAGTGTTTTTCCTTGAGTTTTATTACTCTTAGAGCTTTAGTTTTGGTAGATACAGCTACAAAGTCAGTTAGGTCATCTTTATTGTCAGCTCATGGAAGAGTGAGGTAATCGAAAACCTCTGGATATTTACAAGTTATTTCTTGTTAAGTCGATAACGTGATGTTCATGACTCACTAGATGGACGAGGATTATTAAGTTAATTTTTAAAAAAAATTGGAAAGCAACTACTTTGCGTTAAAAGTAGTAGGAAAGTACCATCTAGGTAAATGGATACTGAATATATTTAAATCTTGGTTCCTCGTGAAATCGTACTGAAAGTAACATTTAAAAATTAAAACCCAGAAAACAAAATTATAAAACATTAAGGGACGAGCTATAAATGTTGTCTATTCTGCTATATACGCAACAAAATATTAGTTTAACGGAACAAGTATAAACTTACAGGCTCAGGATTGAAGTCTGGACAGAGATTGTTTAATTCAGGAGGATTTGGCAAATTTTTGTATCGACATAATTCAGTTACAAGTATCTTTACTTGGCGATCAATCTGTAGTATGATTGAGTGGTTATAATTGATTTGATAACAAAAATAATTTACCGTATAATTGCTTGGTTCAACTGTTTGTAGTCCTCGGAAAATTTGTGTGACAAACGTATCATCAGAATCGGAAAACCATATTGGAGATGATTGTGGATATGTACCCTAATTATTTAAAATAAACAAAAACCACTTAACACTAAAGACACAGAAAGTTAAGCAGACTAAATTACAACGGGCTATTAACTTGTATAAATTTTTAGAAAGAACACTAGTTTATCCAGAGCCACAATGAATTTCAGTAACTGATAGTTTTAAATCAGTTAACGAATGTTAGCCGTAGTGGTGTTTTACTTCCGAATTGTGCATCGAATCATATCAACCTAGATTTTTTATGTGTGGTATGGTCTCGGGTAACGGCGATTACTCTAACGACACTGTGAAAGCGGATGAAAGTCTCTTTTCTCAGCTACGACCACTTTAGAAAACAAATTACTACTGAGCTAAATGGAATATTGCTGAGAACCACTGTTTGAAATTGATGCATAAAATTCCCCCAATTATTTCCATATATAAGCTGTCAGTGGACGCGGTCAAGTAGCTAGAAAAATTGAAAAATAATTTAAATGCTGTCTGTGAGCTTTTTACGAAACGAAAGTAGGGAAAATATTCGGTAGGTGCTATTAACTCTGTTAGGGATGATATAATCAAACAGAACCCCCCATTTTAACGGAGCGAAAGTTCGACTCAATGATGCAATATACAGAAGACTAACTGTTTGCATTATTATGGAACCATTCGAAGGAATCATAAAACTTTGACCGGAAGAACAGTTATGAACATGGCTTAGGACAAGCTGAGACATTCATTCGAGACAATTTACTAGCTAGTGGCTTAGGAGTACGATTCTATCCTTTAGAGTAGAAGGAGCATCGCTCGAATGTGTGACGTACAGATATAACGGCCAGTAAGGAATGTACTATCTTAACATACTCTCAGAGAATGCATGGTTCAAATCTAAGGATACTTGCAAAGCTGTGATTTTTATACGGTAGGTATCTCCAAATACACTCATTAACTGACCGCTCATGTATGATAGAACAGGTTCAAAAAATCGACATACAAAGCTCCAGAACTTATCCTTTTACTAGTTTAGACTGGCACATAATCAAGTACTGTGAGATTAGAAGCGGATATGAAGTGTTTAGTCAGTCAGACATAACGTAGGACCTGGAATATATATGTATCTGTTCGAGTTGGTACACCATATAAGCATGGTTAAATGAGATTATCAAGACAAACCCTAGAGTAGTAGAAGTAACAGCATCAGTAGTAGAATAGGTTGAGTATAAACAATATGATTTCACAAGTGAATTCCCAGAAGAAAAAAGTATAAGATAATGTCAAGTATTATTACCAAATAATAGATCTTTATGTGGAAAACTAGCGGCGGTTGAAGATACTACGTTCTTACATCAAACGAAGTCAGAGAATTACAAGTTGAAATTACAGGCAGATGTTTTTGCTTAGTAAACAGACTGATGGCAGTTAGCAAGGAATACCAATAACAATGATGCACTGAAATTCGGCCCTAATTTGAGTCATTATACGATATGAAACTTTTATTCAAGGTTAAAGAGTACATGGACATAGGGACTGCAGTTACTTGTGAATCAGGAGCCAACTAAGGTTGATGAATTGTTTTCATTTCGTTAAGACCTTCAGAACATAGGCGAGAACTTGTTTCGGATTTTACACCCGAATTGTATCAGATTAAACCTGGAATATAACTTTAAGCAGGAAGATCACGTTCTAAAATATCAAGTACACTTACGTGATACGGTGTAAGAACTAGAGTGGTAAGATAGCTTTTTAATACTTCCTAAGAGGTGCCGAAAAGCTTCAACCTTTCGATTTTCCCGTCGTATATTAAGCCATGTAAAATCCTACCATGCGTCGGAAGATGACCTTAGTATTGGTGCCTTGTTTCCTCAATCTACGACTGATTATTTGAAAGGGAATTTCCTAAAAATTTCGAGAGCACATATAGACCACCAATTACTGAATCATGAGCCCCTGAAATTTTCCACCAGGGCGTATATTACTAGCACTTTCTAGACACATGTTTAAGGGGACTAGATCTCCATAGTATCATTATCAATGGCTTTATTCGAAATTATATATATATATATATATTCCCAGCAGTAATTTATGCTAGTCACTTGACCTTCGATTTCTGGAGTTTAAAACTGCAAACTAAGAACGAAATTTGATCATAAACTAGCCTTATTCCTATTGAAAATGATGAATAATGTATCTTTAGCATAAGTGATTACATACATGGGTCGTTTGACCTCGATTCATTAACATATATGTTAATGCTGAGATTCTATTTCTTGCTAGCCATATATAGTAAATTTAACGACAAATTCGTATCAAACGATAAAATGACACAACAGAATTCTGTTAACTTACCAATAGGCTACCTGTAATCTCTAAATAGCAGTTATCACAAATAAAGGAACACGATATTTCGTCCAGAGTACACGATATAATTCGGAATCTAGGGTGGGACCTAGGGAACATTTCCTGCAGGACCTGCTGATGGTGCTTAAGCTTTTTGATGCACGACATAACATAAGGACCAGCTGACCTTCAGGAGATGCCGACGCAAACCTGGAGACCGAAGAGAAGTTACTGCGTTCTGAATTCGAATGTGTGCCCAATGTACAATTCTATACTTCGGCATACCGTGAACACAGATTTCAGACAGACAAATAGAAGCAATCTGGCAGACTATGCTCGAGGGGAATTCGAATTTAATTTGCTTATCGGTTTCGACATTACTGATTAACTTAGCCGAATATACTCGTCCGAAAGCCAAAATCAGTTTATTCAAATGGTTGTGGGCAAAATAGAAACTTCCGCTTGTCGGGCTTCAGTATTTAGCAGCAGTGGATCACCGATGTCTTCTGGTAGGAACATAGGCATATTCAATGACAAATTGCGACAATGGAATCTACTACATCCCTTAAAATGATCTGCGGGCCTTAACACTTTTAGCGGTTCAAATGGTTCGAGTGGTTGTGGACGGAATAGAAGAGGCTTTCGCTTAACGGGCTTCCGTGTCTAGTAGTAATGGATCACCAATACCTCCAGGCAAAAACCTAGGTATAATAACGACAACAGAGGAAAAAAGAAATTGGTAAATCATAATAATATGTTATCCTTAGTCCTTAAGAATAGATCAAGTTTCCTCTTAAACGATTCCTGGGAAATCTCTCGGACTACCTCAGTCGACAGCGAATTCCAGCATTTGAAAACTCTTACGGAGTAGAAGTTGTGCCTGCAGTCTGTTCTGATATGTGTGGTCTCCAGTTTCTGGGTTTTACCCCTTAGGTTAGTATTGTGACTAAGCTTAAGTAGATGTTTAAATGGATGACCAGAAGTGTTAAGGATACTGTAAGTCATAAGAAGGTCGCCTCTAAGACGCCTGTACTCTAACGGGTAAAAATTAAGTGATTGGAGGCGCCCTTCATAAGGTTTGTCCCCGAACTGATTTCGTGGCTCGACGTTGTATACGTTCCAGAGTGTCCTTATCCTTTTGGAGGGAGGGAGGAGATACTATGTTTCCGTACTCTAAATGAGGACGAATAAAACTTGAAGATTATGTGGAAGGTTCTACCGTCAAACTGGCAAAAAATGCGCTTCAGTGTTACCAGTGCAAGGTTTGCTTGAAAGTTTTTGTCACAGTTAGCGTACGACTTCAAGCCGTAGGGTACCACACTCCTACATCATTTACGACTTCGGATACTTCTAGAGAGGAGTTATCTTAGTTGTAATTATAGTCTGCAACATGTCTCAGATGGACTACTTTACACTTTAAGGTGTTAAAGGTAAGTTCGTTTTCGTCTGCCCAATTTTGAAGTCGAGTCAGGTTGTAGCGGTTAAAAAATCCCCGAAATAAATAGCTCTGTAAGTCTTCAACATTGTACGTTGACCACATTAGTTTCAATGGACTCACCTATCTGAAGGCGCTCTGTCATGCATCCACACCAGATCATGAGTGGAAACGCCGTGCTCAATATCCTCTGCAGTCGCTAAACAGAATAAATCGGTCGATCCACGATATGTTGCCAACCCATCAAATATATCTTCGGACCCCTTCGATTCTGACTTCTGATTTCACTAGGTGGGTACGATTCATAGTAGGTGTTGCTGGTTTAAGGGTTTTCAAACTCCAAATACCTGTGGCATCTTCATAAGTGAGCCTAACGTGATCTGGTACAACAGCTTACAAACTGTGAGTCTGTTCCTTATTGGGATTTCGTAAATCATTGCTTCATTTTAATTTTTATATATTGTGATATGCCAATTACTGGCATAGACCTGCTACAACACCACAATCTACTTGTTGATACACGCAAACAAAGGCTAGTGAACGGAAACACTAAGTGATCTTTCGATAATGTAATGATAATACTAAGATTATCATAACTATGTGATATATTAACGCAATACATTTCGAACAATCTGATCACACATATACTTGTTAAGAACATTTATATATAAAAATAAAAGGTCAACTAGACTGGAAATACGGGTAAGAATAGACAAGGATAATAATGATAAAATAATGTGAAAACAATTTGACACCTAATCACTCAGGATAATAAGCATATATTACCAGGGTAGGTTTAAAGAGAGAACAAACTGTTTTTGAATACACAAAGGGGGTTTGAATTTTCGTATGGCTAAGGCTTCAATAAACCTTAGTATACGCCCTTTTACACTTTTAAACAGGACAACATATGTTTAAAAGTGGATGCGCACTGTTGAGGAGTCCCATAATAGGACTAAACGGCCGTCCAGTGTTTCCAGGTTTTCCATGGTGGTCTAGCTTCAATTGACTCACGCTTTCAACTATGATAAACACTAAATCTCCACAAAACCCCTTCGGAAAACGTATTGTGCTGCGAAGGTCATTATCAAGGAAAGAACGAGGTCCATGCTTCATTCAAAACCTAGACGACATGAAAACGATTGTGTCACATCCCACTGCGTTTACCAATTTAAATATGTGTGTGGTCACACATACATAGGGAGGAGCAATCGTGATCTGAAAATTAGGGTGGGTGAACATGTACCAAAATGGTTGCAAAAACAAATACAGTCGAATTACCCAATAAGAGTAGAGGATAAACATCCATCATCCTCTATTGCTAAACATATAATCGAAACAGGTCATAAGATTGATCTAAACTCGGCTTTTGTGGTGTTGTTTAAAAGTGTAAAAGGGTGTATACTAAGGTTTATTGAAGCTTGAAGCCTTAGCCATACGAAAATTCAAACCCCCTTTGTGTATTCAAAAGCAGTTTGTTCTCTCTTTAAACCTACCCTGGTAATATATGCTTATTATCCAGAGTGATTAGGTGTCAAATTGTTTTCACATTATTTTATCATTATTATCCTTGTCTATTCTTACCCCTATTTCCAGTCTAGTTGACCTTTTATTTTTATATATAAATGTTCTTAACAAGTATATGTGTGATCAGATTGTTCGAAATGTATTGCGCTAATATATCACATAGTTCTGATAATCTTCGTCTTCTCATTACATTATCGAAATTTATCAAAGGGACTAATTGCTTTAAACTAAGTTATCTGTTTGCGTAACTTCTTTTTACGGTTGCGGATTATCCCTAGTCACAATCATGCACACAATAGATCCATTCTATAGACCATTACTCAACAAGTACTCGGAGACATACCAACCGCCACCGAAATGGCCGTGTGTAACCAGCAATGTTACAAATCACGTCACGACTATAAGATCACCTGTATTCTCGGAAGCACGCCGACTAGCTCCAGGAAAGCTGAGGTTGGCCAAAATCGAATTCGATCGCATGAGAGATTCAGGAATCATTCGACCATCAAACAGTCCATGGGCATCTCCCTTGCGTATAGTCCCTGATAAGGACAGCAATGACCGACGTCCAACTGGTGATTATCGGCGTCTGAATGCGAAAACCATTCCCGTTGCCCCACATTCACGATTTGACGGCTACCTTGAAAGGTACAGCTGTTTTCTCGAAAATCGACTTGGTTAAAGCCTATAAACAAATCCCTATGGCTACTGACGATATTCCCAAAACCGTTTTTCACAACTCCCTTCGGACTCTACGAATTCTTGCGAATGACTTTCGGCCTAAGAAATGCTGCATAAATTTTCCCGAGATCCACCGATGACGTTTTCCGAGGTCACAATTTCGTACATGAGTGTGTTGATGACTGCTTGATAGAAAGTCCAGACAGAGAATCCCATCTCCAGCATCTGGACATTGTGTTCGAACGACTGCAAAAGCATGGCATTACTGTAAACATCCAGAAATGTCAAATTGGAACCAACTCCTTAGATTTCCAAGAACACACTATTGATGCTCAAGGCATCCCACCTCCAAGAAGCTTAAATAAATACCCAGTTCTGTACGGAGGGACGTGTTAAGCGTATACAGAGACCAGTGGCATCTGCAGTAGTGACTGTATGGATAAAAAATAGTGAGAAGGTTATTCAGACTTGCGCCTTTCTAGATCAGATAACTCCTTCATTGTTGATGATCTGGCTGATGAATTAGACCTCGAGGGAAAACAAAAAACGGTGTCTTTGAAGACTCTTGGTAACAAATAATAATAATATATTCTGGAAATAATATTTACAGAATTCATACCAGTTTACAGGCATGATCAGATTGATACAAATCATCATTGATATCCAAAGAAGTCCACCTAGTGTTGCACTCGCCAGACATTTTGTCATCGTTAAAGTGCAGAAAGTGTTGACAGTCAAACAACTTCTGGCGGTTCACAGGATTGTGCTAACGGTGAATCAAATGGCAACCTGATCTCATTTAAAAGACATAAGCTTTCCGAGAGTAGAAGACGAGGATGTCAAACTGTTGATTGGGTTTAATGTACCAGGTGTACATAAGATGAAAGAGATAAGAACCGGAAAGGTGAATGAACCGTCTGCCGTGAGGACTACATTTGGTTGGGCTCTGTTTGGCCCCCACAGGGAACTTCATAACAGCAACCATGTACCTAATTACCTCTCATATAAAGAGGAATTAGAGGATAAGTTTGAACAATTCTACTCAACTGAATTCAAAGATCCATTAAGTCGTACTGCATCGATGTCTGTAGAAGATCGTACAGCACTCAACGCTATATCGAGTTCAGTGCAAAAGTTAAATGGGCACTATCTGCTCTGCTTTTGATGCACGAACACAAGTTACCTAATCAAAAGAAATTAGCATAGCGTAGGCTTAGCTGTTTGAAAGGTCAACTTATTTGGGATTCCAAGTTTTTCCAGGACTATGTGAGCGTCATGACTCGGTATATAGAACGAGATTACGCCGAAAAGGTAAACGATAACCACGCTGATGGACGAACGTGGTATCTTCCTCATCACCCTGTTTTCCATCCCAAGAAGCCTAACAAGTTAAGAACAGTGCTAGATTGTGCAACCCAGTGTGCTGGAACGTCTTTAAATAAGAATCTTTATTTTGGTCCTGATTTAGTCAATAACTTAGTAGACGTGTTCACCAGGTTTCGAAAACGACCAATAGGTCTTACGGAGGACATCAAAGTCATGTTCCATCAAGTAGTAGTTCCGGAGCTTGATCGAGATACTCTTAGGTATTTGTGGTGGCCAGGTGGGGACTTAGAAAAGAAGCCAGAGGTCTATAGAATGAAAGTCCACCTGTTCTAAGCAACTTCACCGCCATGTAGCGCCACGTTCGCCTTGCAGAAAACGATTTCTGACAATCAAGATAAATTTGCTAGGGTTGTTACGCAATCAGCTAAGGATCAGTTCAATGTGGACGATTTTGACAGATTTGTCAGATTTTCTAGTGAACTACCACGGTGATGAAGATTTTGGAAGCTACCTCGTGCAGTTGCCGAATCTCGAAGTTTATCCTAAGAAGAGCAGCTCGAGAAGTTAGGCCTCTTTACCCTGTTCTGCCGTTCCGTCGCCGCTCGCTTATTTCTGCATCTACATATCATCACCTAATACGACTGGTCAGGATTAGTTTAGCACGCTCATATATTTCAGATCCAGTTGGTTCGAGTGGATTTTTCAATATGAGATTCCTTTACTCAATGGAAGCTAAAGTAATATTTAAAATGCAGCTTGCTTAAATACCTTCAGAATCCACTTTTTATCTTATCCTGTAAATCTTACGAGTGCTAACTCCTGTTACAATTTCCGGTAGTAGCTTGCTTATTTGAGATTTAATATGGCTTCGGTCGTGTTCAAACCTAGCCTTTAGCTCCTTTTCGGAAGACTCCTTTAACTTGTGGGAAACGACGGACCTCTGAAAGACTGTTATGATAAATTTCGGGGTTCTATTTCTCAAGCTCTTCTCATTCTCGTAGTCCGGCTAGGCAACAGATTTTCTAAACGCTGCTGTTAGCCAATCATTGACTTCATTTTGTTTCCTAGCTTAATTTACAACTTGTGGATTTTGCTATGACATAGTCCGTGATGAATTGATGTGGGGTTCTGTAATTAAATCCATCGACTCAAATATTTTGGAGCTCCCTGTAATTTGCCTCTTCCTTTCGCACACATTCATTCTCCTTGTAACCTTTCCTGCATGTGTGCTTATCATCTACAATGTAATGGGAGGTCTACTTATATTACTTTACCCAAACCGAAAGCCGAATTTGTGATGAAGCCTATTGTTTCGTCAAGACCTGGCAGCTGCTTATCTACGGATTGTTGTTTACCTGGCGGGAGGTTTCTAGCTGTGTTTAGCAGCTAAATCGTCTCGAGAATCAGCAGGCATTTGGTAGAGCAGCATGCATTGCATAGCCAACGTGGTAGTGGTTTTCAGCACCTCTTATATGCAGTCACCGTGAGCACTGTGCACACACTGTGATACCACTTGCTTGAGTTATCACATTATGTTCTATTGTATACAATCAACGTTGATGATCTATGTCGAATGGTTGGAGGCCTACTCGAGTTAGACGGGAACGGTGTGTCGAACCAGCTAACTTCGAAGTCATACCTCGCGGTAAGCATCTAACATGGATTACCCGTTTGACCTATCAAAGTGCTATGGCGGCTTTGAAGACTGTATAACACAAAGGGAGTGATTACGTAAATATATTAGTAAGAATGAGTACAGCTATGTTAGTCAAACCACCAACACATGGCCCAGTCCATGGCATATGATTAAGTGATGCGCGTTTATTGTTTTTGACTTTAACAGGGATCGATGATCTGTTTGATATTCAGTGACCCAACTGCCGAGTGATATGGCTAGGGTTCAGTGATAATTCACTGCCCCCACACTATCCTCGACTAGAAAGCATGTATGTCTGCCACAACGATGTTTTGTCCGGACAATTCGAATTGTTAATTAGAAACAGAAAACAAAAATTTTGTCGGCACCGAAAATAAGAGCGAAAGCAGAAATAATTTATGGAAAAAGTCCTGCAAACTCTGAAGATGATGGATATGGAACACTGAACAGTTTTTTATGTAGTACTCATGAAGTGAGCACGTAAAACCTGATGCACAAGTGAAATGGTTCGTCCGCTAAATGGGAACTACCTGATAAGTCCGAAGATACCACCAGTATTGTAGTTTGACAATACTTTACCAGTAACACCTATAATGGAATCTCACCCACTCAGTAAAATCAAAAGTCAGAAGCGAGGAGGTTGGAAGATATATTTGATGGGTTATCAATATATCGAGAAGTGACTGATCTAATCTGGCTAATGATCCAAGTTTTTGGGACATAATCAAAACTCTAAGATTTACTCAGCAAGGAAAAAGTACCGCCTTCTACTAGGGAAGAATGGCCCATGTAACTGACACAGTTAAGTGAGCGAAAGTATATCAAGTAGAAAGAAGTCAATCAAGAACTGCTAGAATGACTTGACAAAAAGCGTTTTTTCTCAACCAGTTTGAATGTAATATGTGGGGGCGAGACTAAAATTTATGAACGAGACAATCAGAAGAGTCTTCGCGCGCTATTCGAACGGGAAGTTTAGTCCTAACGTGATTTACATTTCTCAAACTTTTGCTGTGTTCTTACGCAACAAAAGTATCATATCCAATCCAAAGAATCTATTCTGAGCTATACGTTCGGTAGATTACTTCTTTTTTGTGTTTCACTCAAATTAATAGTTAACTGTGGTTTTGCCTCAGCTCACTATCGGTTTTTTTTATAGTTTTCACGTAAAGGCTAGCTTTAGCTTATCGTTAACTGTTTTTATACATTTTTGATAGTTTTTGTTTACTGTGTGTTTTTTTTATCGGTCCTAAATTTACTGCTTATATTTTTAAGACAGTCTAAATCACTAGCCATGAAAAATTCATGCAAGAGACCTGGTTGCCGTTTTGCCGTTACATCTGGCATGCAATGTGACAACTGTAAAGGTTGGTTCCATGAAGCATGTACAGATCTAACAGCAGCAGCCTATAGCAGACTCAGCAAGTCTGATCGTAGGTGGGTATGTGTTACCTGCAACACCGATACGGTAGTTATGTTGGGTACTATCATTACTTTACTGACAGGTCTGAGAGATAAGTTGTCTAAGAATTCGGTAAATGATATCATCATGACGGGTAACAAAGCTGGAACGCATAGGGCAATTAAGAAAAAGGATACTGATAGGTCGGATATCGACGGTGCTGTTAACAGCACGAGTGATGATGTGTTGAAACTCAGCACCATCCTAACATCGACTGTCATCGACTCCCTCAGTAAACTTGGGTCCCCCGGGGAACGGTCCTTGAATGAGACAGTGGTTCCTAAAAATCCTGTGGGTGGATGGACTCACGTTAACAGGAGTAATAAAGCCCAAGCGTCCCCTCCGAAACTGAACGTCCCAAGTATCGTGCGTAAATCAATTGATGCTTTGGCCGCACAGTCTACACCCAAGACTGTCCGCCCGGTCATCACTGAGCCCAGGAATCGAAAACGCGCCTCGACATCCAAACAACAAGATACCAAACCTAGACGCCTTGGAAAACCTGGGAAATCAATTGCGGTTCGTGACGACTCTGTCATAATCATGAACCTTATTGACAACCCCGACCTTCCTCTCAGTTTGCAGGACAAAAACGACAGGATGCTCTGGGGAGAATTAATCAAGAGGCTGGAACTCCCTAGAATAGAGCCTTTGACCGTCACACGGCTCACTTGGGGGAAGGACTCTAACCACCTAAACCACCCGAGGCTGCTTCCTGTTACACTTAAGAATGCCTCCGACGTAGAGGACGTCCTGCTAGCCAGTCACTTACTGAGGTCCGATGGGAACGTAAGAATACTGCCCGACATACCGTATTCTGAACGAAATCTCATCCGGAACATCCCTAAGGAATCTCGTGAGGCGTTCTTCCGTGGACGAAATATCATTGTGCAAGGTGTGCCGGAAAATACGGACCCAGCTCAAGCAAACTCTGATATTCGGGAATGGAAATTCATCAAGCATTCCTTAAAACTCAAGAACATATTGACCCAACAGGTAATGAGACTGGCCAAGAGAGACGGAGACTCTAGGCCCCGGCTGCTGAAGATAACCTTCCCCTCCTCCCACATGGCGGCTGCAACTCTGGAAGCATTTCGTGCCAATAGACGTCGGTTGCCAACTGGCATCCATATGCATCCGGATAGGCCCCACGACAGCAGGATCAAGCACAAACGAAAGCTGGAGCTGACAATTCCACTCGTGGACTGTCTTGATCATAAAAAAAACGTGTAAAGGACAGGGACTACCAACTCGGTAAACATCGTATAGGTAGGCTACCTGTCCACTCACACACGGCTCATATAGACAAACAAGAAGAGGCTCACGCGTTCCAAATTGAAAGCATAAACTGCCTATACACGAACGCCGCGAGCTTGCCAAACAAAATGGATGAGCTACGTGAACTTAGCAACGCTAATGATGCCCATCTGATAGGAATATCCGAAACTTGGATAACGTCTCAGTTTACGGACCAAGAGTTAGCAATAACTGGGATGTCTTTATTTCGCAACGACAGAAAAACAGGAATGGGGGGTGGGGTAGCACTATACGTACGGTCATGCCTGGATGCGCACCAACTTCACAATCAAGAGTTTCACAATCTTGACGAGTCAGTATGGTGCTCAGTAAGATTATCTACCACCTCGAGGTGCCTAGTTGGGGTCGTTTACAGGAAGCCCACTGCCGACATCGAATATGACAAACGTCTGCTGGAAGGATTAACTCGCTCTACGCGTCTTGGATTCTCTCATATCCTGATTCTAGGGGATTTCAATCTCCCTAGAATCAACTTCGTGGAACATACATACATTGGTGGTGCCAACTCTACTGAAGCTCTGTTCTTCAACCTTATCGGCGACCTGGGATTATTTGAAAATGTGAAGTCGGCAACCCGTTGGAGAAACAGTCAGACGCCGTCACGCTTAGACTGGGTATTCACAAATGAAGAATTCCTAGTTGACGACCTCTCAATCCTGGCTCCCCTGGGCAAAAGTGATCACGCCGTCTTATCATTCAGCTTTGTCAGCAAGACGGAGCTACGATATCCTACTAGCAACAAGCGCTGGAACTTCAAACGGTTGAATGTGTTAGCTTTACAGGACTATCTTCAACAGGTGGATTGGAATGTTCGCCCTGAAATTGAAGTGGATGCTCATTGGGATTTTTTACTGCACACGATCTTATGTGCTACTGAGCATTCAGTTCCTAAAATGGTCCCAAAAAGCTACAAGCAACCTGCAATCATCAAGAACCGCACTCGTCGTTTGCTAAGCCGCAAAAGGCACTGTTGGGCTGAATATAAACGAACGGATAACAACGGCGCGTACAGGCAATACAAACATATAAGGAACACATGCACAAAGGCAATAAGAGAAGACAGGCTTCAGTTCCAGACCAAGCTTATCGATAGATTCGTCTCCAATCCGAAAAGCTTGTTCAGTTATGCAGCTTCTCTTCGACAAGGCAAAACTGGAGTTTCCCAACTGCTTGGTCCTAATGGCCCGACCAACAACGACAGTGATGCCGCTAACCTTTTGGCTGAACATTACTCCCGGACATTCCAACTGACCCACATCAACCATACTGACGAAAGCTTCACCTGCACCTGTACAGGACTTTCCGAAGTGGACCTGAGTGCTGACTTGGTGCTCCGTAAACTGCAGAACCTAAAAAAAGACACTTCTCCTGGTCCGGACATGGTTCATTCCGCTGTATTGAGGGAAGCAGCTTCAATCCTGGCGACACCACTTAGCGTGATGTTTGCACACTCGCTAAGCAGAGGCAAACTACCGGAAATATGGAAGCTGGCCCACATCACACCAATTTTCAAAGGAGGTCGACGCAGTGAACCCTCAAGCTACCGACCAGTGGCCCTTCTCTCCATACCTTCAAAAATTATGGAATCCCTAGTATTCGACGGCATACTAGAACACTTATCATCCTCAAAGTTCTTCTCGCCTCAACAGCATGGTTTCAGAAAAGGTCATTCTTGTACGACCAACCTGCTGACTGCGGTGGATAAATGGACAACCATCCTTGATCGCAAGGGGAAGGTTGACGTCATTTACCTGGACTTCTCAAAAGCTTTTGATAGGGTCAACCATGCATGTCTTATCAAGAAGCTTGGACGATTGGGTATAAAACCCCCTTTAATTGACTGGATCACTTCATACCTAGAAAACCGACATTTTAAGGTCAGGGTTAACTTCACTCTCTCTCAGGCTATGGAATGTCCTAGTGGGGTCCCCCAGGGCTCAATACTAGGACCTCTTCTCTTCTTGATTTATATTAACGATCTTCCTCAACAAGTTTCATCTGATTTATTGCTTTTTGCTGATGATGTGAAACTTTGGAGAGAGATACGTACTCACAATGATATACTAGTTCTGCAGGAGGATCTGACTCGACTTCAAAGTTGGGCAGACGACAACGGACTTACCTTCAACACTTCAAAGTGCAAGGTAGTCCATCTGAGACATGTTGCAGACTATAGTTAGAACTTAGGTAACTCACCTCTAGAAGTTTCCCAAGTTGAAAAAGATTTAGGAGTGTTGGTACCCTACGACCTGAAATCGTATGCGAACTGTGACAAAAACGCCTCTCAAGCAAACCTTGCACTAGTAACATTGAAGCGCATTTTTGGCCAGTTTGACGGTAGAACCTTCCACATAATCTTCAACAGTTTTATTCGTCCCCACTTAGAGTACGGAAACATAGTATTTCCTCCCTCCCTCCAAAAGGATAAGGTCACTCTGGAACGTATACAACGTCGAGCCACGAAATCAGTTCGGGGTCTCAAATTCAAACCTTATGAAGAGCGCCTCAAATCACTTAACCTTTACCCGTTAGAGTATAGGCGTCTTAGAGGTGATCTTCTTATGACTTATAGTATCCTTAATACTTCTGGTCATCCCCTTAAACAACTTCTTAAGCTTAGTCATAACACTAACCTCAGAGGTAACACCCAGAAATTGGAGACCCTACATAGCAGAACAGACTGCAGACACAACTTCTACTCCGTTAGAGTTGTCAAGTGCTGGAATTCGCTGCCGACTGAGCTAGTCCAAGCGACTTCCCAGGAGTCCTTTAAGAGAAAACTTGACTTATTCCTAAGGACTAAGGATAACATATTATTATGATTTACCAAATTCTTTTTTTTCCCTCTATTATCGTTCATATACCTAGGTTCTTGCCTGGAGGTATTGGTGATCCACTGCTATCAGACACGGAAGCCCGTTAAGCGAAAGCTTCTTCTATTCCGTCCTCAACCATTTGAACCATTTGAACCATTTGAGGGATTTCAAGGTCACAGCGCCAATTTCAGTACCTGGTGCTCATGTCAAGTCGGTCCTCAGAGGATTTTAGAGAAGAGTGGCTACAATATATGAGATTACTAAGAAGTTCCTTTATCTAGAATCGTGCAGACTACCGTGATGTCCTGCGATATAACATTTTGAAACACCATAAGACGTTAGCTAGAATAGGAACCTTTTTCGCTCGATCCAGATTGAAACTAAGGCATATTATAACAATTGCCGCAAAATGTGTAATAAAAGCACCAGTAACATTGGCTGCAATAATTGCAGATATCACAGAAACCTCGGCTGTTCAGTGGTATGAGTATTATAGGTACATATCAATAATAAAAATGATAAATTTACCCACCCGGAGTACACAAACAATATTTAAACTATGTGGTGGAGGCCGAGAGGGTCTTTGTAACCTTATCATGGCTCCAGAGACCTAGTACTGTGGAGCGAAACTGTGAGATAAACTTTAAAAATTAGCTTGGTGGGACTGGCAAACTATTATTTTATTGGAATCTTTGCGTGGTTGTTAAGCTTTCTCGTACTGAAGACAATGTTTTCGTTTTTCTTCTGAAACTGATGGTTAAAGCAAGTCAGTTATTGATAATGAAAGTGGCCGTAGATTAGCTCTTAAGTAATCGCTCTTAGTACCTACGGAAACAAAATAAACATCGAGTTTTCTCATGACTCTATAGTTGTTATTATTATCTCTGGTAGGGACTTCCACGGTTCTCTGATTCTAACCACTGAAAAGTTTGTACATATTTCTGTGTGAGTTCGTTCATGTTCTTTTATAAATGGACATCCCCATAGGTGTAATTTAATACTAAGATGAATCGAGGGTCTGTTATAGTGTAGGGGACCATGAGGGATATTATACACCTGAATCATATTCCCCCTAATTCTTCTGTACTTTACAAGTTGGAAGCTTAGACTTTCCTGAAGATCTGCGTATGGATTTTTTTGTCCGAGCACCTCTGTTGCTGCTCTTCTTGGGACACTTTCCAAGCGAGCACTATACTTATTAAAGTAGGGCGATAACGCAGAAGTTTTTTCTAGATGAAGTCGGAAGTAAACACTTAAATCAGTTCTAAATGGTTCCGAGACTAGGTTCCCTAATGTTCTGGCAAGAAACAACAAGACAGTATGTTTTGTTAGCTTCAGAATGCCAGTGGGAATAGAGACGTGGGGTACTACACAGAGTGATGCCCCAGTTTTTTTACTATGGTGAGGAGCGTGATGTATGTATCACCCGAGAATTACTAAGTGGATAGATTACCTGTTGGGGATGTAAAATCTCCAAATACAACTTGTGAGAAAAAATCAATATCGATTTAAGGTGAATTTATATTGAATATAAAGTCAACTTTCAACACATTTTCTTCTCATTACTTTGTGGACTTCCAATGGATTTTGGCTATGATTTGTGTTCACTGACAATGTCTCAGTTTATTAATCATGACGATTTTAATAGATATGTAGTTCATTAACCTAAATGTATTTTCTACTAGGAAGCTAGGGTTCTTACTCTAGATGTAGCATGGAAGACAAGAATAGTAGTCTCGTCGTATTGATGTCGGAGTGGACAACTAGTAGACTAGCACACGTATTTATCAGTATTAGCATTGTTCATCATCAACATTCTAAATTTGGTGGTATTGGTAGGAAGGTGGTTTATGTTTCCCCTAGTTCGGGGTTTTCTGATGAACTATGGTTTTCGATTATTGTTATGAAATTTAATGTTCTGCTTACTAGAACTAATCCTAGTTGCTCAGAATTCCATATTTTACGAAATATATAGTACTAGACAAAACCACTATTGACACTATTAATATCAAAACACTCCCAAATAGTTGAATGTGATTTGTTATTCAAATTTTCTTTCCATCTAATATGATATTTATTAATCTTTTCACTCATATTGTGAAAAGGAGTTTGTATGGTGACACCGTAGCTTCTTTCTAGATCTTTTTCAGTGACAATACCCATTCGAAAGCTGATAAATGCAGCTAAGGTATAGGAACCACGACAAGTCAGTGTTACTGACGTTCTTATAAGGTTTACAGGTATGAAAACTCCTTTTTTGTGTTATTTTAAGTAGGATAAATCTATGGGCTTGCTTTGGTTGGATAATTTAAGCCGTAGCATTTCTCAGTGACTTTTTTGAGTTATTATCCAGTCTAGTTACCTTTTTCTTTTGAAATGTAAATTAATTGTTAAATAAATAAGAGGTTTCATAAATTTACTCCTGATTCGTTTTTGTTGAATAAAGGTTTCCAATAGTCTGATAGTTGTTTTACTCCCGGGAGCAGAGTTGTTCTTCTAAACATTCTTACATCGCCTGTGTCCAGATCGTTGTATACTGAAGCTTACCAGATGACTGTACAGTTTGTGAGAGAATCGTTAGACACACCATTTCTTAAGAAATTTCGCAAACGTATTATTTACTGAATCGAATCCTTCAAACGACTAAATAAAAATAAAAGTGGCCACTACTTAGGACAGTTAGTCTAGATGATTGACCGCAAAATCACAACGGTCAAACACTAATGAAAACATAGTCTATATATGAAGGCCTTAAGGTATACTGGCATGTAGCTACTATCAAGCACAGTTGATTCCATGTTGAAATTTTTGATCTTTGAGTACGATTTATTTGTAAAACACTTTGGCGTTCTTAAGTTGATTTTCTGATATATATATATATATATATATATATATATATATATATATATATATATATATATATATATATATATAAAACCGTAAGTGTTCGTATCCACCCCACAAAATCTCAGGAGAGATTTTGATCTAAATGTATTTACTGTCTTCCTATCCTTATAGCAATCTTGATTAGATGCTAAGACACAAACCCATTAGGAATAACGTTAGAACAAAGAAATTTCACACCAAAAGTTATCGGGGCTGATATTGAGAACTACTAGTTTAGCTAAGTGAGAATAGTCTAGGTAGCTTTATCTTCAGTGCTTGGTGTTAATTAATTTGGTTCATTCTCATATGTTCCATAGAGTGAAGCACAATAATGTGTTCATAATACTGATTGTATATACCTCATAGTATAACTGAATTCCGTCTCTTTGTGCTTTCTTATCCTAAATGTTGCAAATTTTTGAGTTGATTGGAAAAACACCCGACTTTGTGTAGTTACATGTCGCCATAGCACCATTACACTGTGTGTTAATTTCTACAGTTTAGTATTTTAAATGAAATAAAATGTTCCCTAAACAATAGTAGTTGGCCTGAATGAACATGATCACTCATTCTGTTCAATTGTTTAGTTAGTTTTCAGTTTCCAAATTTTCCATAAACTTACGTTTAAATATATTGTGTATTTATTGGTTTGACATCGCAAAAGTTAGGTTCCACAATTTGAGTATATGGAAGAGAAAAGCCATTCAAGTGTTTCCGGTGCCTCATCAAAAAATGTAAAGAGTTGCAAATATCGTAACAACCATTCCAAGTTTATCACTTCAACTCCAATTAATGGTCAAAATCATCGGAATAATTCATCTGTAAAACAGGTCAGACCTTGTAGTCAATTCTAAAAGTAGTGTTAAATAAATATTTTGTCACTTAATATGATATATTAATCCGTGTACATCCTCGTTTAAGGGCGTATGTTGAACTTTTTCTGAGATGATGATAGTGGATAGAGTCTTTCCAGAGTTGTCTAGCATTCGATTTTTTTTAGCTAATTCTGCGTAGTGCAGATTCATATACCCGATATCGAAACACACTCTCAGGACAGAGAGGTTGTCAAGGTTATAAGTCTTCTGGAAAGCTCCATTGATAATTAGCATCGTAACTTTATTTATTTAAACACATAAATATTGGTACAAAGGGGTACCAGATATGTATGCTCCACACAAATCTCATTTGATTTGTATGAGGGCTGTGATACTGCTCGGGTGCCCAAACCGAAGCAGAAACATCGTAACTACTCAATAGCTGAATGATGTAATCGGCTCAACAATAACATGGAGTGTTCAATAGGATTATTCAGATCATGCAATAGTATGAATTAAAATATGAAGGAGAAAAATATCTACTTGGTCTCTCAACAGACTAAAGTGTTGACTCATAATTGAGCCACTTTCTTTTGCCATTCCAAAATGACGTATCATCCTGAATAAATCTAAAGAGAGGAGAGTTCAAAAACCTTAAGGATAGACGGTTTAGTATTAAATGGTGATGAAAATGTTGGATGTTAATTTCAGGTCTGGGCTGGAAAACCGATAATTTGAGAACTAGGTACATCTAACTGACAAATCTGTAATTGGACAAAATGTGTGTTCTGAATCCCACTGAAAATAATATTAAGGTATGCAATGGTAAATAACTGAATCACTGTACTTTTCTCCAATTTTCAATGCTTATTCAATCAACGATAATTTTAAGCGTGCTAATTTCTGTTGTCGCTGAAGTACGTCACGCATAACTCAGCACTCAAGTCACAGCAGTAAAAAAATTTAGATTCATTTTGGGAATGAAATGATTTGAAGAAAATACTTAAGTCAGCTAAAAATTAAAAGCTTAAATAAGATAATACACTGTTTAGGAAAAAAGCAGAAAAGTCTCTAACTGTCGGTTTTAGTTGCCTTACGTAAACCAACTCCAAAGCCTACATTTCTGTGTACAAATCAAATCACTAATTAGTGACTTTGATTCTATTTGTGTGTACATCAAATTCAAATGACAAAAACAGAATCCTATTTTCATTATTTTTCGTTATGTTTTCGATCTCTAAAGGAACTGATAGTATGTATTTCTAAAATCCCCCATTCTAGAACTGAACACTCGTTCAGTACTTTTCAGTTTCGATTGTCGTTTTGATTAATACAGATACCATTAAGAGAATGGCTGCATAAAATTTGTTAACTTCGTAAAAATGTCGAATTCTAAAACAATGTATTGTTTATTCTTTTTTATTTCAACACTTAGGAATCGAGGACCTCGTTTTCAGTGAATGAACGCCTAACAAGTTTATTAAATAAAATTCTTCCTTTAAAAAAGAAATGGAACACAAGTTTTCATCAGTCATGTATCGTTTTCACAAATCTGGCTACACATATTTGTAAAATCCTGTCAGGTAAGTTTGAAAACATCGTAACTATTCCATTTTGAATCATGCCTAGTACTACATCTATGTATTCTTGTCCTAACCTAATCAGAATCTTCTCAGTTTAAGAGTTTGAGATTTTCCCAATGGATTCTGATTGTTTAAAAATCACATTAGTTTTTGACATGAGACATAGTTTACATCAATGCACATCAATATTCCTCGGAATCCGTGGTAGGAATTCATTTGTTTTGGCAGTCATATTTTCCCCATTCATCCTTAAATTAAGGTCATATTTAGGTTTTAAAATTATCGATAGAACTGATGTGACTATGACATTGGCATCGTTTATCCCTTCATGACGTATTAGTCACAAGAGTTCTGAGTGACTAGTTTTACATTAAGACCACACTTTACCTCAGAGTTAGGTTGAATAAAATCGAAAGCCACACATCTTACCTTTTTAAGTTGACAATGTCACTAGGATGAATGAGAATTTCGAGATGGTATAACACTCAACAAGTAATCCGTAATCCTCCATATATTAATCAGTTATAAATAACACTGATGAGTGATCAGTGAAGTAAGATTTGATTAGCTACTGGATGTGAACAGGCAGACACTCATATTTCCTCCTTAATATGTGGTTTCTTTTCTACCATTACTTTCTACTCTGTACTCATTGAATGTAGACTGCTTGTGTGTTGAGTAAAGTATTATCTAGCCCATACTATGGACCTCTAATCATAGTCGTGAATTGTGTATCTTGTATAACATGGTACAGTCTGTGTGTAGCATATCGATTAAGTATCCAGCTTGGTGGTGTAATGAACAAAGACTTGGTTAGATTAAACCAAAATCACACGCTGCATTTATAAAATATGAATACATTGAATACACCATTTGTACATCTTCCTTGAATTATATCTTACAAGTCCCATCGTTCTTTCATTCCCGTTGCTACTCGGACTGCTTTTGCTTTTCTCTACTCCTTATGTTCCTCTTCTGTCAGTAAGAATCGTACTTCCAATTCTTGGTACAAACTACTTATATCTGTCCGGATAAGTAGTACACATCACAGTGGTAGTATAATTTCGGTCACTGGTCGTATTATCGTTAAATCGTAGTGTATTGAGGAAATAGAATGTATTTTTATGCTGTTGATATGTCAAAAGTAGGACCTGGTAAGAATATCTATCGGCTGAATATATATCAGTGGAACTACCGTTTATTTTTCAGCCGTAACCCGCTACTCATGTCATCACTCAATATGTTCTTGAAATGCAGTCACGTTTTGGATTGGTTGCCATTAACCCTTTTACAATGTATATTCACCATTGCTTGTCTGAGTAGGGGATGACTAGGATTGTGTACAATATTTGTCAATCATCTCGATCGATGAAGTATTATGCTCATACCAGTCTACTTTCCATTACTATCTATTAATCTACACGAAACTTTAATACTACTCGCTAAATGGTTCCATCATATCCCAGCGATGCTTTAGAGACACCAATAATCAAATATTTGTGGCTTACGTAAATGTCGTACTTTTATGGTCCATGCTTTACAGCTGTGGATCAATAAATAAAGACTCGTTGCATAATATGTTTAGCTTTAAGAATTAGCCTGTTCTAATCATTGTGTCTACTTAATGAAACTTAGATCACATGTACATGATGTCATAAGAACTTATTTTACTTTTCTAGAGGTTAATGCTTATCATTTCATAATTTAGGTTCTGAGTGACTTGTTACAAGTAATATTTAGTGTTATTCTCATTAGTTCTTTATCACTCTTGACTTGACTTTTCCTGGATAATATAAATTTCAGTCGAAACGTTGTTATCTAAAGATCTTTATTTCTCTGTTAGTTGTACTTTAGAATACTTGCCAGTAGGAGCTAACTCGTAAGCACCAATCATGAACTCTCAGTTTTCTGTAAATTTACAGTTAATAACCACCTCTAAAAGAAACTTCCAACTAGATTGATCATTTCTCCAACACTGTAAATGTAAGGCTAGTCATTATCGTCAGTAGGAATTGTGACGGACAGTTAATAAAAAAGGTTTTTATCATAATTTTTCTTTCGTTTCTGATGTTGGTATGGAAAGTCTAACCAATTTACTGACGTACATCTCTATGGATTACTTCTATGTTATTTGAACTTTTTCATATGTCTTACCAACCAACTAATTTTCCAAAGTATCACGGAATTAAAATTGCATAGAAAGAGACATACTACTTATTAACTAATGGTTAATGAAATTAAAAAGTGTAAGTTTTCGAAGTTATGTTTCATATGTTAAATTTTCTCGCAGGTTCATCATCCTTCGAGAATCATGATGATTTTGTCACTTATGAATTGTGTAATCTATATTTAAATGGTAATTTCGAACAAATGACAAAACTTCGTGATGGTCAAATTTTGGAAACCTGTTATGATAAACTAAATGAATGTATAAAAAATATGGAAGATTGTGGCGTACAGCTAAAGTCTATGGTTTGTATTTTTGTTCTTTGATTGTTTTTTCGTCATAGTATTGCATTGATTCTCTTTATTTATCAAGATGGTCTACATCACAATCCGTTAGTCGTTTTCCAACCTATTAGATGTCCCGAAAACATCACATTCTTGACTCATTTTTTTTACAGTTTCACTTAAAATCTTCACACTACTATTCATCGTTTAGTGATATATTCGTACACTAAGCTACTATTTCTCAATTTCAATAGGACGAACGAGACGACTTCTATTCTTCTCTTTCATACTACATTAACTACAGTAAGGACTTCAGTTTCCTAAAAAGAATTTTGTTAACACTTTGCTTACATATTTACGCTAATATTCCCGTGTGTCTATTATTATGTATGCTTAATCCTGTGTTAAAGCCCACATATATATTCTTACCAGCTTATTTGTTGGCCACTTAAATCCTATTAATAAATTCGTTCTCTTTCGTTGGTATTCACATCGTGTGCGTGGTGGCTTTTGGATCTGTGCTGAGCAACAATAAGCTATAGTCATTGCTTTGTATTGTCTTCTGAAATTTGTATACCATTGGGAGTTATCTAATAACGGTTTTCAGGACGATTGATAAACGAACCAATTCCACACCAAACTAAAACTAATGCATCATTGTCCCTTATTTTGCTGTGCCTTTTTTGAAAACGGTCATCAGTATTTACCAATACACAATACATTAACAGAAAATATGCATAGGATATCCGCTGAATAAACTATGAACTCATGTATATTGTCCAAAACAAAATAGTCTGTTCGTTCTGCATTACTGAAGCTGCCGACCAATTAACTGCTAAAACGTCAAACTCTACAAACCATAGTTCTACTTGTGGTGATATATAGGTCAAACTGATGTGTCAGGAGGTCTGAACTATACCGTCAATCTTGAATGACTTACCAACCAATGAGAAGTCAGTGTCTAATTATAAAACACTTTCTGATCAATAGCTGTTGAAACGGAAGTCGATAAATAATTATCACATGATTAATAAACCTTTACATATTGAATGATTTTATTACAATAAACAAGAAATAGCTAAGTTTATAATCTATGATTTGTTAGCGTTAGGAGTACGGTTAGAGTAAGAGGATACTTTGTTTTCATTAATGCACAGGTTACCCGTCAACGGGTTTTAAATCTCACGCAAAAATCCTAAAGATCTCTATCTCAACTGTGACCGAATTGGCTATATAAGTTATTTCTACCATTGTCTTTAGCTGTATAATAATGATAAGCCATCGTTGTTTTATTATATGTGTGGTTATTTTTCGACATCCATTCACAGTTTATTTGTTTGATTAATGAATTTTGGTTGAAAAAATCTGTAGCTAGATCAATTGAATTATTTGAGAAAACTAAATCAAAATGAATCAATTTATCAGCAGTATGCCACATGCCAATCGATATTAGACTCATCCGTAAAGATAAAAAGTGATTCTACACTAGAAGATGACAACAGTTTGTTCACTTCAAATTCAACTCGATCATTTACGTCAACATCATTAAAACAACGAAGACAACAACAAAAGTTAAGTGGAACTTACTTATACGAAGTATTCACCATTGAAATAAATGGACTAATCAATCAAATTGAACGTGATACAAGCATTCGAAAATATTTAGTGAAAATTATATTGCCTAGCACTTTGCATTATTTTCACTTAAATAATATTGTTCAAGATAATGATAATGTTGTCTTACTAAAATTTGTGTCCATTTGGCGTCATTTTGGACAATATGTTTCATGGTTTACTGTTGTATCGATGTCTGAGCATATTTTGAAAACTATCTCAATAATACAGACTGAATGAATTCATATAGAATCATGTATATATTTACATACCTTTTTCTTGTACAAGAAATAAATATATTATTTTCTCTGCGTTGGACTTTTTCAGCTTCACGCCACATTCGATTGACACGATTGTCATTAGAATATATTGGGACACAGTTTTTACCACAAGACGACAGTCCTTGAAAAATTGGGAGTAACTCCATACGATGCATTATTGATTAATGCATGAAGTGTAGACAGTAGCTAATAAAATTCTGACTGGATCGCTATTCCAGTCATTCCTGCTAATTTACTAGATTTCTATAAGAACTCAGTAAAACCGAACCCTACATCACGATCAGTAGGTTGAACAAATTACTTCAACTTGATAGTGAACATCTGTAATGAAAATAATAGAGTATGTTGGGATAGATTTGTACATAAATAACCAATGAAATATACCATGACTGTTAGTCATTGCAAGATAATTCGGTCAGGTCGAAGGGGATATATTGATGTGAGAGGAGATAAAAAGGAAGCAGTAGCGATGTACATAGTCTCCAAAATCTCTTGCATTGGATCATGGTGGTGTACAACAACAGTATCATCAGATGACATTGTACTGGTCTCCAATTAACCCATATTCCAACCTATCTGTTAACACATGTTTCATGTTAATGAATACACACAGATTAAGACCGTTTGTGTTCCTTTGTAATGTGTGTTTCAATGAAGACGTTTGAATGAGAATGAGTGAAACCCCGTGTTAATTGCCATTGTGTTTTGTCTCTGGTGTTATTGTCGTGTGCGATAGCATTGTTTGTTTGCCAAGTCGGTTTGTGATAATCACATGTTAGTTGTGGAATCGGGTCTTCCTAATTGCCAACATTCTTATCTGCCTACAAATCAGTGAGAGACCGAGAATACCGTTTCCTTTCCATGTTACACACTAACATGATTTGAGATGAGGTGTGGGTTTGGAGAACAGTGTGAAGTGCGATGCGATGATACCCGACGTAGTTGATAGTGTGTGCGTGTGGATGTGGACTTGATTTCAGTATGATTTCCAACTGTCTTTCATCCAATATGGTCCACCATACAAGCAACTTTGACGATGATCTGATGAATACAGCACACATAATACATCCGCCGGTGATTCTGATGCTTACGCTAGGTGTTGTAATTAATTGAAATGTGTTATGCTTACAGCACAGAATAGCTATTTAGGTTATGTTTACAAACAGTAATGTCCATATTCAGAAGTGGTTATATACTTCCCATGGTTCATTCGATGACTATTGTTGACACAGGTAGTATAGAGTCATATCTCAGTCCAGAATTAAATGAAGTTTTGTTAGCGTTTCATAACTCTGAAACTAAGCTTCAGCAAAAAAACTTTTGTTTCACGTGATATTTGTCGAGAAAGGTGAAAGGATTTGTATTTATAAATTAATTGACGCAGCAGAATGAATACAAGTGTATCGAATTAAACTCAAAATCACAGTGAGACAAAAGCTTCTAGTGAATCAACTTCTGAGGTGGATCCAAATCAAAAGAGCTTGGTAAAAATATAACAACACACCAAGTTACCAACGATATACCAAAAGAATTAATACTACAAATCTAAGCGTATGTCTATAAGTAACGCAAAAGTTAAAAAGTTACAGTTAAATTATAAAAAGGTATATTAAGCAACAAAATGGTAATAGTGTTATGAAATGAATGTTACTTGTTGGCTGCTCTCTGAGATAACAACCACAAATAAGTTCACTTGATTAACAAAGGTTCCTCTGCACGTGATGGCACCAACAGCAAAACGAAGATTAAATCCGGTAGTATTATTTAGTAATGATCCGGGCCAAAGCTCCAAAGTGGTGTGGAAAGGCCTAAGAGAATGTTATAATACTATTATAATCTTCAATCAACGGCCGTGGCCAATAAAGCAGAAGAATGGACGACAGAGAAAGCGTTTACATTTTAAGAACCGCGGTAGTGCAGTGTATGTTAGATATAACCAAACAAATACATTCGTTTCTTTACCATTGATACAGAGAAACAATAGATATTGATTATAAAAGTAGTTACATATAAAGTGTGACAATTAGGAAAAATATGTGATCTTTATTTTGTTGCTACGAATAATCACTGAATATACATCCCACAATACTTCTTATCAGATTTCTCATGTTATTTTATCATATATGAGTTTTTCTAATGATCCACATATTTTTAATGGAGATTCTTATAAAAAGTGAGAATAATATTTCGGAATATTAATGATCCCCTACGGAGTTCGTTCCCGTGTCCTTCATAGAGCTGAAACCATATAAATTCGTACATTTCACTGCAATTTATATGTATAGAAGAAATTTGTAGACCCCCTTTCCCTTCCATGACCGGATATAACTTAACAAATGAAATTGTTATTTTTTAAATTTAATTTTGTTATCATTAGCATTATCTTCACATCCGTTATTTGCAGCAGGGGGTTTGTGGGGATTTTAACAATTTTATATAGGTGAGATCGTGAGTCACTTGAAGCTAGACCACCATGGAAAACCTAGAAGCACTGGATGGCGGTTTCATCCTATTGTGGGACTCCTCAGCAGTGCGCATCCACGATCCCGCCTCGCGAGATTCGATCCAATCCGTTATTTGTTTGTGATTTTCCGTCTCTTTCTGTTTGTATTCTTCACTATCTAATTATTTACACGCTTCTTATTACGTAATGATTTTAATGTTTTTTGATGATTATTCTAAGTCTATTCACTCACGTTTGATCTCTTATTTCCAATGTTTAACCATTGATGAGACTTTTGTTATCGTAATTTTATATTCTTACTACTATCAGTGCACCTGTCTTCCCACCGTCAACTTGTACTTCTAAGTATTATGTGCCTTGACGTATTCTATTTCATTGTGATTATTAACTCAATTTGCCTTGATTGGTTTAACATTTTAGTATAAATATTCATGTATACTAGAGTTAAGCCTGATGACGATCTAATTGAGAACAATTTTTCGCTTACATTTGTTGTTCTAACAATATTTCGAATGAATCAAATTATGACCGAAAATCTGATGCGATTTTGATAGATACTGATTTTTCTTATGATCCATAATTCTCCAATGACATTCCTAATAAATTTGACGAAAATATTCCAAAAGTACCGAATCCTGGTGATGTCATATCAAATGTTATTTGTTCTTATAATATATTTGTTTCTGATGGAAAATTTGATCGGTTTGAAGCACGAGTCCTAAGTGAACTCAAACGTAATTTCAGTTCGGATGACCTCACATCAAATGGTGCTTATTTTCACCATGAAGTCACTTCTAATGGATCCTATAGTCAATGTGGGAAATATGTTATAAATTAAGACATTGTTTGTATTTTGAGAATGTGAAGATTCAACATTGTTTTGTGGAGTAAGATAGTGTTGGAAAATCTACTGTTCCAATTATAGATATCAGTAATTTAAGTACACACAAGTGACATGTTGATCAAATACATTTCCAATGTGGCGGTAAATAAATCCCCAAAGTCACCAGCTCTGTAAGTCTTCGATATATGATGCTGACCTCATTAGTTCTACTGAACTCACCTGGCTGAAGGCACTTGGTCACGCATCCGCGCCAGATCACGAGTGGGCATGCAGTGTTGCGCATCTCATTCAACTGTAAGCCATCTTAGAATAAACGCGAACCGATACATCGATAGCCTTCCATATATATATTCGAACCTCTCCATTTATGACTTCTGATTTGATTGGGTCGGTTTACTTCTATTATAAAGGTACTACATGTAAAGGCGTTGTCAAACTCCAAATATTTGTGGTATATTTAAGGTTACAAATCTGAGATCAAATAAGTAGAAGACTCCGTTTTTCCCACTAAATGGTCAATGAATAGAACGTTGTACCTAGGCAGGTGTCACCAGCTCCGCCTGTGAACACTAGTGTGAAGAAGCTAGATCTTTGCGGGGATATAAGATACCTAGATTAATACATAACAGCTGACGTATTATCCTTATTACTGAAAACTAACGGATCATTAGTGAGTCATTCCATTACCTGAACAAAGAATTATTCGGATTATTTTGTCCAACTTTTGAGAGACCCCATAAGGAGTATGGGATTCAAGCAGAGCCCTAGTTTCGAGTATGAATCTGATATGCTAGGACGAGTCCAGCGGCGAGGAACCGAAATTGTGAAAGGTGTCGATGTCCTATAGTATTGTAGGGTCAGTGAAATGTCACTGAACCCCAGCCAAACCACTCGGCAGTTGGGTCACTGAATATCGAACAGATCGTCGATCCTTGTCAAGGTCAAAGACAGTCAACGCGCATCAATTAATTATACTCTATGGACTGGCCCACGCGGCAGTGGTTGTACTTTCGCTTGTATCTACCTTAACTAATGTATTCTTGTAATAACGTCCTTTGTGTTGTACAGTCTTCAGAGCACCCATGATCCCTTAATACGTCGATGGAGCAATCCACGTAAGGTGCTGGTTGCGAGGTGTAACTTCGAAGTTAGCTTATTCGTTACACCGTCCCCGTCTAACTCGACTAGGCCTCTAATCATTTCGACATAGATCATCAACGTTGATGATCTTACAGTATGAAGACAAACTGGGAGGATTCAAACAATTTCCGTCATCTTACCACAGGCCACAGGATTATTTCATGTTGGCTTCCAGCATACTGAACAATGAGCGGGGTATTAAATGGTTCAAATGGTTTTGGACGAAATAGAAGAAGCTTTCGCTTAAAGAGCTTTTGCATCTAATAGCAGTGGATCGCCAATACATCCAGCCAGGGACCTAGGTATATTATCGATAAAAAAGGAAAAAGAAAAAAAAGGTAAATCATAGTAAGATACTATCCTAAGTCCTTAAGAATATCTCGAGTTTTCTTCTAAAGGATTCTTGAAAAGTAGTTGATAATAGCTCAGTCAGCAGTGAATTCTAGCATTTGACTATTTTTAATGAGTAGAAGGTGTGGCTACAGTCCGTTGTGCGATATTGTGCCTCCAGTTTCGAGGTGTTGCACCTAAGTTTTGTGTTGGGACTAAGCTTAAGTAGATGTTTAAGGGGATGTCCAGGAGTACTGAGGATGCTGTAAGCCATTAGGACAATTCTAAGACGCCTGTGCTCCAATGAGTAAATATTCAGTAATTTGAGGCGCTCTTCCTAAGGCTTGAATTTGAGTCCCTGAACTGATTTTGTCGCTCTCCGTTGGATACGTTCTTAAGTGCTTTTATTCTTTTGGAGTGAGTGAGGGAATACTATGTTTCCGTACTCTAACTGGGGACGAGTAAAACTGTTGAAGATTACATGGAAAGTTTGTAACAGCTCAGGTTGGTTGGTAAAGAGTTGACCCCAAACAACCAAGCATATGTTAAAACAGTATTGTTCAAGTATTCATTCACTTCCTTACTTTTTGTAAGCGTTATATTCCCTATTATCTTATATTGAATGTTGAGAGCCTTTGTTTGTCTGAACAGATAATCCCACGCTCCACTGTGACTGCGCGAAGATCGAAATAAAGACCTATTCACTACTTCTCTGGTTTCTTCTATCAATAGCACGAGGGTTACCTTAAGGCACGAAAGTGGTGAGCCCTTTTTGAACACAAATTTAACCTCATTTCTGTTATTAACTTTTTTTACTTAATCGTAAAAGTAGACCTGATTATCCGTAAACTAAGTTGAGTATATAACCAGTTTATTCCGTATTATCTTAAGTTATTCGTGTTATAGTAATCATTTTTCGTGCTAACTTTATCGCTATATTTGTCACATACCTCATGTCAGACTCAATAGAAACCCATAATCTGGAGGATTTGTCACCAGTGGAGATAGACACTGTTATGACTACGAAATCCCGACTTCCAGAATTTGATCGTAGTGATCCTGAGTTGTGGTTTGCTCAACTAGAGCATTATTTCACGAGACACAATATCAAATCTGAAGGGATTCGCTATAGAGACTTGTGTTCTATCCTTCCTCCTTCAGTCGCCAAAGAAGTCCGTGACTTGATTTTAGATCCACCATCACCACAACCATACACCATCTTAAGACGAGAGATAATGAACCGTTTATCATTATCAGATAGTCAAAGAATCCAAAGACTTTTTCAAGGTGAAACACTAGGTGATCGGTCGCCGTCACAGTTTTTGCGTCACCTCCAAGTGTTAATGGGTGATAACACAGTGGGTGAAGCAGTCCTAAAACAAGGATGGATACAAGCTCTCCCATGCTACGTCCAACACTGTTTGGATGCACAAGATCCTGAAACCTCATTATCTCATTTAGCGCGTATAGCCGATAGAATAATGGAGAGAGGTCCTCCAACTGGACCAGGCACAATAAATCACACACAAAAAGTAGAATCAGCAAAAGACCCCGTTATAGAAGGACTCATTGCGAGTGTTAAGAGTCTCACTGAGGCTGTCACCAGAATGCAAATGGGTCATAGAAACAGGAGCAGGTCACCACAACGACCACGATCCAAGTCACAAAACACGGAGGGTCCACCTAGGGGAGTTGGAAAACCCTGATTCCAAACCAATGGTGCACATGGGCTCCAGTTTCCTGATGGAACGAATGGCGGAAGAACCTGTCATTGGTCAACGACTACCATGGGACTGCATCTCCTCACGATGCTCCACTGCCTTGTGGATCAGACCTTTAGGTCAAAGGCTCCGGGTGTGGCCCCCTAAGAAAACCACCTGCTTCGGTTTGGGCACCCGGGCAGTATCACAGCCCACACACAAATGAATGAAATGACGAACTCTATTGACGATTCTATTCCTGCTCATATTATAAGCAAGACAATTTACGTTATTATTATCATTATTATTATTATTACTATTATTATTATTATTATTACTTACCATATCGCTAATTCACCCCCTTTTACCCCCAATTTGTGTATCCTTACTCTTCAACTTATGCATCAGCTCGCTCTTGGTGGAAAATCTGTCCTATCTAAACGATCTCCAGTCACTGTCTGGTTGAAAGTGAATGCTTCCACCGATAATGAATACTGAGGCAGTCTTTCTGAAACCGCGTACGCCGTTCAAGCTGGCTTCCTTCAACGTTCGCACACTAATGCAGATCAGACAACAGATAGGGCTGGCTATGTCTTTGGAAGGTCTTAATGTTGATGTTTGCTGTCTATCCGAGACCCGTATTCAAGACTCTAGTGAAGTACTACAAATCCGCTCTCCATCTGTCTCGAAAAGCTTGTTCCACGTGCGCTTATCCGGGGACCCTGTGGCATCTTCGTCTGGTCTTGCTGGCGTTGGTGTCGCACTAAGCGCTAGGGCTGAGGCAGCACTAATCGATTGGTTCCCCATTAACAGTCGGTTATGTGCTGTTAGATTAGAAAGTTCCATCAAATTGAGAAGAAACCGGCGTGAGAAACGGTGTCTTTTCGTCATCTCCGCCTATGCCCCGACAGATTGCAGCCCGGATGCAATCAAGGATGAGTTTTACCATCAGTTAACTGTTCTTCTCCAGAAAGCGCGTTCGACAGATATTGTAGTACTAGCCGGAGACTTGAATGCACAGGTCGGGCGTCTAGGCACAGAAGAGAGTCGTCTAGGTGGCCGATGGGGACTTGTTGGTCGCAGGACAGATAACGGGGACCGTTTGCTGCAACTGTGCACAGACCACAACCTGTTTCTGGCCACCACTAACTTCCGGCACAGTCATCGCCGGTGTGCCACCTGGCGTCCTCCCTCTGCATCCCAAGCCTGGACTCAGATTGATCACATCGCGATCAGCTACCGCTGGCGTGGTTGTGTACAAGACTGCCGCTCCTTTTGGAGTACCTATCTGGGGTCTGATCATGCCCTGGTCTGCGCCAATCTCACCTTACTTTTCAGTGGCCGAAGGATTGACCACCACCAACGGATTGATATTAGTAAACTGGCTGCAACTTCTGTTGCAAGTAAGTATCGAGCGGAGCTAGCCTCTAGTCTAGCTACCACCCCACCGAAAAGTATAGATGAGCATTGGTTGCATCTTCACGACGCCATGAAAATGGCGAGTAAAGCCGCTTGCGGCTTCGCGAAACGTCCCGCTTACAAGCACTGGGTTTCTTCTGGCTCCTTACAACTGATGGAAGCCCGTCGGTCTACTCCGGGTGACCGTGAGTATGACCACAAACGAAGGCTGTTACGTAATGAAATTGGGCAAAGCTTGCGTAAGGACCGGGAAGCCTGGTGGTCGGAGCGTGCTAATGAGATGGAAGCAGCAGCTGCATCTGGTAACTGCCGGAAGCTCTTCCAACTCATCCGAGCCACTGGCAGCAAGAAGTCTGGTGTGAGTGAAACAATCTACGAGGATGATGGGATGCCAATCACTAACATCTCCCGACGTCTTGGACGATGGGCGGAATTTTTCGAAGGGCAGTTCAACTGGCCTGCTGCTCCGGCAACATCAACCAGCTTGTCCTGCCCCCCATGGCCGGTGACGACTGATCCACCAAACGAGGCGGAAGTCCGCAAGGAACTCCAACTCTTGAAGCGCTACAAATCACCTGGCCCAGATGACTTACCTCCGGCTCTTTTTAAAGATGGTGGCGACTTTCTGACTAAGGAATTGACTGTGTTGTTTGCAAAGGTTTGGGAGGAAGAAAGTGTTCCAACATCATGGAATGAGTCAATAGTCGTCCCTATCTTTAAAAAGGGTTCGCGTTGTTCCTGCAATAACTATCGGGGGATAAGTCTACTTCCGATTGCGTCCAAACTATTGGCTTCTATCATTCTTCGTAGGTTGTTTAAAACCCGAGAACGATTGACTCGCGAGGAGCAGGCTGGTTTTCGTTCTGGTCGAGGATGCATTGATCACATCTTCACCCTCCGCCAAATGTTAGAACACCGTCATACTTATCGCAGGCCAACAATCGTAGTGTTTCTTGATATCAGGGCTGCCTTCGATTCGCTGGACAGGACTGTTCTCTGGGATTGTCTATTGAAGAAGGGTGTGCCTGAGAAGTTCATTAACATCTTAAAGGCCCTGTACACGAACACCTCAGGCAGAGTGAGGGCATACAACCACCTTTCTCCCTTGTTCCATTCGAGCAGTGGGGTTAGGCAGGGTTGCCCGATCTCACCATTCCTCTTCAACTTTGCCATCGACGACATCTTGGAAACAGCTCTGATGGATGTAAGTAATGGCGGTGTGGATATGTTGCCTGGAGAACGACTTCTCGACCTTGAGTATGCGGATGATATTGTCTTACTGTGCGATAATGCCCAAGGCATGCAATCAGCACTTAATCAGTTGGCAATCAGTGTCCGCAGGTACGGCATGTGCTTTGCACCCTCCAAGTGCAAAGTACTTCTACAAGACTGGCAGGATTCTCATCCTGTACTCACCCTGGATGGTGAGCAGATCGAAGTAGTTGAGAAGTTCGTGTATCTAGGTAGCTATATAAGTGCTGGTGGTGGCGTGAGTGATGAGATTGATGCACGTATAAGGAAAGCCAGATCGGCTTATGCCAATCTGGGCCATCTTTGGCGCCTTCGTGATGTTAGTCTGGCTGTAAAAAGTCGGATTTACAACGCGTTGGTGAGAGCAGTTTTGCTCTATGCTTGTGAAACCTGGCCTCTCCGAGTTGAGGATGTTAGACGTCTCTCTGTGTTCGATCATCGTTGTCTCCGAAGGATTGCTGACATTCAGTGGCAACACCATGTTAGTAATGCAGAGGTTCGGCATCGTGTGTTCGGGCACAGAGACGATAATTCAATTGGTGTCACCATCTTGAAACACCGACTTCGGTGGCTTGGACATGTTTTACGAATGTCGTCCCAGAGACTTCCACGTCGTGCATTATTTGCCGACCCTGGGACTGGTTGGAAAAAGCGGAGAGGAGGTCAGTGTATGACATGGTGTCGTGGCATGAAAGAGAGCTGCAAAGGGCTAGCTTCTGTTGGTCCTTCACGACTCCTTGGTTGGGGTCCGAGAGATGGTGCAACACAGTGGCTAGAGACGTTATCAGATATGGCTCAGAATAGAAACCAGTGGCGATCCTGCTGCAACCTTCTTTTACTTTCTACATAAAGTATGGTTCTTACTTTCCTATTTGAAAGAGTCTTCTGGTTGTACATTTTAGTCCGCCTTATCTTTTCATCCCTTCTCTTCCTACTTTCATTATTTTGTGTGGCGCATATGTACCTGGTGCCCTTTTGTACCAATATATATGTGTTTAAATAATAATAATAATAATAAGTCACAAAACAGGTCACAAATGTCCAGACAACCTGGGCAGTTTTGTTGGTACCACTGGAAGTTTGGTGTCAACTCAACCAAGTGCATGCAACCATGCGCCTGGCCTAAGAATAATTCTAAGACAGCGGGAAACGAGTAACCCCTCCCCAGGTCGCGACGACTGAGGAGGGGCGCCTAAACAGTCGCTTGTTTTATGTTAGAGACAGAAACTCTGGCTTGAATTTCTTGGTGTATACTGGCGCTGCTCTTAGCATCATCCCTCAAAATAAAACTGAGATTAGTCGAGAAACATCATCAATTACACTTCAAGCTGCAAATAAAACTAAAATTGCGACATTTGGGCAGAAAAACTTAACCCTAGATTTGGGGTTCAGGAGGAAATTCCCTTGGGTTTTCACGGTAGCCGACTTAGATCTGGCAATACTGGGGATGGACTTTCTAGAGAGATACGAATTTCTAGTTGACACCAAGAAACGGCGATTAACACTAAAAGAAACTTCGTATTACACAAAAGGCAAGGAAAGTCACATCAGCTCTCTTAACTTGATTCAAACTCCTCCAGTAACAACAGCGAAATTCCAAGATATACTCGCGGAATTTCCAAACTTAACTAAACCAAACCCACAGCATTCTAAAGACAAACTAAAAGTAAGTCACACTATCAAAACCGAAGGTGCACCGGTTTTTGCAAAACCCAGGAGACTAGCACCAGAAAAGCTCAAAATCGCTAGGGCCGAGTTTGATTATATGCTACAACTGGGTATTATCCGTCCCTCTGATAGTCAATGGGCATCCCCTTTGCATATGGTCCCAAAGAAAAATGAAGGTGACTGGCGACCGTGCGGGGATTACAGAGCCCTCAACCGTCAAACCGTACCAGATAGGTACCCAATACCGCATATCCAAGATTTCACAAACGGTTTACAGGGTATGAACATATTCACTAAAATTGACTTAGTCAGGGCATATCACAATATTCCAGTGGCTGATGAAGATATCCCCAAGACAGCTATTACAACACCCTTTGGCTTATTCGAGTTTGTACGCATGCCATTCGGCCTGAGAAATGCGGCACAGACATTTCAAAGATTCATAGACAATCTACTTCGAGATATGCCATTTGCGCAGGGGTATATAGACGACTTGTTAATTGCCAGCCCCGATTTGCAATCACACGAACAGCATGTAAAAACAGTGTTAAAAAGACTGGATGAACATGGAATAAACATACATCAAAGTAAGTGTGTTTTCGGTGTTCAAACTTTGGAATTTCTCGGTCACACAATAAGCCCAGAAGGGATTAAACCGATCAAAAAAGAAGTAGACACCATTAAACAATACCCCATACCTAGTTCTCTAACACAACTGAGAAGTTTTCTAGGTCTAATTAACTTTTATCGCAGATTCATACCAGGTTGTGCACAATTAATGCAACCTTTGACAGATTCACTAAAAGGAAAATCAAAAGAATTCAAACTGTCTTCTGACGCTGTCGAAGCTATCAAACAGCTTAAAGATAAACTAGCTCAAGCAACTACGTTGATGTATCCGAATTCTCTTTCCCCACTTGCTTTGATGGTGGATGCTTCTGATAAAGCAGTAGGCGGTACCCTTAACCAACTGGTTAAAAACGCCTGGAAACCAATTGCTTTCTTCTCAAAAAGACTCGCTCCAGCAGAGACAAGGTATTCTACCTTCGGGCGAGAACTTCTTGCAATCTACCTAACCATTAAACACTTCCGACACATGTTAGAAGGCAGGGTATTTATAGTCTTTACGGATCACAAACCACTAACGAATGCACTAAAAGCGAGAGCTGATAAATACTCACCTCGAGAAGTCCGACACCTTGACTATATATCACAGTTCACAAGCGATATCCGACATGCCAAAGGTCAGGACAATCAGGCGGCAGATGCTTTATCTAGGCTAGAAATAAACGTGCTACAGCAGTCTACAGTAAACTTCGAGACGTTGAGAAACGAACAAGAGCAGGATCTAGAATTACAAAACCTGCTTAAAACAAACAATTCAAGTCTTAATTTAAAACAGTTCCCATCACCTGTCGATGGTATTCTAATCTACTGTGACACGACCAAGGCAATGCCGCGACCTTTCGTTCGCAAAAGTATGAGAAAGTTGATGTATAATAACTTTCATTCTTTGTCTCATCCTGGCGCAAAAGCTTCAACAAAACTAATCAATGCCAGATATATATGGCCGAATTTACAGAAGAATGTACACAAATGGGTTAGAGAGTGTTCAGCATGTCAACAATCAAAGATAAACCGTCACACAAATTCACCCATAGGTGTTTTCTCGCAACCAGATGCACGTTTTGCCCATGTGCATATCGACTTGGTAGGTCCTTTACCACGTTCAAACGGTTTTAATTATCTTTTTACATGCATAGATCGATTTACCAGATTCCCTATAGCCATCCCGATAGCGGACATCACAGCGGAAACAGTAGCCAAAGTTTTCATGCAGAACTGGGTAACCATTTTTGGTACACCCATAACAATAACGACGGATAGAGGAGCGCAATTCGAATCCGAACTATTTAATAACTTGGCTAAACTTCTAGGCTCCAATAGGATACGCTGCACTGCATATCATCCTCAGGCTAATGGGATGGTAGAACGTTTTCACCGTCAGCTAAAAACCGCTCTTATATCTCACTCAAACCCCAATCAGTGGACAGAATTCCTACCGTTAGTTATGTTGGGAATACGAACATCTGTCAAAACTGACGCACAGTGTTCAGCTGCGGAACTGGTTTTCGGAACAACTCTGAGACTACCAGGTGAATTTATTAACCCTAATACTAACAGTCAAAAACTTAATTTAGAAAATTATGTAGATCAACTACGGGACCACATGTCTAAACTTAAGCCGATTAATACTCGTGAACAATCGCGCGCCGTATATATACCTAAAGACCTAAGCAATTGCACGCACGTATGGATAAGATGTGACAAAATAAAAGCACCACTCAGTCCTCCATTTGAAGGTCCTTTCAAAGTCGTCTCAAGAAAATCTAAATATTTCGTGATAGAAAAACATGGAAACATCGACACAGTAAGTATTGATAGGCTAAAGCCGGCTTATCTAGATCATGAACCACCATACGTGTTGTTAGATCGTTTAACTGACAAATCCATTACGGAATCAAAATATAAAGATGATAAATCTTTACAAATGACTAAAACGGTTCGCTGGGCACATCCGATTAGTCAGTCAAGGATGTTGACAGTTTCGACTGCAGGATAAATCTAACCACGTAGCTAATCAGACCCTGCATCTACTTAAAAATAATTTTTTTTTTCTTCATTCCGCCTCACATACAACTCCCCAGAACTTTTACCTTTGATATATAAGTGTTATGTTAAATATTTTTTTTTAAATACTGGACACATAAGCTAGGTATTCCGAAACGATGGCTGAGGATTTTATTCAAACTCGTACAACTTACACTGGCAAATACAACGAATTCAAAAAGCAACCCAGGCGAGTTTTATAATTTCTTTTTCTGGTTAATTAACTATACTGGCTATACATATATACCATATGAACTAATTCTAAAAGTTTTCGGTCGAAGATATGTTTAGTAGCTTGATACAATTACTATGGTCAAGTACTTATTAAAGTTCTCATCATTTTTTTTTAAATTTCTGACATTTAAGAATCAATAACCGTGAAGATATGGTACAGTACGTTACTGTAAGGTTACTATCTTAGCCGCGTTGATTCCACATACCTAATTTTAAACACAACGTATAAAAGAACTGTTAAGTAATCATAACATTGAACTGACGATATGACTATCGTGGCTATGTTAACGTTAAACCAATTATTATTAGTGGCCCATACAAAACCCTGGAACTTAACACTAGCGTTATAAAAAAGACATGTTATGTCAATAGCTTATATATATACTTTTTTTCTCGGTTTAATAATAACGTAAAAAGAGTATTTGACACAACTGTACTTGATCCGCATACTCAACACAATTTTTTGCTTCTTAACCGTATATTCGTTTCCGTTTTGTGGATTACTCTGATGCACCCTTGGTTACGCACCTAGTTGTAAAAAGCGGTCATCACCGGCTCAAGGTCATGCACTTGATCGATTTTGTTAAAGAGTCCAACTTCTAGCAAGTTCACCCTTTTACATATACGCATTACAAAAGAGTTTTTTTTGTTGCTGTTTTCATGGTTCTTCGTACACAAGATATCTACACTATGTTTATTTCCTTCCAGAATACCAATCCGTTCTGGAGGCCAAGCACTTACATGAACGGAACAATTATCAATTGCATTTATGTATTTCCATTTTGTATCTTATTATTTTATGCAGGCAGTGGAGCAGTTCTTCAGGTTTGCTTGATTTTCACCATTACCTTTGAAGTAGACTCTTCTTTACTTTTTACTTGAGGGCGACTCAAGAGGCAGGTGAGTAAACACCTGATAGCCGGTCTGAGCATGGAAAAATCGTACCTCACCAACATGGTGTTGGGTAGCCCGCTCGCGGCACTTCCTCAGATATTCTTATTCCACATTCTCACACTTTCTCTTGAAAGCACGCAGCAAACCGTCAGCGATAGTTGTAGAAAAGATCACATGCTACAAAAGATGACAAGCTGGTAAATGAAGAGACATCCATGGACTATCATTGAAAGCGTTAGTCGTAACTGATTGTAAGTCAAATAGTGAGCGAGTTGATAATTTCGCCTTGGGATGAGAAATAGAACTAAGGTGTTTTCGATAGATAGGTTAATCGAACCGACGTTCCTACGGAAGTCGATTCTAGGGGGAAGCTAATGTAACAGCTCAGGTTGGTTGGTAAAGAGTTGACCCCAAACAACCAAGCATATGTTAAAACAGTATTGTTCAAGTATTCATTCACTTCCTTACTTTTTGTAAGCGTTATATTCCCTATTATCTTATATTGAATGTTGAGAGCCTTTGTTTGTCTGAACAGATAATCCCACGCTCCACTGTGACTGCGCGAAGATCGAAATAAAGACCTATTCACTACTTCTCTGGTTTCTTCTATCAATAGCACGAGGGTTACCTTAAGGCACGAAAGGTTCTTCCGTCAAACTGGATAAAAATGCGCTTCAATGTTGCCAGTGCAAGGTTTGCTCGAGAGGCATTTTTTTCAAAGCTAGCATAAGACTTCAAATCGTAGGGTACCAGCACTCCCAAGTCTTTTACAACTAGGGATACTTCTAGAGAGTAGCTGGCCAAGTTGTTTCTGTATTCTGCAATATGTCTCTGACGGAATACTTTACCCTTTGAAGTTTTCAAGGTAAGTCTGTTGTCATCTACCCAACTTTGAAATCGGGTCAGACCCACCCGAAGTACCAGTTTATCCTCGTGATTATATATACCTCTATCCAAGGTTTCTTATCATCAGCAAAAAGTGATGTCTGGCGATACCTGTTGTGTTAGATCGTCTTTATAAATCAGGAAAAGAAGAGCTCCTAATGCTGAACCCTGGGGGACCTCACCAGGATATTCCATAGACTGAGAGAAAGTGGAGTTAACCCAGACTTTAAAATGTCAATTTTTTCGATATGAAGTGAGCCAATCAATTAAAGGTGGTTCGATACCTAATCGTTTGAGCTTATTGATAAGACATGTAGGCTTGACCCTATCAAAAGTTTTTGACAAGTCGAAGTATATGGCGTCAACCTTCCCCTTGCGATCAAGGATGGTTGTCTATCTGACCACTGCAGTCAGCAGGTTATACAAGAGTGGTGTTTTCTGGAACTGTGCTATTGGACTGAAAAGAGGTTTACTAAGGAAAAATAGTCGTGCATACCACTGCATATCAGGAACTCTATAATTTTTGAGGGTTCGAAGAGAAGCGCTGCCAATAGGTAGCTTGAAGGTTCGCTGTGACGACCTCCTCTGAAAATTGGTGTGATATGAACCAGTCTTCAAATTCATGGTGACGTGCTTCGGCTTAGCAAATGTGAGGACAACACACTAAGTCGTGTTGATGAGAGTGGGGTTGGTTTCCTCAGTATAGCAGAGTGAACTACATCCGGACCAGGAGAAGTAGCCATTTTTTAGGTGCTGCAGTTTACGGTACATCATGTCAGCACTCAGGTTCACTTCTGAAAGTCCTGTGCAGTTGCAGATGAAGCTTTCATCAATATGGTTAGTGTGGGTCGGTTGAGATGTCCGAGAGTATTGTCCAGCCAGAAGGTTAGCGGCGTCATCGTCGTTGCTGGTCACGCTATTAGGACCTAGCAGTTGGGAAACTCTGGTTTTGGCTCGTCGAAGAGAGACTGCATAGCGGAATAAGCCTTTCGGATTCGAGACAAATTTATTGATGAGCTTTATCTGATACTGGAGTCTATCTTCTCTTATTGCCTTTGTGCATATGTTCCTTATTTGTTTGTATCACCTGTATGCACCGTTGTTACAACCAAGATTGTATTCCACCCAGCAGTGCCTTTTGTGGTTTAGCAAAAGAGGAGTGCGGTTTTTCATAACTGTAGGTTGCTGCTAGATTTTGGGAACCGTTAGCGGAACAGATTGCTTTGTAGAACATAAGAGCATGTGCAGTAAGAAATCCCAATGAACATCCACATAAAGTAGAGGATGAACTTCCCAGGCCACTTGTCGTAGATTGTCTTGTGTAGGGATAGTCAACTCAAATGGTCAACTCCTTTGTGAAACTCCTTTGGTACAAGTTGCACAATGATATTTCTTCGGCGGAAAACTCGTGAGATCCCTTAAGAATGATGATGATGAGATTGGGCTCAGAATACGGTATATCAGGCAATATCCTTAAATCTCCATATGATTTCAGTAAATGACTCGCCATTAAGATATCCTCTACGTCGGTAGCGTTAGAGAACGTTACACGAAGTAGTCTTGAGTGATTTCGATGCTAGGAGTCCTTTCCCCGAGTGAGCAATGTGACCGTCAAAAGCTCTATTTTAGGAAGTTCGAGCTTCTTGTTTAACTCTTTAAAGAGCGTCCTGTCATTTTTGTCCTGCAACCTAGGGGAAGGTCAGGGCTGTTTTTAAAGTTGATGATTATGAGAGAATCATCCTGAATCGTGATCGTTTCCTCAGGTTTTCGGGTGCTTTTAGATTGAGGACTTTATTGTTTGGCAGTTGAAACGCGTCTCAGTTTCCTGTGCTCTTTTCTGACCTGTTGGACATTCTTAGGGGTAGACTGTTCGGCCAAATCACCAGTTAGCTTCACTAAAATATTCGGGATCTTCTGCTTCCTGGACAGTGACACCCAGTCTTTTTGGACTTTGTTGACAAGGGCCCATTCACCTACAGAGTTTTGTGGGACCACCGTTACATTCAGGGGTCTCGTGCTGGGAGACCCGAGTTCGCTGAGGGAGTCTAGTATCGTTGATGTTATGATAGCGTTGAGCATCAACATGCCCTTACTAGAGCCGTTACGTGCTCCGTCGACACCAGTGTTGTCGAGGTCGCTCTTCTTGCCTTCACTGTGCGTCTTTGTTGGTTTGCCAGTTTTAGGATGTAGCTATAAATAATTCCCCAAAATAAATAGCTTTCTAAGTGTCCGACATTGGATGCTGACCACGTTGTTTTAAATGGACTTGTTTAACTGAAGGTTTTCGGTCATGCATCCGTACCAGATCACGTTACGATACAGCGTCGGACACAGCTCCTACGTTCGCTAGCCAGATCAGAGTAGACGCTTCTCGATATATCGATAACGTATCAAATGTATCTTTCCTACCTCTTCTCGTCTGACTTCTGATTTCGATTGGTTGGGGAAAGCCTCGAATATAGAAGGTGTTACTGGTTGCTAGTTGTCAAACTAGAAAACTAGTCGTATCTTCAAGGACAACTTTTTCCGCAAACCTATCAAGAGAATAATGATTTTGCTCAGCGAAACCTCAGCATTCATGTTGTACATGCCATATGCCCACTCACGATCCGAATTCCTAAGTCTGTTTTGGACAGTTACTGTAAGATCTGTGCATGCTTCGTGGAACCAACCTTTGCAATTGTCACACTGCATGTAAGAGGTGACAACAACTTATCTTTCACTCTGACCTAGAGCTAATAATTTGGAAGACATTATAAGATATTTCAAGGACTGAGGTAAAATTTGTTCACGTCTGGAGTTCCGTAGCTCTCAATGAGTAGTGAATTATTAAAATTCTGTATCGGAACAGGTGATATCAGCAACTTATGACAATGCATTAAAGTTGAGGTTGGATCTTCACATTTTTTCCAATTGCAAGGATTGCGATCGGGATTGCAAGTCACTGGGATTCCTATCCTTACAAGTGAGGACTGACATGAAAATCATTTGTGACCTTCATGTAGCTGACCTAGGCTAATAGGCGCCTGTTACGAGTACTTTGGTTGGTAGGACTTTATGTGACGTAATTTATGATGAGGTGGATTCCATATGAAGAGAATATAAAATGGGCTGTGGGTAGGATAATAAATTTGAAAATTCACCCTGTTTTTAGTTGTTAATCCGTTCCGGAGTGATACCCGCGATAAACTTGATATTTCAATTGGTGATGACGTATTTATTTTACGACAGTGTGAGGGTAAAGTTCACACAGTAATTATATTTTGTACCAAGATTGGTTTTATGGATTTAAAATGGACGTTTGTTCGAAGTTTGGTGTGTTTCCTAAGGCATGTGTTGCATTTAAACGAGAAGATCTATCTGATGGGGTCAGTGCTGAGTTACAGATGATGGTAGAAAAACTAATATCCATGTTTGTGGTAAGTCAGTGATACTCTATATTTGCTTCAGTCAGGAAAATATGGCAGAATGAGTAAACACTGTATGGCTCTCCGTGATGTTGTTAGTTTGAAGTACTCCCTTTCGGGAAGAATTACAAAGGTAGTTTTATTAAGTGAATAATTAGTTTTGCAGTTCGACATTATTGCTAGTCTAAGGAAGCTTCATACTCATATGTCGATGGTGCAAAGGTAAATTCGTATTGTCTTTTTAATATAGTGTAGTAAACTATTTTTGCCATTCATCATTCGGGATGAGAATTTTGAATATATCAATCCGTACTCCATATCTCCCATAGACTTACACTGGAAGCACAAAAAGCTCATAAAAGAACTTGAAGATTCAGAAGTTAGTTTTGCGCTTTTGAAAGAACTATTACAACTCTTATTATGTGTAGATAGAACATCCGGCTTTTTATTTTTCGAGTGTAATGAAATCTATACTTTATTTGGTATCTCTATACTAGGTATTATTTGTTGCACGTCCTACGAGGGGCTTCAGTAGTGTTCTCACAGTAAGAACCCAAAAGTTAGTATTTATGTCACAACCTAATAATTTACTGTCGGGTTTAAAATTTGGAGAGAATGGGTCCAATATACTGGAGTTTTGTGGTTTAGTTCAGCAGTATTAATTCTTTTTTGTAGCTAGTCATGAATAATTGATCACGAAGAACCCATAAGGTAAACAGTAAAAAAAAAGCAGTAGGAATACTTGAAAAACAATAAAACGGCCTGTAGTCCAGGTAAAAATGTGCTGACAGAATTTCTTATATTTAGAACGAATCTGCACTGTTCAAACTTCGGTTTGCAACCACTAATACCGTATAAATCGTATAAATCAACTATTAAAGCTTTTTGTTTCTCTTTCTTATTATGTTGTGCTATATTCCTTGCTCAATTCTACTCAGTCAAAAAGTCGTATCTATCCTTATGACACGTTTATTCATCATGATAATGATTTGCACCTCTAACTTCAACACTATGAATGAGATTGTTCCCATTCCTCTTCTTCCCTGTTTAGTTTGTGTAAAAGCTATGTAAAAGATATGCGCCACATAAGTCATTCGATTTGTATGAGGGCTACATAGAGGGCCACATACCGAGCATTTGACCTAAGGGTTTAATCTATAAGGCAGTGGAGCAACGTAGGGAGATGCAATCTCATGGTAGACGGTGGCCAACAATGGGTTCATACGCCATTTGTTCCCTCAGGGTAGTGGAGCCCATGTGCACCATTGGTTTGGAATTAGGGTTGTCCAACTCCTCCAGGTGGATTCGCCATATCCACCAACCCGGTTAATGCACCGGATATTTGCTTTTCGTCCTGTCCATTTCGTAAACAACAGTAATGCCGCGAAAAGGTAGTGAGTAGGACTTCCTTGGCAGAGGCTATATACGCGTGGCCATGTGAGAGCATTTCGAGAGGGCGAGCTGACTCTCCCCACTCTTGGCAGTACCATGGCATTTAGGGCCAATTATATAGGTCAAATTATATCCACGTTTATTCAAATTATATGTCAATTATTAAATGATTATTAATTATCAAGTTTTACCAAACTGGTCAATTGTTACTAAAACCACAATCACAGAGGATTAATAAATACGAAAAGAAACGGATCGAAATCCAAATGACTTACTCGATACTGGATCATAAATACGGGTGAAGACACACTGAAAGTGAGCGGAAAAGGTTCGCTCCTAACAAATTAATACAATTTAAATACAGAGGCAACTAACTGAACCGAAATCACCTGAAATCTATGTTCGGATTATAAGATTGATTGTCTTTCACACATATTGTATTTGGGAATATTGCATCAAAATTAAGTATTGGATTTCATAACTTCCCTCTTTTATTGTGTTACGCTCTTTTGTTTCCTTAAGACTACTTAGTCAAAAAGTCATTTCTCGTTTTGCAAAATTTTATTTGAAAGCCGATTCTTTTAACACTCATATAATATATATATATATATATATATATATACATATATATTCCTACTTATTTAGCTTTCTGCTCAATGCCCTGCGTATCATCCTTTCAATCTGCGTGTTCGTTTTAAAAATTTACCTAAAGCACTTCTGACAATGTACTTAGTGAGTCAAGTCTTACAAAGTTCTCAGAATGTAGTCAGTTCACCAGCTAATTTAATTCCAAATGTGGATATGAATTTTGCTGTCAATGCGAGTTCCGACTGCGCGAATTTCACTTCATACAATTGTATTCAAGATTCATTTGAAAGTCATGTTGTTAGTACAAAAAGTCTTTCCGCTACTGAATTACAGCCTACATCATTGCTTATGCGTTTAACCGAAGATGTTATACTGGATGGTAATACTAAAGATAATTATGAAGTTGTTTTTACTGTAAGTTAAATATGTAAATGTGTTATTTGTAAAATTTTCTACAATTTTCTTTCATTATTGTGACTGAACTCTTGTAAATCTTGAACTTTTAAAGTTTCTAATGAAGTAAATTGCCAAAATCTGTATCAGAGAACGTATATAATGCTAAGCAGTCTTCCCTTTAGTTATCATAACCAACAGTTATACACTTTGATCAACGTTGTTTATAGTCGGTCATAGTGGCGCAATTGCATGGGTCCGTTTTCTACTTATAAATCTTGAGTTCTAAAGTTATTATATTCTCTTTATTCTGTGGATTCTCATATAATATTCTCTAATATCTAGTGTTTTTTATCGTATCTTGTTAAATTACTCTTAGTCTATTGTAAAGTATGACAAATTAGACCAATACGCGTACTTGTCAGGTTATAAGCTGTGAATTCACATCTGTCTTACTTTCAGTTTATATAAATTAACAAGCGTAGTTTCGTAACAGTTTGTAAGGGGTTTACAACTATCAGCTGTTGAAATAAATCTTAGTGATTGAATTACAGTTTGAGGTGTTTTGTCTACAAGATTTCGCCATACTGGTTAGTATCATGAGTCTTATACACAGCGCACATCTATGACAACGCATATTTAGTGGCTGGGTTGAATCATATTTTAAGTTCCGGTACTGTTTAAGTCGATATTAATGTCTGTTATACATAGATATATTTCAAGCTACTTTTATTCTCGAAGAAGAAGCCTTTAATTCTGCATTTAACTAAAATGTAGTAGACTGTCCGATGAACAGCTAATTGGTAACGTTGTTTATTCAGCTAATCAAGGCTTGTTAAGTGAATTGGCTGAGATGTGGCTCGATGATCTGTGTTCTCAGTTATTTATCATTTCGTGGGATATTATAGTTCTTTTTTTATCTGCTTCGGCTCACTAATCCTGAGAAAACAACTACTGTGAATTGAAACATTGTAAATTGGCGTTTGATTGCTTATTTAGTTATTCTATATTTTTCTATGCAACTTATATGTAATCACACTTTTTATAATTTTCATTTCACAGAATCTCGACCCATTCAAATACAAAGAAAAACGTATACTACTACTCGTCACATTGACTCGTATTGGACCGATGCATTTAAAACGTACGAAATCAGGTGGAAAGTCAATATCATTAAGTGTTAATGAAAATAAGTCACAACAACCGAATTCAATGTTGAAACGTCCAGTTGGCGTTGCTTGCCTGGATATAACATCTTCAATTTTACCATATTTTAATCGTTCCTCTCAGTTATTTGATTGGGGATCTGGCAAAACAATAAAAGATGACAATTCTATATTGGATCATAAACGTATTGTGAATTTCAAATTGTACGTAAATGTAACATATAAATTGTTCCTTTTTATGCCTGTTTGTTTATATGTACATGTTTTTTTTGAACAAATGATTTGTCAGTATGTGTTATGTATCCTTAACTACAGTCTACATCTACTGGCAATGTTTACTGATGTGGAAGTTGGAAGAAAGCTAGGAGCAGCTAGGCGAAAATATGGCATTAATCTATGGAGTCAGTGACTGTTGGTTCAAACCATATTGGCAGGTGCAAACCACCCGGTCGGAATTCTCTCGACAACTGTGATCAATGGTTAAATACGTTAGGTGATATGATTCACAATGGCTCCGATCCATTCACGATTTATTTTAGTTCAGGTCTTGAGCTTCATTATTGGTCCATGCATACGTTTGTATAGTCCTTTCGAGCCACACCATCAATGCTTGATCTTTCTCATTTTCATTGCTACTGGATTATTTTTATTTCCTTGTTATTAGTCCTGTCGCGTTAATGTGATGTTTCATGATAAAGTGGGTCAACATATATTTGTGCCTGGCTCTATGTTGACTATGACTGGCTGATTTGTTAGTAAAGAAGAAAGCTTAAGTAGTCATACACATTCATATTGTTATATGTTCTAACTTGCAAGTTTTTACTGCCAAAACCATGTAGACCTACTATTTAAAATTCCAGGAATGCAGCATGACAGTTGTTTAGTAATACTTAAATGTTTTAAAGATTTTTTAAGTGTCATACTATGTGAAATATCATAGATGTTTATTGGATTAAATGAAACATGATCACTTAAAGAATTTCACTATTCTTTAGAAGATTGATATCTTACTTGATTTTCTAAGATAATTTCACTCATGAAACTTTGGTATTCAATACTTAATTGTTTTTGCATATGGAAAGTGGCTTCGTTATGGGAGGAACCATACTGAAAACCTCGGAGTATAGGACAGCTGTCGGGTTATAGAAATTTGAACAATTTAGCAGTGCGTGTATCCTCATGACTCCATTCACAATGAAACCTAAAGCTTTCAAGTTTAGTGGTGAACATGATTTTATTCACTCAGCAGAGTTGAAAGACTCTGGTGATTCACGTTTCCTAATTTCAATTGATCGACTCATTAGCAAGATCATTATCCAATATTCCTGATGATGATCCGATTTGTTTCTGAGCTTTCACACTGCCGTTCTGGTATGTTCCGATCGAAAGAGGTTACTAGTTAGGATTGTGACATTGCTCAGAATCGATCACAATGGCGCAGGTGTATACACTCTTTATCTTCCCTTAAACTTCGAGATTAAAATTGCTTGATATCTGTCTTTCTTCCTGTACTATATCCTTATATACAACCTTTCTTTTATATATTACCACCACTAAATTAACTACTTCCATGAATTCGGTGTTCATCTTGTTGTGCTAATGAGGTATGGTAACTTGGACCGATGCATATGTGTGCCTGGTCCTACGTTGTAGCTGACTGACTGACTAGTTAGGGTTAGATAGGTCATTATTCATTCGAGTGATTTGCCGATAATTTTCAATACATTATAGTATTTTCATTATTATGTAGGTAACTGTTAGCAGAATAGAACCTTAAATACTGTATGCTGAGTACAAGTCGAAATCATAATACTCTGGTCGATCCATGTTGTTCAAACAAATAGTGCCAACGAATGACTCGATAATATACCACAAGTATCCCCTCTAGATTTTCTGTAAATAATTGTGTTTTTATTACTTCTGTTGTTCTGTCTATTTGAAATATGTACTATCCTCTTCTTCTATCCTTGTTCTAATTTGGGACTAGTTAAAGTAATACACTAGACAATGGGAGCGTGACAGTAACTATTTAACTAACTATCTAACTTAGGCAGCGAAATATTTATTGTATTTTTCGAACCATTGTTAACTAACTTTTCGTCCTGAACTGTGCATTTGTATGGTGACTTTTCCGATTGACAAGATTGTCGCTTTGTCGCTCGAGGATTTCATATGTTCATATTTCTTCACATTTATCAACCAGTTAGAAAATCACTAAATATATGCATTTGGCATAGAAGGTCTATAAGCAACTACAGAATTGCACCAATCTCTTTCACATTTCCTGATCTTCATGTAACATAACCTCAGTCATATTGATAATTTAATGAATACCAATGACACATGACAGTTAATAAATACCTTAATAATCACCTTTTTTTTATTTCAAACTAATTTTAAATAAACTATTTTAGAACTGGTGAACAGTTTTTATCAGAAGCGTTATTACGTGCAATCAATGATACACAAGTTTTATCTTGGAGTAACAATCAAAATTCAGGTTATCCTGATATGGATCTAACAACAATTTTAAGCATTCCAAGTATTTCATTGGATTCATCAGAAGTTCCAAAGTTGGAGATTCATGAGATCACAGTATTAAATTCCTTAGAAGGTCATGTAAGTTGATCACTGCCCTTTCTTTTTCCTTATTTACATGCTCAATTCAATAGTGATGAATACCGAATAGTTACTGTTAAAACATGGTGGCTATAAATGCAGACAAACTTCCATTCTTTAAAATAAAATGAGTCTCGAATCATTTTATTTCGTACGTCTCGTAACATACGTTACTATCAACTAATTATAATAAATATACTATGGTGATGAGAATTTATTTAGGTGATTAGTATTTTAGCATAACTTATGAAGAATATCACAGTTGTGATACATTTTAATTGTCAATTGAGTCTATTCTCTGTAGTTGAGATTCCTATCTGCTTCGGTTTGGGCACCCGGGAAGTATCACAGCCCTCACACAAATCAATGACAACTACTACTGGCCTCATTGTTGTTGTGTGGCGCATATCTATTTGGTGCCCCCTTGTACCAATGTTTATGTGTTCAAAATAAATAAATAAAATAGTTGAAATTCCACATTATTTTCTAATTCAGTAATTAATTGAAAAGTATTGATTAATATTGAATTGAGAGTTAAAAAAGTAGGCTTGGAAGCATATTGGCTACTACTCGGCCAATCGATGTGCCTCCGATTTGTTATCTTCCAAGTTACTTTACAGTTCTTAGTGTTTCAGACACTGCTCAACTACCTTTCAACAGAGTGTGTTAAATCAGGGGTCAGTTACAAAGTTTTAAGTGATATTGTATTTCAAATAGCTAACATAGATTAATAGAGGAAACAGACTCACACAGTGTAAAATTGAAATCAAGGGAAGAGTGTGTACACAACTCGATCAATATTACAAAGTAACATATTGTACAATATTCAAGTATTCAATTAAATGCTTGAGGGTATACAAAATGAGACTACGTATAATACGGACAAACGAAAAGCGGTTTACATTGATCAGTAACAACGACACGCATAATATTCTCAAAAAGTTGACAGTCCTTTTGTGTGATGCTACAGGATTCCCCTGTATATATATATATATATATATATATATATATATATATAAGGAACGATTATTGAAAAATAGCGAAATATGAATTTGTATAGAAAACATGACAATCAGAAAATGAGGAGTGTGCAAAAAATGTGTAAGAAGAAACAATAAAGTGTTTTCAAAGATCCATGAGTATCAAAGTAAGTGAAATGAAAAAATGCATGTATATCAATGTCAGTGGATTAAGTTAAAAGTAATATACTGATTATTTCGATAGAATCAAGCATGGTTATGCCAACACAAACATCTCAGGAGATATTAAATGATGACTTCTTCCACCAAATATTCTGGTTAGTGAACTCGTCTGTCTGATTTAGTTCCTGTTTGAAGCTTTAGGGTTGTCATTAAAGACGATGCAAGTTGTGGTGTAGTGGAGTTGTTTGCTCTGTTTATATATAAATCACTGGTAAATGCGGGTTTTACTACCGACATTCACACGATCCATCGTACCCAGTTTGTCGATGAAAATCACTTTTTCACCTCTACTTGGACCTGTATGTAGACCATCATAAGCTGGTTATATTGGTCACTTTCTTCCAACCTACTCCTACACCATGAAACATTGCACGTCGTGGCAGTCGGTGGTTGGGCATACGTAACACATGTCCCAGCCATCTCAACTGATGAAGTTTCACTACTTCATCAATCGATTTACCATCCTTACCTAGTACCCGTTTCCTAACATCTGCATTACTTACCCGGTGGTCCCAGGATATACGAGCAATCCTTCGAAGACATCTATGATCGAAAACTAGTAGCCTACGAATATCCTCTACTCTTATGGGCCATGTTTCACTGCCATAAAGTAGGACGGAACGGACTGCTGCACAGTAAACCCGTCCTTTTGTTGCTAGGGGGACATCTCGCCTACGCCATAAATGGCGCAAGTTGGCGAAAGCTAGACGAGCCTTATGTATTCGTGCTGAGATTTCGTCACACACCAGACCACAAGGGCTAATGAGACTCCCAAGATAAGTGAATTAGTCTACACGCTCAACTACTTCACTCCCTATCATTAGTTCAGGTGTCGATGCAACCCAATCCTGAAGTAACATTTTGCACTTCGAGGGAGAGAATCGCATCCCAAACATGCCTGCATTGTTGCTTATAGTGGTCGGAAGACTCTGCATTTTGTCAGCGTCTTCACCGAATAAAACTATGTCGTCGGCGTATTCTAAGCCAATAAGTGAGCCTCCTGGTAAAAGTCCAACTCCTGGAGATTGAGATGATGAAAGTGATATCTCCAAAAGCATGTCGACGACAAAGTTAAACAGGAATGGAGAGAGTGGACAGCCCTGACGAACACCACTTGAGGTAACCAATTCTGATGACAGTTCGCCATAGGCTCTAACTCGACCAGTTGTGTTCGAGTAGAGAGCCTTTATGAGGTTAATGTACTTCTTTGGTACTCCTTTCAGTGACAAACACTGCCATAGAACCTCACGATCAACGGAGTCAAATGCCGCCTTAAGGTCAAGAAATACTACTATTGTGGGACGTCTGAATGTATGTCTATGTTCTAGGACCTGACGTAGAGTGAATATCTGGTCTATGCAACCACGTCCAGGTCGGAAACCAGCCTGGTTTTCTCTAGTCTGCTCTTCGCGAGCTTTGGTTAGGCGTCCAAGTATTATTGAAGCTAATATTTTAGACACTATATTAGTCCAACTGATTCCTCTGTGATTGTCACAGGAGGACTTTTGTCCTTTCTTATAGACTGGCACAATCAGTGATTGGGACCAGTCAGATGGAATTACGTCCAGTTCCCAGATTCTACCTAAGACCTCAGTCAATCTCGCTGCTAGTACTGGACCACCATCCTTAAAAATCTCAGGGGTAAACCTGTCAGGGCCTGTTGCTCTCCCTCGCTTTAGATTTCCTATAGCTTTATCAACCTCGTAGAGAGTTGGAGGACTTACCTCAATTTGCCATTCTGGACGACTGGGGATCGTGGGTAACTGAAGTGTGGCTGAAGGCCAGTTGAACTGATCCCTAAAGTGTTCTGCCCATCGATCCAATCTCCTGAATTGAGAATGAATGATATGCCCATCTTTGTCTGAGATAGTTTCGCTAATAGTTGGGTTCCTAATGCCGGTTTCTTTAATAAGTCTGAATAGCTGTCTGCTGTTACTTATTGCCGCTGCCTTTTCCATCTCTCTTGCTTTCGCTACCCACCACTGTTCACGATCATTGCGTAGGCTTCTTATTAGCCTTCGCTTAAGCTGACTCCGCTCTTCGTTATGTTCAGAGCCAGATGGGATGAATTTTCGAGCATCTATCAGTGCGGTAGATGCTGTTGAGATCCATTGTTTCTCCCTAACCTTATGGCTTACCTTACTAGCGGATATCACTGCTGTTTCCACAGCTTTTCGGATGTCATTCCACGCTGCCTCGGGGTGGGCACAACTTACATGCCTGTCTAACTGTTTTTCCAGTTGTTCCTGAAATATATTCTTAGCTTGCCTATCATTAAGTAGAACCCTTAGAGGCTTCCCTGCAGTGTCTTTCCTACGTCCAGTAAGACGCAGACAGATACGTGCTCGCACTAGAGCATGATCTGAGTCTAAACATGTGCTCCAGAATGATCGACAGTCTTCTATCGAGCCCCTCCATCGGTGGCTGATAGCGATGTGATCTAATTGGGTCCAACGTTGGGACGAATTCGGGGTTCGCCATGTCAAAAGATGTTTTTCCTTATGCTTAAAGTTAGTATTTGCAAGAAATAGGCGGTTATCTGAGCACAGCTGCAACAGACGGTCGCCATTATCTGTCCTTTTAGCCACGACACCATAAGATCCACCCAGGTGTCTTTCCCACCGTGATCCACCGTGATGAACACGGTGGATCAGATGCAGATGTGAGGGCGCGGATCGGCAAAGCAAGAGCAGCATACCTACAACTGAAAAACATCTGGTGCTCAAAACAATTGTCAACCAACACCAAGGTTAGAATTTTCAATACAAATGTGAAGACAGTTCTACTGTTTGGGGCGGAGACGTGGAGAACTACGAAAGCCATTATCCAGAAGATACAAGTGTTTATTAACAGCTGTCTACGCAAGATACTTCGGATCAGATGGCCAGACACTATCAGCAACAAGTTACTGTGGGAGACAACAAACCGGATTCCAGCAGAGGAAGAAATCAAGAAGAAGCGCTGGAAGTGGATTGGGCACACCTTGAGGAAATCACCTAATTGCGTCACAAGACAAGCCCTCACATGGAATCCTGAAGGTCAAAGGAGAAGAGGAAGACCAAAGAACACATTAAGCCGAGAAATCGAGACAGACATGAGAAGAATAAACAAGAACTGGATAGAACTAGAAAAGAAGGCGGAGGACAGAGTGGGTTGGAGAAAGCTGGTCGGCGGCCTATGCTCTATTGGGAGTAACAGGCGTAAGTAAGTAAGTAAGTAAGTAAGGTGTCTTTCCCCTTCACTTAGTTTACCTACTTGAGCATTAAAGTCACCAGCCACTATTACTACATCAGAACGCCTAGCTTTTCGGAGAAGGTCAGAAAGTTTCCTGTAAAACTCATCTTTTATATCATCTGAGCTGCAGTCAGTGGGACAGTAGGCAGAGACGACGAAGAGGCAACGACGGGTTTCCCTATCTTTCCGAGTCCTTACTGATCCGTTTAGTCGGACAGCGCATAGACGACTGTCTACTGGGATCCAGTCTAAAAGAGCTAGTTCTGCCCTACGACTTAATGCTATACCTACTCCAGCGAGGCTACGGGAAGCAGCATCAGGGCTTCCAGATACACGAAGCATGTATCGAGATGGTTCTTTATTTTGATTAGGTGAGGTCAAATGAATGACGCTACTCGGATCTTGTATGCGCGTTTCGGAGACGCAGCACACATCGATGGTGTAAGATTCTAGAATCCTAGCTAAGGAAGCCTGTTGTCCTATTTGGCACAATGTTCGGACATTAAAAGTTCCTATATGTAATTTAGAGCGTGGTTTCAGGAGACCAGGAATAACATTCCGTGTACTTGAATCGTTTGCCCTAGCGGTGCGAGATGATAAAAGGACGTGGGAAGGGTTAGTCGTGGAGATAAGAGAGTTATTAGGAAGTGTAGGAGGGATTTGAAAGTGACCAACTTGGTCTCGTGTGCAGTTACGGGTATGAGGGCTAATATCACTTCCCGGCTGCCCACACCGTGGAAGGGTATTTCTTGAGGGACCTGAAAAAGAAGTTGGATTAGTGTTGGTCTTAACGACCTGGGAGCGTGACCGCAGTGCCCAAGGGACAACTGCTTGAGGTCGGTCACGCACGGCCTTTTTGTGGGTGATTTTGGACGTGTTAGCTCCGTTCTTCAAAGGACCTTACCGCCGGAGACGGAAATCCGTGGGATAAGGCGAGGTGTGTATTTTTAGGGTCGACCTTTTCTAACCCCACCCCTCCTTGTGGGAAGGCAGCATCGCTATCATGCTGGTTGTCTGAAGGAAACACCTTACTGACGTCACACCTCTGTACAGTCAGCAGTACGACTTCTCGTTCGGACCTTGGGATTGCTGCTTTTAGTCTTACCGCTCTTCAACCGACCTGTCTGGCATCGTAGGACCTCGAGGAACGATTGTTCCAGCCAGCATAGCTCGATTGCTTCATCACAATAGGCAAGCCCGACCACCACGTCAAGGTAGCAGCAACGGTCATACCTTTTGATGAGAACATGCGTACAATCAGGTATTCGTGGTCGGACGTGTATGTTTTACTGTTGTCGTTGCGAAAGCGACATATTCAATTCATTTACATACTTTTTAATAAGCTGTACTTAGTTACATCATTCGGAATGCGTTTACATGAGGAAAATAATTCTCTCAGTAACCGATCAGTAGCTCCGTAACCTAATTCTGGGGTTCAGCATCCAATATCTTTCTCTTTTGTTGATCTGATTCCCAGGGTGACTGATGAGATTTTGACGGTTAGAACAGTAGTGAGTGTGACTTGAAGCTGTCGATCCAAACGTTCCACTATTTCGTTAGATATAGAGTGGTAAGTTGTTTTATGAATTCCTTTGATTCCAATCAGCTTATTAAGTTTTCGTAACAGAGAGCTTTCAAGCACTACACCTTTGTCGATGTTGACTACTGATGCTAAACTGCATTTTAGCGAGACAGCTACTGGCCAGTGTGTGAATTTATCTATGCAAGTGAAAATGTGACTAAAACCATCAGGTGGTGATAACTGCCTGATAATATGGTCAAGCATGGTATTACAATTACTAAATGAGCTGAATGGGCCATTGTTATGTCGGTGAATTTTAACTTTTTGACAAGTGGCACATGCCTGGGAACACTTGTAAACCCCGATTAACGTTAGGTCAAAGAAAAGCTCAGTAACTAGTATAATAATGGAGTTTATTTATGGGTGGGATATTTTTTTCATATTAACAGAAATGCAGCATCTCATAGCTTGCAACACAGTGGCAAGATAACTTGGGAAGATAGCTACTTGAAATCAGATCGGTTTATTGGGAAGCCGATGTATCTTCTATATGCCATAATGTCATTTGTGAATTATGTTATCACCACCAATGAAGCTTTATTATATGAGGGCTATCTGGGAATCCATGTAGGAAGACTTACGGAACTAACGTACATGTAAGTAGTCGACCCATCTATTTGTTCTTCTTACGTTAAAATTCAACGTGGTTTCAAATTATCCTCCATGTTTCAGTTTATATTTGATATTTTGAAGGTTGACACTATAGACCAAGTTTAGTAAACCACTATGAGTTATAAAGTTGTAGGTAGCTGTTTTGGTCTGATATAAGACAAGTTAGAAGTACGTATTCACTACCCCATTAGTGATCAAATTTCGGGCATTCGAATCAAATGATAAACACCATACCCTAAGACTATTAAGTTGGTATGTCTACCACACTTTCTAATTTTTCTCTTGATTGGAATTCAAGACACTAGATTATAAATTGAGATAAAATTGACCATTATTGTTCACTGATTTCTAGTAAAATAAAAGATCTGTAAGACTTGGTGGGTTAAGTTTTAAATCAATTGGGAATACGAAGAATTGATTTAATAGTAAGCTGAAGTGTTTGAAATTAATGAAACTAAGTAATCAAATGCAAGTTCGTGTACACTCGGCTTTGAATTATTCAGTTATCTTTGAAAGTCATAATAACACGTACTATCTTAATGTACAAACTGAATTAAGTAGAGATTGATCTGTCAACCTACAATCAACTATTAATCCATTATTTCACGTTAAAGTTTTTAGATAACCAAGTAGATGACTTCTAAAATTTACTTTACTAAGGTATAAAAATACCTTGTTTTTATCATGACATCAGCTGATTACTAATCAATGATTGTAAAATTAAAAACAACTCAGCAAACAATAAAGGTGTGTGACATTAATAGAATTAATATTTATTCCACTTACCCCCACTGTTTGATAATTATTGTTTCCCTTAGTAATTCAAAGTTTTTACCTATGAATAAGTTTTTTCTTTAATTTTTGACATCAGTTGTGTTTTGTTTATATTTTCATGTAAATTGATCAGTTCACTTGTAATGATCATTGGCTAATTCATGTATTTAATGAATTAATGTATATAAATATATATGTGTATAAATTAACCTACCGAGTACTGGTTTATGTATTAGGCTTTGAGCTATACATGTTGTGTGAAGGTTAATGATGCGACCTAACTAACTTCATAAACCATTATTTGTGTATAGTTTTCAACTAGGCTTGATAATCTAATTATTGTAGGAATTGCTTAGTATTACTCAATACTTACATCTTCATTTTATTCTGGGTGAGAAAAATCAATTTGTGAAAACCCAATCGTTTCGAGATCATTTGGTTCATTACGCTTTTGGATATGGTTATATGTTTAACTTACATCTACAAAATAGAAATGACTCTAAGCAATACATGTGTATCTGTACATGATTAATGCAATGTATTCTCCATGTTGTTTATTTAACGAATTAACATCTCTGAAAATCACTTAAGGACGATAAAAACAACTTTTAAAAATCATACCAGTTATTGAGTAGTTCTAGTAAAAGTCGAATTTCAACCAATATGCTGTAGATTCGAAGCTCATCTATCTCTACTTCGATTTAAGAAGTGCTGAGTAGAGTATTTCTAGCCCTCAAACAAACAGTATACATCACAGAAGTGTACATAACCATTTATTTGATATATGAGTTGGATTAAATTAGTTCTGTCAAATCACTCAGCTAACCTTGTGTCTGTACTTATAACGAGGTCTCATTTTTATCCATCTCCTAGTCGACTAAGACCAACATGTAATGACTATATTTTGCCTGATGTTATGTTTCGATAGATGACCCAATCATATTTTGGTGATTTGCTGTCTGAGCTGAGTGGTTTAATTGTGAGGCTTTCGTTATCCTTCTGGACAGTGTCATCAGCACAAACTTCAGGTAGAAGTGAGCTATTCAAATTTTTCCACGGCTTGTTCTGTCGACGTTGATTTTTATTGGTTATTGTTGTTGTTGACCGTTGTCTTGTCGTCTGCATATTTATTCTGAATGCTATCCATTTTGGTCTGATTTTTTATTTTAAAATTGAACGTACAACTAAGTAACACATCTTTGAGATTTCAAAACTCAAACAGTAAAGGAAACTTTTTTGCTTCTTTTTCGATTCATACATTAATTATGTGTATGTTCTCATTGAATGTAACAATGTGTTTTTTGATCATTTTAATTTTTTTCCCTTTAAAAAACAAAAATAAATCCAATGATTTATTAATAAATAATATGCTGAAAACAATCGGAATTTATTATATCCAGCCATTCAATCGTGATGCATTATATGTACGTCGTTATGCATCACCTTATTTTAATGACCCTACAGTTATTAATAATAATGGTGTAACTCAACCACGACGTGAACTTTATGTTACTTTAATTTCTGGAAATTTCTCTAAAGGTAATAAAACTAGAGAGCATAATGTTGAAGTGGAAGTAAACGTCGTAGATAGTAATGGGAATTTGGTAAGTATGATATTCAATAATGTTGCTTATTGTTATTTATTATTATTAGTTCGTCAGCTAGTTACAGATTTGTATACTCAGCTTTGAATTACAGTTTATACGTGTATATGGGGACCTGATGATATCTATTACTACTCGGTTGGCGAAACCAAAGTAGTTGGAGCAGAGTTTGAACACTCAGCTTAGGGGTTGGTGTCGAACGCCTTAACTACTGACCCACTGTTGCCGTGTTGTTCTACCTTGTCCGCTGTTTATATGAAAATGTTATAGTCTTACACTGAGCAATAATATATGGAGTGTTATAAAATGTGTATTTATATAGAAAGAGAGGGAGCACGATAGATTCTAGTGGTGTTGTGTTTTTTGGATGGATGTTTTAATTACAAAGTTTTCGTTGTTGTTCTAAGCATTATCGACCAGACTAACGATAAAACTTCACTTCTAAACCATCCAGCTTGAAGAATCTGAATATACACAAAACCTGAGGTAAAAAATCTCATCTCTACCGTGTATACAAATGGTTCAATTAATATTTGTTGAGTTGGTGATCACTATACGTAGACGGATATTTCTTTTTTATCGCAACATCAGAGTGTCAATCGACTCGTTATTATTTCCAAGAGCTTTCGTTTACGTTTAATTTTACTGAATTTAATTTGATTTTTAACAAATTCGTCTTCACCATCTCATTGGACTAATAAAAATGCAAATGACTGAATTAAATATCCCCTTGCTAAAGTAAATTCTAGGTTAACACATGTAATAGTACACTATCAATATGACGAATTTTCTATCGTTTAAAAGGATCTCATTTGAAAATATTATACATCATGACACATTCTCTTCTTGTCTTGGATTCATTCAATGAAATTTGGGAGTTCATTAATTTTCTAAGGTGTTTTTGTCACAGATTATATCATGGTTTCAATTAGTTCTGTTATGATAGTTCATGAATGTGAGGAGACAGGCATTCACTTCAATTTTGTGAAGTTGATAAATCCTCAATTACGGCTTTTCCTAGGATAATAAGTCCTCAAATACAAAATTTAACAAGAAATCTACTTTAAAATTCACATATTGTTTTAAAATAAATTCTGTTCACTAACTTTTTTTGTATTTCCATTCACTGATGCTTTGAATCTAAGTGATAATTACTGAATTGATAAACTCTAAAAAATAATCACCAGAATTAATCGATATATAATTGAATTATAGTGAATGTCAAGATAATGTTCTTTGGTTTTTTCCAATACATCTTTCTTAGCAAGACTTGTCTTTTGAAGTAGTTGGGACTAGAAATGAAGAGAGCTATTGTGTACGGTGTAGAAATTGTCATTAGATTTATTACTGCTATCTCGCTCTGTAACGAACTCACGTCTTGTAGTAGAAGTTTAGTTTTTGGTAATCCTAATAAAAAAAATTGTTACAATCTAGTCATATAAGTTGATTATAAATTATTATTATTATTATTATGTATTATGATCACTTGAAAATTCCTACTTTGAAATGATGATAAGGTGGCTAAAGCAAGATGTAACATCAGCCTATAAAGTCATTAACTGCTGAACTGTATAGATAGATTTGGACTACTACCTGGTTAGGGTTGGTGCGGTCATATTAACTAGCGATTAGAGATGTTAAGTGACTACATAAGTTTCTAAAATGATGTTATACATTTTATTAAACGAATTCACTCTCTCTGACTCATGTTTATGTTACTGATACTGTTACTACCTCTACTACTCTAGTATTTGTCTTGATAATTTAGTTTCACTGTACTGATATGGTGTAGCAACTTGGCAGCGTTACATCTAGCTCGCTGAATGACTGGTTCAATAAGATGGTTCCTAGAATGTTCCTTAATTAGTGATAGTATGAATTCAATGTATTATAACTGAATATATTTTACTTCTGTTTAATTCATTGAAAGTTTGTAAATGAAATGATATTTAGAAAGGTTTGACATTTTGGTGGTCACTCATTGACTTAATGTATAGTTTCACTTAATAAAACAAAACTTAATTATCTACAAGAATACAATATAAATTCAACATGAAAAGAGATTCAATAATAGCTGGTCAACTAATTAGTGCTATATTTTATACGTTAAATTTTATAAATCTGTGGAATTAATCAGAAATTTTGGTTATTCTCTTCCGTTCTATGAGACAGAATTCTATACGAATTCTAATATTGTTAAATTCAATCTCAATAGATATCTGTAAGGAAATAGTAGGTAGTATCCACTTAATGTTATTTTTTTGTTTATTTACTTCTGTAAAGTTATTTTTGTTTCACATGTATCATGAGATTTTTGTGATGCAAATTATAATACTCTGAGTTATCAAAGGACTGTGGCACTACCTTGTATACTAAACCAAAGCATTTAGTTGTCTTAGGACATTAAACACACTCCTATTGTTTTGTTCCGAGGTCTAATCCATAAAATAACGACTTAACAATGTAAAGAAAGGAAAGTTGGTTCTTCTGATGATAGCCGGTAACAAATGACCGTCCATACTGATTAATCTTCTGACTGAACGCTTGAATCGGTTTCCTAAGCTCTTCTAATAACCCCAGGTTAACTTTACACGACAACTTGAACACGAAAGGAAAGGCGTGACTGAATGGATAAACCTCTTGTTCTACGTATATGTGCAAACATTTTGCTATCAGTGCTGCTACTATTGTAGTGAACAGAACACTAGTTGGGGACAATCGAATGTATTTAAGCAAACATTACAGACTATCTCAGTAAATTCTGATAACCAAACAATGAACAGTTAATTTGCAAATTAACAATCAATTGTTTCAATCTTCACTGTTTCTTCTCCAATTCCGTTGCTCATGCATTTTCCAAACGATTGCGCCTCATTTCAGTTCTTTCCTCATCGGTCTTCTGCCAAAATACATTCTATGTCTGACCCACACCATATACTACTTATATGGATATAAGTAAACCACACCACACTATGACACTTTACTTCCACGATTTATGTGTTACATGAATTTCATTGTAAAGCATCACTCACTTCATAAAACAATAGACAAAACGAAATATATATACATCACTGTTGTATTTCTGTTTGAATATTTTTTTCATAAGTAAATATTGTGAAAAGTTGTCAACTGTTGATAAAAGGATTTGAGTACTTTATAAAATAATACTTGAATAATGGTATCATAGTATTTTGACTGTTGAAAAAAATCCCAGAAATTTGCGAACAGGCCTCCAGATATATGAGTTTTAAGGGATTATTATTATTGTTTTTAGGCGAAGAGGTTTAGTTGGTTCCTTAGTGAACCACTTCAACATGTTCCTCAAGTTCTGCCTAAAAGTTTTGATTGGTGGAGCCCAGATATAATGGGAATAGAACGGTTGTTGTTCACCGTGCGACCTAAGTGTCCAGCGTTAAACCTTCGATGGGGTCGTGGGTGCACACTACTGAGGAGTTTCGTACCAGGACTAAATAACTGTCTAAAGCTCTTTAATCCTTTACTGGTGCTCCATGTGATGAGATCAATCTATGACAAATATAACCTGCACATTCTTTTCATATATTGTTTTTTGTAATGTGATTTAGATAAAAAGAAACATTTCATATTTCACTTTTCTATTGTTTAGTTAAATCTGAATAACTCACCTGAACGTTTATCACCTGTTCACAAATCAGTTGTATACTATCACAAAAATCAGCCATATTGGAGTGAGCTATTTATAATCAATTTACCATACTCACCAATTGAATCCTCTTGTATAACAACAACAATCGATGGTGTGAATAATAATCTTGGTGGAGATAATAATAATAATAATAATAATAATAATGCTGAACGATCTAACCATGGTTCACAGCATCAACAACAGTTATTCAGTGCAAATCCAACTTATCCTGGGATGTTAGCTGGTGTACATTTGAGACTTTTATGTCGTCATCGATCAACTGGACCAGGAGGTAAGTAGATTAAAATGATGAATAATAAATAACGAATAATAATAATAATGGTAATAATAGCAATCATTACTATTATTATTATGCCTAAACATTGAGTATTTCACACAACCTGTTGGTAGTTGGATTATTCTCCACAAACCCTCTGCAATAATAATATATATGCTTACTGGTGGCTAACTTTGAGGTGTAACTGCTGAAGTTCTAGTTAGAAACTGTGACCATTATAGTTCAGTCATGTAAGTTGTGTGGCAGTTACTCATTAACGGTATTTGAACAATATCTCAACTTGATTAAAGTTAGACAAGGTAAACCACCGGGTGCTGGCCCAGTGGTCTAAATGTTAGGCGCTTTCTTCGGGACCTGGGTGTTGTGGGTGTGTATTACTGATGAGTCTCGTATTAGGGCGAAACAGCTCTTTTGTACTTTCTGGTTTCCAATGAGCTGTTGAGTTAAAAATCAGCCAAATCACAATGTTTTGTTTGATTTGCTAAATTGTACTTTCGGATCATTGTTTATAGGGGATTAAGGCACCAAACAGTGTTATGTTTAATCATGAAGCTTTGCAGGATGTGCATATATCATCTGACAACGTTGAAATAAACTGTTTATATGAAACTATCTCTGCAGCGTATGGTGATATTATGTGATGTTGAATCAACATGTGGAAAATGAGAGGTGTCGAAAAAGCCAACTGAAAATATTTGTAACTCCAGTTTATATAAATCAGTCAGTCAGCTACAACGTAGGACCAGGCACATATATGCATCGGTCCAAGTTGCCATACCTCGTTAGCACAACAAGATGAACACCGGATTCATAGTAGTTAATTTAGTGTTGGTAGTAGTATATAAACTATAGGTTGTATATAAGGATATAGTACAGGAAGGAAGAGAGATATGAAGCAATTTTAGTCTCAAGGTTTAAGGAAAGATAAAGAGTGTATACACCTACGCCATTGTGATCGATTCTGAGCCATGTCACCTAGAGTCTCCAACCATTGGTTACGATAGTCACGCGGACCCCAACCAGGTAGTCTGCATCTGCCAACATGGCTCAGACTAGAAGTTAGTGACTTCAAGCACTGATGCCATGTTTTGGTTTGGCCGCCCCTAACTCTCTTCCAACCATCCCCAATACTAGTCATCATAGCGCGTCGTGGTAATCGGTGTTCAGGCATACGTAACACATGGCCCAACCATCTCAGTCGATGAAGATTCATCACCTCATCAACTGATTTACCATCGTTCCTTAATACCCTGCGTCTAACCTCACTATTACTTACCCGGTGATCCCAGCAGATGCGAGCAATATTTCTAAGGCATCTGTGGTCAAATACTAGTAACCTACGAGTATCTTCTACTCTTAATGGCCATGTTTCACAGCCGTAAAGTAGGACAGAACGAACTGATGCGCAGTATACTCGTCCCTTAATTGATAGACGGATATCTCGTCATCACCATAGGTGACGTAAGTTGGCAAAAGCCAAACGAGCTTTTTGAATCCGTGCTGAGATTTCATCAGACACCAACCCATTAGGGCTGATCAGACTTCCAAGATAAGTGAAGTTGTCGACGCGTTCGACTACTTCACTCCCTATCCTTAGTTCGGGTGTTGACGCAGGCCAGTCCTGGAGTAACAATTTACATTTGGATGGGGAGAAACGCATCCCAAACATCCTGGCATTATTACTGAGTTCCAACAGAAGACTCTGCATTTTGCCAGCGTCTTCACCAAACAGGACTATGTCATCTACGTATTCTAAGTCGCTTAGTGGTCCCCCTGGTAGGAGATCAATTCCTGTAAATTCAGTCGACGAGAGTGTCATTTCCAGCAACAGGTCTATAATGAAGTTAAACACAAAAGGGGATAGTGGACAACCTTGACGGACACCACTTGAGGTTGTAAAATCATATGACAGTTCGCCATAAGCTCTCACTCGACTGATAGTGTTCGAGTAAAGAGCCTTCACAAGGTTTATGTACTTCTCAGGTACACCTTTCAATGACAGACACTGCCACAGAACCTCTCGGTCTACAGAGTCAAATGCTGCTTTCAAGTCAAGAAAAACTATCATTGTCGGACGCCGATAAGCGTGTCTGTGCTCTAAAACTTGACGAATGGTGAGTATGTGGTCGATACAGCCACGACCAGGTCTGAAGCCAGCCTGATTTTCTCGTGTTTGCAGTTCACGAGTCTTAGTTAGGCGCCTGATAATTATTGAGGCTAGTATTTTAGATACTATGTTAGTCAGACTAATCCCTCTATGGTTATCGCAGGATGATTTTGACCCCTTTTTATATATTGGGACAATAAGTGATTGTGACCAGTCGGATGGGATTACATCCGTCTCCCAGATTTTAGCCAGAATATTAGTCAACCTAATCGCTAAAATTGGACCACCATATTTAGTTTATATAAATATCGACTTTTAGATTTGTATCGTATGTTAGGAGTGTTTACTTGCTAGTTTATCTCATTGGCATGATTAATTTCAATGACTAGAGAGAGAGAAGTCAGGTGATTCTTGCAGATTGATATTTGTGTGATGAATGTGTAATATGTGATTCATGTTGAGCCAGTCGATCAGTCATGAATAAAATATAACCTTTGGAAAAGTGTTCATTCACTAAAGTTATCATTTTGCAAATCACTATAAAGAGGGAAAAAATTAAGTTAAAAAGCAAGATAATGCTAGTGAAAGTAATATGTTAGGCAGTTTGAGGTAGTCGATAGGAAAATCTGGACTTAGGTTTCGTGCTAGTTAATGCTCGTCGCTAAGGGGTACATGTAATGTTGAAGGAACAGGTACTGCCATCTGGTGGGTTTTAACTTACCAAGTTGAATTACTAATACTAATGATAATGGGAGACCGCAGAAATAGACAATACTATTTAAAGAAGTGAATAATATTCGTAATATGATAACAAAATCAATCCTGTTTCAGAAGAACATAAAGAATTTCTACATCTATCACTATGACCAGTTTTTAGCTATTTCCCCTAATGGTTCCAGCTATAAATGATGATTATTTTAATGGTGTGAACATGTACCAAAATGGTTGCAGAAACGAACAGAATCAAATGACCCGATAAGACTAGAGGATAAACACCCATCATCCTCTATTGCCAAACATATGGTCGAAATAGGCCAAAAGATTGATCTAAACTCGGCTTTTGTGGTGTTGTATAAGAGTGTAAAAGAGCGTATACTAAGGTTTATTGAAGCCTCAGCCATACGAAAATTCAAACCCCCTCTTTGTATTCAAAAACAGTCCTCGTCTTGAACCTACCCTGGTAATATTAGCTTATTAGCCAGAGTGATTAGGTTTCAAATTGTTCTCACATTATTTTTATTATTATTATTATCCTTAACTCCTCTTACCCCCCATTTCCAGTCTAGTTGACCTTTTATTTTTATAAATAAATGTTCATAACAAGTATATGTGTGATCTAATTGTTCGAAATGTATTTCACTAATATATCACATAGTTCTGATAATCTTCGTCTTATTACACTATCGAAAAAAACAAGGTTTATTCTGTTCCGACGCAACTACCTTTCCAACAATTACTTTATCAATTGATACCATCTGTCGTGTAGTAGTCGAGGCGAATCTACTCCTGTTCTATCAAATATTATACATTTAGATAATTGTTGAACTTGTGTAACACATGTCCAGATCATCAAAGTAGGTGAAATTTCACAGTCTCATCGAATCATTATCTATACCCAGTAACCTAAGCCTAATCCCTCATAATTACTTACTTATCGACTTCACCATACACGAGTAATATTTCAAAGATATTTTTTTATTAAAAACTACTAGCAACATATGGATAGCATAAAATGGTCAAGAACCATGTTTTACTGTACCACTTCTTTCTTTTTTAACTCCTTCAAAGTAATGACAATGATGAATTCGTTTAAATTACATTTTGTCAAATTCTTATTTGTCGTCCCAATTTCATCTGTTCACATATGGACAAATGATCAATAAAATTTAATGTTGATCATTTAAACTTTTATTAAATATTTGTTTATATGCATATGTTACTAGATGTTCAGTCACCTTAATTTGTTTACGATTCAATAATAATGATAATAATAATAGTGGTAACAGTTGTAACAGTGTTTATCAAATGACGTAAGCCGAATGTGTGTACTTTTTTTCCATCTATAGAATTTACAATCTAATGTAAGCATGATAATGATTTTCATCGAATGTAATTTCTATGATTTGATAAAAAGAGTTTAAATTAGAAATTGATAGTTTAACCTGTTGGTAAATGGGTCAGGAAATTTATCCGTCAATATTTAGGTTTAATGCTGCTGAATAATATTAGCGACTAACGAATTCAGTCATTGGACAATCAATCGGCATAAGTCATTCAATTTCTTCTCCATTATAATTTTCATCTTAGATCAAAATTGTATATCGCAAGTATTATATTTCTAGTATTTAATAATTCTTCACAATCACGAATTAGATTTTATGTACTGAGATTCCCGCTGTTCATTATGACATAAGTAAGTTATTGGAGTCCAAGGTAGCAAATGTATTATTTAATGTCGATCTAACTTCATCCTTATAATCACACTGATCTACGTAGTCATAACATTTATCCCGATATTGAATCAGTTATAAAATCCTGTTTAAAATATTCGGACTGGCGTTCAGTTTTTTTATTTTAATTAGTAATTTTCTCCCAATTGTTTACTAAACGATTGGCATGTTGATATGATTGAGTTAAGTCAACCATAGGACCGCTCTTACAAATAATTATTCTACAAAGTTAATATAGAAAAAATAGAAGTAGTATTGTGTTTCAGCGAATAATTCAAATCATCATATTAACTTATCTTACTTACTTCCTCCTTTTACTTCTCATGAAATAGTGTAGGCCACCCATCATCATTCTCCATCCAGCTCTATCCTGTGCAGCCTTTTCCCGTTGTCTCCAATTGTTATTCATTCTTTTGATGTTTGCCCACAATTCCCGACACAGTGCGTTCTTTGGTCTTTCACTTTTCCAATTACCTTCAGGATTCCAATTTAGCGCCTGCCTCGTGATGGAGTTTGATAATTTCCGAACTGTATATCTTATCCACTTCCAGCATCTTTTCCTTGTATGTATCAATCGAAATTGAGTTGTTCCCCAAACAGTAGCTAGTGTAATGAAACTAAATATCCTCTTTCAGAAAGGTTAAATGAAGATATTTTCAACTTTCTGATATCATAACCAATCTACTCCATCCGTAATTCTCAGGAACTCTCTACTTATCTTGCACCGAAAAGGCTATGAATCAATTATAATATGATATCGTTACATGTCTCAATGTTAAAACTATACTACTTATCACAACTAGGAATCGCTCTTTCATTCTAATTAGTCCTCATTAATCAACAGTATATCGAAAGTCATGAATTCAGAGTTAGTTGTATTCGATAACCAATTTTTAACTGGTTACCTTTTATGTTTTAATAAATTTCGCAAAATTTTTAATAACGACACCTCGTTTGTGTATATTTCATTGTAGATTCTGAAGGTAAAATTCTAGGAGTTGCATATTTGCGACTCCAGCCGAATACATCTGTGCCAGTTCTCTTGCCTGACGGAGATTATCATCTGTATATACATAAGGTGTGTATAAGCAACTCTTTTTACTTTTAGGTTTTTTTCTTCATTTTGATATAAACTTATTCTCATTAACGGGATAGATGTTGACAACTACCTGTAACCAGCTAGAAATGTCTTTCGTGACAAGTTGTGTTCACAATGATGTGATCGGTTTTGATGAATTAACTATTCTCATCATTTATGAAAGTAGACGCATAACTTACTTACTTACGCCTGTTACCCCTTGTGGATGAGCATAGGCCGCACACCAGTATTCTCCATCCAACCCTGTCCTGGGCAGTCCTTTCCAGTTCTTTGCAGTTGTTATTCATCCTTTTCATATCTGCTTCTATTTCCCGGCGTGATGCGTTCTTTGGCCTTCCTCTTTTCCTCTTCACCATTCCAAGTTAGGGATTGCCTCATGGTGCAGTTTGGTGATTTCCGTAATGTATGTCCGATCCACTTCCAACGTCTTTGCCTAATTTCCTCTTCAGCTGAAAGCTGGTTTGTCCTCTCCCATAAAACGCTGTCCGGTCAGTGAATGTTGAGTATTTTGCATAGACAACTGTTTATAAATACTTGTACCTTCTTGACGATGGATGCAGTAGTTCTCGAAGTTTCAGCTCCTTACAGTAGGGCTGTCTTGATGTTGGTATTGAAGATTCTCACTTTGAAATAAGTTGACAGTTGTTTTGAATCCCATATGTTTTCCAATTGTCGGAATGCTGTCCTTGTTTTGCCAATCCCCGTCTTTACATCTGCATCAGATCCTTCTTGTTCATCAATGATGCTGTCCAGGTACGTGAATGTTTCTACATCTTCCAGAGTTTCTCCATCAAGTGTGACTGGGTTGGTATTCTCTGTGTTGTATTTGACGATCTTGCTTTTTCCTTTGTTTATGTTGAGGCCAAATGCTGCAGAGGCTGCTGCTACATTAGTTGTCTTCGTCTGTATTTGTTCGTGTGTATGGGATAGGAGGGATAGGTTATCTGCAAAGTCCAAATCGTTTAATTGATTCTGAGATGTCCATTGTATTCCGTGCTTACCCTTAAATGTCGAGGTCTTCATAAGCCAGTCAATCAGTAGAAGAAAGAGGAAGAGTAGACAGCCTTTTGTGACTCCGGTTCTTACTGGAAATGCATCTGTCAGCTGTCTTCCATGCACCACTTTGCACTGTAGTTCGTCCCATGAGTTCTGGATAATGTTGACAACCTTCTCAGGAACTCCATAGTGTCTAAGACGTTTCCATAATGCTCTCCTATCCACACTGCCAAATGTTTTATCATAGTCAATGAAGTTGTTGTATAGTGACGAGTTCCACTCAACTGATAGTTTCACGATGATCCAGCTTGTTGATCTCGTAGTTGGGCGTCTATTGAGTCTTTCATCCGGTTCAGCAACACTCTATTGAAAACTTTTCCTGGTACTGACAACAGTATGATGCTTCTGTAATTCTCATATTTGCTCAGATCTCCTTTCTTTGGTATCTTGATGAAGTATCCTTCTTTCCAGTCTGTCTGTGGCACTTATTCTTCCTCACGAATCTTCCTGAATAGAATGTGAAGTGTACTTGCAGTTACTTCAATGTCTGACTTCAGTGCTTCAGCTGGTTTATTGTCAGGTCCTGCCGCTTTCCCACTCTTGATTTGTCTGATGGCCATCTTGACTTCTTCGATCGTTGGTGGAGTGACAGATATAGGAAGGTCAGTGTGTGCTGCTTCTATGTCCGGTGGATTCAATGGGGCTGGTCTATTCAGCAGTTCCTCGAAGTATTCTGCCCATCTTTTCCTCTGTTCTTAAATCTCAGTGATTGTCTTTCCTTCTTTGTCCTTGACTGGTCCCTCCGGTTTGCTATATCTCCCTGCCAGTTTCTTCTTTGTATCATATAGTTGTTTCATATTCCCTTCCCTTGCAGCTATTTCCGCCGTCTTTGCTAGTTCTCCCATTTATTTCTGCTTGTCGGCTTTAATGCTCTTCTTCATTTCCTTGTTTGCTTCTGCGTACTCTGCTTGTGCCTTGACTTTCTCTGCTCGTGTTCGACTGTTGCTAGTTGCTGTCTTCTTGTTCTTCCTTTCTTGAGTCTTGTCCAGGGTTCCCATAGAGATCCATTCCTTATGATGATGCTTCTTAGGCCCAGAACCTCCTGACACTTTGAAGTTAGTGCTTCTTTGGTCCTTTTCCAATTGTCCTCCATCGTAGTTTCTTGTTCTTTCAGTAGATCCTGTAGAGCTTGGAACCTGTTGTTGAGAGTTATCTTGAATTCTTTGAGCTTGTCAGTATCTTGAAGGAAGGCTGTATTGAACCTTTGTAGTGCTGTTTGTCCAGTTGTCCAGTGTTTCTTCAGCTTCAGTCTCATCTTGTCCACAACCAGGTGGTGATCTGAAGCTATATCAGCTCCTCTCCTGGTTCTCATATTTTCTGTTATCCTTCTGAATTTTTTGTTGATACAAATATGATCATTCTGGTTCTCTGTGGTTTGGTCCGGCGAGATCCATGTAGCTTTGTGTATGCGTTTGTTTGGAAATATTGTGCCGCCTTTAACCAATTTGTTGAATGCACATAGATTTGCAAATCTATCGCCATTCTCGTTCCTTTATCCCAGTCAGTCCATGGCGTCCAATTATATCTTCATATCCTGAGTTGTCCACTCCAACTTTAGCATTTAGATCTCCCATCAGGATAGTGAAGTCCTTTCTTGGGCGCTTCTCTATGATTGATTGAAGCATCGAATAGAACAGATCTTTGTCGTCGTCGTTGATATCATTGGTGGGTGCATAACATTGGATAACATTCATTGTGATCCCCTCTTCTTTGTTTTGAATGATGCTTTGATAATTCTGAATCCGTGAGATTCCCATTCTACAAGTGCGTTTCGTGCTTCTCTGAACAGCATTAGAGCAACTCCTTGAGTGTGTGGAGCATTTTCCTCTTCGTGACCGGAGTACAGCAGCATCTCTCCCGTATCTAGCTTTTGATGTCCAGCTTGTGTTTAATGGGTTTCGCTGATTCCAAGTACTGCCAATTTGTATCTTCTCATTTTTGTTGCTATTTGACTGGTCTTTCCGGTCTTCCATATTGTCCGGACGTTTCATTTACCTATAAAGAGTTTTTCTCTAGTTGTTAGAAGGGGCATCGGCCTCGTGACTTCCGAAGGATCTCGGCTTTTATCATGAGGCGTCATAATTATTCCTTCAACTCCCATGGCAGAGTTTAAATGGTTTGAATTATTTTTTTGGTTAGCTTTTTTTAGCGGGTTACTCTTCTACGGGATGAGGTCTCTAACCCCATGCCCAACCCCCCTCCTTTGTGTGGGCTTGGGACCGGCAGTAACTCTGGAAGAGCTACAGGCGGAGTTAAGTAGACGTATAAGGAAAATAGAAATCCCTTATGATTATTTATATTTCGTGAATATAGAACTTGATTGGTGTTTTAAATTTTATATGGGCATAAAGAAAACACTTGCTTAATTTGTCTCTTGTTTTTTATGCATTGGTTATTATCTTGCCTTCAATTCGTTTGATATTCATCTTGATTGACTATTTTCACTAATTCTACTAATCATTTGTCATGATTTGTTTTTCATAATAAAATTACTATACATTAGTGGATAGTGTGTCTATTTAGCTAAGGCTTTATCATGTAATAGACAGATATGATGATAATAATATGCAAATTATTGGTAATAGTGCATTATTGACAAAAGACTTAATTACGCTTTTGTCACAGTGATGGTTTGAAAATGATTGGTCATTTGTTGTTCGACATTATGACCGTATTTTCAGAGTTCATAACGGTTGGAAATCTGTTTATCCGAACAATTAGATGATAGAAGTGGTTGCGAACGATAACTTCCCTAAACTAACATTGTTTCTCTCTCTCTCTTCCTCTGGACGGAACTTCTGGTCGTGCTGCACTTCTAACTGACTCAGTATGTTCGCACGATTTACCTAAATTTACTAAAAATATCGACAGACTATGATTTGAATAGGTGCTTTGCAGAGATTGCCGAATTTCATAGTTTACATAGCTGGCTAATCTTAATCAGATCACAGTTAGAAAGCCGAAATCAATGAATAACTGTTTCATTCTACTATGGGACTCCTTAGTAGTCAGATGTGAATCAATTATCCACTAATGACATCAGATGATTGCACAATGTTGCGAATTGATTGTACGTAGACTGAAAAACCATTAGATGCTTGGTAATTCAGTGTTGTTAAGGTTAAACGTTCGCTATGTGCCCTGAAAGTCCTGATTTCTATCCATGGTGAGCTCGTGGATGGGCATTGCTGATAAGTTGCACATTCCACGTTCAGTTTAGTTGTCGTAAACCATCCAGGTCATAGCTGATGTCTTCACTTAATGGTTGCGGTTATGTATCGTGATAACTCAATCGAGTTATACTAGTTGGAATTATTGTTCCTTGCATATTACTTTTCTTATGCAGTCAACTATAAACACTGTAAAATGCAATCATGTTAAACGTTTTATGATAGAAATTCGTGTAGATTAATAGATAAATTAAATGTACAAGTTAATTACCATTAAAATAATTAACCAATATTTCACTGTCTGACTACTCATTTTCAGCTAAGGTTATCTAAGGTTTACAATTTTCGTCAAATGTTTGTTTTATGCAATAGTTGAAGTAATTTTCTATGTTCAGCTAGTGAGTGAATGCTGCATATCAGGATGTAATTTGTATTCAAGATTTGGTTTCAAGCCATTTAAATTATCCTCAACTGTCTGATGTGAACATATTCAGTATATCGCAGTTCCATATACTTGATGAAGAAGAAACTCAACTATATTGAAAGTTTTGACTTGAAGTGAAAATTATACATTAATATACATCACTCATTCATTAAGTGGACGGGAAAATAACCAAAAGTATTCTTTCATTATGATACTAATTGATCCTTTTTTGTAACGCCTTTTTCTGTACATTTACAGATGGATATGAATCAAGTGAATTCATGTCGTTATTTATGTCAACCATCTTATTGTGAAGATGATGGACCGATTGCTTATGGTTTAAGTAGTGGTTCCGGTTCTGGTTCCAGTTCTATTGGACTTAATACAATAAATTCAAATTCAAGTGGATTGAATAATATTTTATCGTTGCCTAACTTTTCAACATCATCATCATCATCATCGTCACGTAATCGCATGGATACACTACACATACAAACACTTGTTTGTAGTAGTTATCATACTACTGATGGTAAGTGATTAATTTGTTGATTTGATTATCGTAGAAGTGAGAGATTACTGGTTGTAATTAGAATGTAATGTACAGCAAAAGTGACTACTAACAAAAACATGATATATTTGCAATATCTCAATCAGTAGAAAATTAAATTTCCGAACATTTCGTGACTCTGTGTAAACCACTTCTTCACAGAATAAATAAATAAGCAAATTAAATTGACGAGGGATTTGTGAAGATTGTAGTATTTCCACAGTTGAAATCGCGAGGTAATTTTAGCCAGATCACTATTGAAAGCCTAGAATCACTGGACGGCCGTGACCAGTGGAGTTCAATCCTTGTAGGGTGTGAGATAGTTATCCACCGCAGACAATGGATGATTGGTTGATCAAGAATATGAATTGATTGAGGATGGATATTAAAACCGTTGGATCTTGACTTATTGATATAGAGGTTAAGCGTACGCATCCGAGGCTAAAGTTTTTGCGTTCGATTACCATGTTGGAGGTCACGGATGGGTATTGCTGAGGAATCCCATACTAGAATGAAACAGCCGTACAGTGCTTCGAGGTTCTCATTGGTTGTCTAACACAGGTCGATTTATGATTCCAACTGTGAGATTAAATTAACCCAGGTTTAAATAGTACATAGGAACAAAGCAAAAATATTTAATACAATAAATCAAAAACAGGGCTGAACAAGTCAATATCATGTCACTCCGGTCGAGGTGCTTTATATGAGACATGCCTGTGTATCTGTGCATTTTAATGGATGTGACAAATGTGACATTTGTAATGTGGAAAGATAGAGTTGAATTTGTCTATTATAATAGTGTGAGATGTGAATTGAATTCGACATGGTGGCTCCTATAGATGCTCCAAGTTGGATGAATAGTAATTCCTTCTCTCACATTGAGGGCAGTATGAATTAGAAATATATGGTAAGATTTAGCTACTTTCCTTTCTTTGTAGTTGGGATAGCCTTTTTTATTATTTCAATATTTTTTAACATCGGCTAGATGCTAATTGAAGATGGTACGCACTACTGTTGCTGATCTGATTTGAAGTTTTTCAAGTTCTAAAAAATTATTAGGTGGTCTTTTTGTTCAACCTCGATGTTCTTTGGTTCCAGTCTGGATTTCACAAGGTAACTCCGCAACAAAAAAGGCATCACAATTGACACACCCTTATATGTAGACACAGTTCTATTTTTACGTAAAGGGGATCTTATCCTTTATACGAATCGAATCATTTAGAAAGATGTTAGTTATTTTGTTATATGCTTTAATTCTGTGTTGTTTTAAGATTCTTTGGAGTTCTTATGTTGTACCATGATGGTATGGTAAAACTAAGTTTCCAATCCATGATATTCTATTCGAACTATTACTTAATAATGAATTGCTATAGTTCATTGTGAATAATATTCATTGGAAAATTATCAGATGTTATTTATATACTTCTGTTTTCTTTACTTATCTTCTTCCAATGTCATAATCTTGGTTGTCTTTTAAAGAGAGTATTTGATCCTACATATGACATGAACAGGTTAGCTACAATCGGGGACACAAGGGGATCCCATTGCTACTCTGTTTGTTTGCATAATATAGGGTAAATATGGTAAATAAAGTTGAATTCAAGCATAGTTTTAGGGATTTCGTGATTAGGCTGATGTTTAAAGGACATCTGACAAATAAAGTGTGATCATTCTCTAGTAAATCATTAATAAACTCTTGGCATCTACCAGTAGGAATACTGCAGTGTAAATATACAACATCATAGCTTACCATAGTTTCATTCTTTTCGATAATGAATCCCGATATTTTTGACTTAAAGTGATTAGTATTAAGAAACAATGTCTATACTTGACCGAAAACCTAGACAGCTTGCAAACGATTTTATCACATCTATGGTGGTCAAACCTAAGGGTTAAATTTAAGATATAACCACAAAAATAACTGGATAGACAATAAAAATCGCAATAAATGAAGTAACCTGATTAAGAATGAATTTGAACTAAAGTTACTGATCCCCCCAATAATTGACAAGTACTTAACAATACAAACAATGTTTGCGGTTCATCATAAGGGACTGATTTCGGTTAAAGAAATATTGAAAATCAGAGAGCAGTGAACAAGCTTTATGTCTTGTAGTCAGGATACGTAATCATTACACATCCAAGACCCTGTCAGGGAACTCGAACCCAGGGAATCGAGTTCTCACAGAGATTACCTATTGTTCAAAACACTTAGTTGGTATTTGGTGGTCTACATTTATAATTTTAGACAAGTTGCTACGTAACTCAACTATTTTTCATTGCTATCGGTGATATTTTTCTCACACTCAACATGGTTGAGCTTCACTAATCTTGGCTTCTGATTAGAACTTAGAAGGTTACTTCTTGAAGTTAGTCATTAGTAAACGTTTGCTAATATTTGTTGTATGGTGTTATGGAAATTATTAAGTTCGAAGTTTCACATTATAATATATTTTCCTTTCTTTTGTGCTCATATTTTCTATAAATTAGAAAATTTAACCAAAGTTATACTATGGCGCAATTATCAAGACGATATTATAATGTGTTTACATCAAGGTATTTATTTGTCACGAAAAGATACTGAATTAAAAAAAGTAGGTCTTTTTAATTTTTAAGAAAATGATTAGGAGTGTTTCTTCTTCCTCTTCTTGTCAAGTACTTTTTTTAAGCATGTTAGCTAGAAACACATATTTTTCATTGTTGTGTATGCGAATAAAGAAAAAGTAATTACCTAAAGAAGAGATTTGCAACAATATGCGATTAAATCTCACTACTTATAGTAAGGAAATTGATTTTAACTTTTATTGTTGTATGTGGTCATAAACGACTTGAAATTCTAGAAATTACCCAGGAATAAGACAAAAAATTAGAAATGATTTATAGGTTTAACCATCTGGATTATAGAATAAGATAACTACTGTGAACGTTCGAAATTCATTGAAATGTATTGGGAAATGCTAACGAATTGTTTTGTTCAACGTCTCTGAAGTTTTTAGGAATATTGATTCAAGCGTTCTTACAGTTTCAACAGGGAACTTAGAGACTAGTTTGTACTCATGACACGGCGTATACGTGATCTTGAACATCAGATAATGTAAATCCTTGATGTAATGCTTCCTGCCAATCTCCTTTAACTACATAACATGAAAAACATAGTGACAGAACAAATATTGATGCAGAATAATATGAATTCATCATATTTCGTGGTTTCTCATCAGCTGCTTACAAGTAAATATGTATTAGAGTTTTAGCATTGGGGTAATAAATAGTGTGGAACAATCGACATGATTGGATGTAAAGGATTAGGATAACAAAAGGTAATCAATGATAACTATATATATATATATATATATGCAAGGAAAGGTCAGAGGTTATTAGGTATTAGAATGAAGTTAGCAATAAGGGATGGGTGGCGCAATAGTTGAGTGGAGTTCAAAGACAGATAAGATAAAATGTGTAATAATTTTAACGGTAATGAAGGAGTCATGGAATTAAAAATAAATAGAGTGGGTTGCGTAATAATTGAATAGAATTTGGAGAGTTCATATAATTTAAGAGAGACAAGTGAGCGGCAATGTGTATGAGAAAGGTCGGTTGAAGAATCGGGTAATGGAAGAGGAATATAATAAAGACTAAATATTAACCAAAATAAAAGTAATATCAAAAAAATAAAACAAAAAAAGTAAAAAAATGGATTACCAGGGTAGTAATAAGTTAATCGCTGTCTCTTTTTGAATACATAGATCCGGTTTGAGTTTTTTAATCGCGATCGCTTCAGAAAACCGGAGAGCAGTTGTACTTTTTTGTTTGCTAATGATTTTGAAAGCATGAGAAATGTCAATGGTGTACCAAGTGTCGAGTAAATGCCGAGCTGTTGCACTGATGAGAGCCCTGGTCCCTCGCAGCCTCAGTATCTTAGGAACATGCTCAGAAATGCGAATATGTACTGTTCTCTCGGTTCTTCCAATGAATGTGCTTTGCCAAGTACATATAAATTGGTAAATGCAGTTGGAGCTACTGAGAAAAAAGGACTTGTCGATTTTAGCTTGTTTGAGTGAGCAGTTACTTTCCCACACTGTTGTCCATTGAAACGTAGGTATATGAAGCATGTTTTCTTTTCCACTCGATCATACTTTACTTGACGGTTGGTGTTTGCGTATTTATGGATGAATTTCACCAGGTATACGTTTTCACGTAGGCACTTGGTGATTAAAGCCATTTCTTCTTCCAGACACTCATTTGAGCAGATTTTGCGTGCGCGGCCAAAAAGGGTTCGTACAATACCCTTTTTGTAACTCAATGGACAGAAACTGTAGTAATTGAGTTATAGTCCACTCCAAGTGTTTTTGTGATAAACGTATCTTTGTAATGTACCCACTGATTTTCGTCTAATTCCAATATCTAGGAAATGGAATTTAACTTCGACTTAATGTTCCACGGTAAATTTTATATCCTTGTGTGCTTTATTAAACAAACTTAGTAGATTGATGGAGTGCTTGTGATTGTTGCAAACAAGAAAAGTATCATCCATGTATCTACAGTAGAGTGTGGTATTATCGATGGCATGCCTAAGCTTCTTCTGTTCGAGGTTTCCCATAAATATGTCGGCCAGAATTGGACCCAAAGAGCTACCCATGGCTACTCCATCAATTTGACGGTAGAACACATTGTTGGATTTGAATTGTATGTTCTTTGTACACAGAAACAGGAGCTGTTTAAATTCATGAATTGGTAAAGGTAAAAGTTCAGAATATTCACCTATGATCTCTGCCGTTTCATCCAAGGGTATATTTGTGAAAAGCGATGAGACGTCAAATGAGACCATGAATTTATCAGAAGCATTTCTATTATCAAGTTTTTGTACAAATTCAAAACTATCTTTCAGACTATAGGGTGCTAGTTTCTTGCGGATTGGTTCCAAGCACCTTGTCAGCTAGCGGGCGAGTTTATGAAAAGGTGATTGGGTCATAGATATTATTGGTCTTATCGGGATGTCGGTTTTGTGTATTTTGGGTAGGCCGTATAAGTATGGTAATTGTGATCCTTTTGGTTTGAGTTCGTTATATGTATGATTACCTATTAGATTTTTCTTCAACAGTTCTCTCAACTTTTTTAAGAGACGCTTCTCAGTTGCATCTGTTAAGTCTTTCTGGGTGTTGACGATTATAAATCTAGTGGGATCATTTAAAATGGACATAACTTTGCTGATGTATTCATCTCTATTAGGAATGACTACACCGGAACCCTTGTCAGGACAAAGTAGCGATATTGTTTCGTCTTTCATGAGTTTTCTTAATGCTTGAAATTAGAATCCAAGGGAGAATGCCTCTGTTTCAATTCACCAGCAAGGGTATTGTACGAACCCTTTTTGGCCGCGCACGCAAAATTTGCTCAAATGAGTGTCTGGAAGAAGAAATGGCTTTAATCACCAAGTGCCTACGTGAAAACGTATACCTGGTGAAATTCATCCATAAATACGCAAACACCAACCGTCAAGTAAAGTATGATCGAGTGGAAAAGAAAACATGCTTCATATACCTACGTTTCAAAGGAGATGAAATCGCTGGAATAATTAATCACAGACTTAATTCTGCGTTGAAAGCGACCTACTCAGCAGCTAAACTGACAACGGTGTGGGAAAGTAACTGCTCACTCAAAAAAGACTCCTCAGCAGTGCGTATCGGCTTCGTGGATTGGTTGAAGTTAGACATTAACACCGTTGGATGCCGGTTCAGTGGTCTATCGGTCAAGTGCTCTGGTGCGAGACTGGTAGGTCCTGGGTTCGAACCTCGCTAGTCGGAATCGTGGAAGCGCACTGCTGAGGAGTCGCATGATAGGGCGAAACGGCCGTCCAGTGCTTCCAGGTTTTCCATGGTGATCTAGCTTCAATCGACTCATGATTTCAACTATAAAATAATTTGTTTTTTAACGGGCAATGATTTTAGTCGGAAAAATTAATGTCATACAATGTTCGTAATAACTAATGTTTATTAATAGAATGGAACAAAACCATTATATCAGATCTCTATTTGTGTAGATTCGTTTTGTATTGGTTGTTTGAACCTTCTCACTTATGTTTAGGACTGTAGTTGATCAGCCCCTTATTGGTATATGTCCATTCTGTCCGAATTTCCCCGATATTGTCTCAAATCACAAGTATTATAAGCAGAAATGGATAGCTTTTCTAGTTCCTGAGTGAACATCAACTCTAGAATGCAAGTACATCCAGCTGACGAGTCCCAAATAAGACGAAACGTCCGTCCTGGATTCCACTGCTAGCCACTATCCATCTCTGTTTATAATATTTGTGTAGGTTGTTTACAGTGAGATTAAATTTATCTCATAATGCTATACATCAATAGTACCTAAGATTAAATATTTTACAGTTCCACTGTAGTTATCTGACCGACCGAACGGACCTGGAACCGGTTTATTGAAAATAGAGTGTTTTTTCGTGATTCGATTGGATGATTCAATAAAAACAATGACTAATAAATCAAATATACAATACGTTTTGCTAAAATCTGAACTGTAAATAATTTGGAAGATGGATAAACATTGAAGAATGTGTTTTCACTTCTGGTAATCGTGGTTTTACCATGAGAAAAGCGCTGCTTTTCATTGAACATCTGTGTGTATGGCATTTTGACGTTGACCACCAGGAAGAGTTCGAGTTTTAGGGATCATCAGGCTTTGAGTTGTGCACACAGGTTTAATGTCAAAAGACGTTTTCTTGTCGAAGTATCTTTTCCTATCAGATTCTAGTCCATATTTCAGAGTATAGAATTTTGTTTCGCAACTACTTTGATCACTATGTCACCTCTTGACTATAACAACACTAAATCAAACAGATAATTATCACAGAGAATAATGTCAGCAGCGATTTGTTTCATTTGGTTTCTAATAGTCACCAAGTCCCCAACTAAACAAATTTGAAAGTATAAAACAGATTGCCACTAATTTATTCAGCAAAGACATAACTCACTGATATACAAAATAAGAAACGTGATATCTCATAGTCAGGTATCTATGTAACATCACTGCGTCGTTGAATATTTTATTACACTTCTGACGAGATCACAAGGCTATTTATTATTGAAGCGTTTTATCTTGAAGTCGATAAAAAGTATATTCTAGAAGATTCTACTCATCCAATCACTAATTCACTTTTTACCGAAAAATTGTTTAATCACTTGTGATGTATCTGTTGGAACTTCATTGTCATTTGAGAAGAAGGAATTTTTAAGATAAGATTTCATTTGTTGGTGAATTAGTTGTTTACTTGTCCTCCTCTGTGATTGATTGGTTGACTTTATTTGCTTAATAGGTTACTGTTACATTTTTTGGCTTATAAATTTGGTTATTATCATTTTTGTTTTTCTCTCTTTTTCATTTATTGTAGTTCACTCGCTCATTAATTGACAATATGTTGCAACTTCTTATGACTACCACGGATGAAACACATCAACATATTATCAATTTAAACTTAGGTTACAGTCTTCTAATGGGACTGGCTCGTTGTTATAAGGATTTAACGATTGATTCAGTTCGACAACAAATAATATACAGTTATTTAAATGGGCCTGGATTTATATATTATAAAATATATATACCTTATTTACAATTATTAAATGCTATGGTATGTGAAATTGTCTATCCAGCATTATATCAAAATCATCATCATTCGCCTAATTCTACTCTTCCTCATTCATCGTCATCAGCATACGCATCCAGTGGTGTTGGTAGTACTTCTGATCGATACAAAGTGGAACATCAGTTCAATACTAGTGTTAATAATAGGAATATTGGCATGACACCTACAACTGGACACTTTTTTGATTCAAAGGCTATACAACTTATCTTTTCAACAATACATTGGGCATTTTTAATTATTGTTCGTTCAAGGGTAAATAATTGTTTATTTCACTTCAATACTGTACAGATTTGATAGATAATTAATTGATATTTTGGCGTTCTTTAAGCTGTATTTTTTTGTATGTTCTTTAGCCATTTTATTATATCAAACTAGGAAATATTGTTATTGTAATCCTACTCTTCAATAACATGTTGATTTCTAAATAATTCTCCCTAAGAAACTGGTATTATCTTGAAAATCTTTTAAAAGTGAATGTTGACTATGTAGTTTTTTCATTGTTCTACCTTAGTAGGACTACGTAGCAGTACTTACTAATGATCTCATATAGAACCAAACCATAGAGTTGTGCGTTTCTCGAAAATCACAATGCCTATAGGCCATTAAACCACATTTGTTTATCGATTCAACTGTACTCAGTTTATTTTAAAGAGCATCTCTCATTGATAGTTACTGTACAACTCCCGAATTTGGCTGATTATGGATGTCACTGAAATTTTGAACAGTTTATTAATTAATCCATCATTATTACTCTTTGATTATTCAAGACAATACTATCATAAAATCAGTCTACCAAATATGTAGATCTTAAATTTTCTTCAAAGCTAATTGTTTATATACATTGTTCGGATAACCTCGACCTTAGATTCTTATAAAATGTCTTGAAAAATACGTATAACCGGATTGTTCGAAATGTTTGGTATAAATACATCACATTGTTCAGATAGGTTCCGTCTACTCTTTGTTCTGTTAAAATGTATGAAAACAATGATTAATTACTTTACATTCATTTGTTTAAGGGTAATTATCTCTGCCAATACTGTAATATAATTAGTCCGATATTAATTATCATAACAACAAATGATCTGTGAACTAATCACTTATCATCAATAATTTAACAGATAGTGAAGTGTTTAATTTAGAAATATTACACTGTGTTTGCGGATTTATGTTGTACAAAGTCTGTAGCATACGAGGATTTTTGTAGGCTTTCTATTTAAAAAAAATTGCCATTGCAAAACGTTTTTCCCTATACAGCAAATAAATTAGCTTTTTAATGCAAAAATATCATGTTATGTATCTAGATTGAGCGAAATGATTTTTGAACTTTGCCATTTTGAACATTCATTCAAATGGGGATATTTGATTGCAGCAAATATGTTTCAACAAAAATCGTGCAATTTTCCAAGAGGCTTTCTTTTACAGGGTATTTAGCGTGTAAACACTTGAAAAAAATATTTACAATTAATCGATCACCGAGTGAGTAGTGATCAGTGTGATGTATATCAGTCAATTCATTTCGATTGCTGATTGAATTTTATCTATCAAGTTGCAGTTTGCTCGCTAGCCTAAGTGACTCGACATCATCACCTAACAGCTCAACATAGCGCACACAATGTCAAGTCGCTTAGACCAATAAGCACTGAAAAGGACTTGACATACACGACATTGGTCACTGCTCAGTAATCAGTCTATTGTAAATGGATCTCAGTCCTAACGCAGATCAATTGAGGCGCGAGTAGCTTCAGAGGTAACATCTCTGAGTGTGAAGCTGAGTGATACAGGATCGAGTCCGTCAGGTAGCATCGGTTGTTTCAAGATTTCAGGTACGTACGCCCTGGTGATCAGTATTGGATATTATAATACCTTGATCCAGAGCTTACTGTTTACTTCCTCCAACCACATAACAACCATTCGTACTGATCCCTAACTAATTAACAACTTGTTTTATTCCGATGACATCTCTTCTTAGCGCCCAATATGTATATTCAGTGCATGAAATGGCGTCTCGTTTCTCTAATGAACAACTACGGAGAAAAATACACCAACCGCTATTTTTATTATGTTTGAATTTTGCAGCAATTAGATTCACGATAAGTTAGAAATACCTCTTGAAAATACATGAGTACATGTGGTCATTAATATAGAATTAGTCAACTGAAGATGTATTAGAAAGAAAAATTCATACTGAAAAATACACTTTTGGAAATTCCATTGGCCCAGCATTATAAGCATACTACTTAGTAAGGATCATTAGAATTAGCATTTAGACTATGATATTCTGTATCATGAAGTAATCGTAGGTTTCTCCTGAAACACTTATAGAACACTTGTTTGCCAAGGATAAACGATTTTGTTGTGTATACGATCGATTCGCACTATACAAGATAACTAACGAACGAATAATCTGCCACACGTTAACTGAACGTAGATCAGTGACATGTCCGCCTGACTAGTACGTATATTAGGTAACATAACATTTAAAGAAGGTAAGAAAATATAAACGGCAATCAGACATCTGTCAGATTGTCTATCAGTTTTTCTGAAAACAATAACTAGTCACTAGTGAGTTTCACTTACACAAGACGTCGTATGAACTATGATCAGTTTACTTGATCTAGCACTCTAGTGAAACCATTTGCAGAATAGCTTGTATTTATTGGCGTTCGGTTCTGACAATCACATTGACTCAGTTGTTAATCTACCCGTTAGTTTCAACTTATTATCATCACCAAACTTATATTTCATATTAGGTGATAACAATCAGTGACTGGAAAGCTCTCAGATCCAGATTTTGTTAGCTTTTCTATTTACTAACACATGAAGATAAAATTCCAAATTTTTTGAAAAACCGTAACACTTCAGTCAGAAATGTTACTATTTTTTTTCTCTCTCTCCTGCTTCTCTTAGCATTTAGATGCTATGCAGTTGAACGATAAATATCAAAAAGAAGCTGAATCATTATTTATACACCAGGTCGAATCTTTCTTGTCTGGAGTAATTGATGTGACTTGTCGTACTGAAGATGTTCTACTACGCGTGAGTAAATTTCTATCGAAAATAAACGAAATATTTCCTAGGGTTTATAGTTGGTTCTGCATGCTTTTCATGCTTTTCAATTGTTTTAAATTTGCAGTGTGTTAAACAATCATATAAATTTTATAGTTTAATTATGTGGAATGAAACAGCTGCGTACACTACAAGGATACAAGGTGATCCTGTCTTATATCCCATGGGGTAAAATGAACATATATTTTGTTTACTACTTATAAGTAGTTCAGTTGTTTTTTATGCATTATGTTAACTCGTGAAAGTTAAATGATTAGGTTAGCTCCTAAAAACAAGTTTAAAACTTTTTCCATCCGAGCATGACACGAGGTTTGTGTAATATGGATAGTTGTGTTAAGACAGCATAGTTATTGTCTGGGCTCTAAATGACTTGTCAATTGTTTGACTGGGACTCTTTATCCAGACGCATGTGCATTCTTACATATCTGTAAGACTAAGTCATTTACACTGATTGGTGACTAATATCATGGTTGTCTAGCCGTCACTTCTGAAAAAGTTTTGCCGATCAAGTCGTTTTACTTAAATTAGTCGTCACATTTGAATTCAGTCGACAGACTACGATCAGGATAAGAAAGGACGTGACAAACATGAAATCAGCTACTACTCAGTAGTTTATATACACAAATACGTATACTTTTTCTTATTGGTTATTGCGCTTTTTTCCAATTCTATCTACTTTAGTTTGAGAAGCTGAGGTGTATTCTTTACCTGTTATTAGAATAATACGACTTAAAGCAGAGCATATGAAGAGATGTACTTAAGGAAAGAGTTACATGAGAATAGTTTCTCAAATACTGTGAAACTATTCGCTCTAATTTAGACGAGATTTCTTTAAAAAGTACAGATACTATTGTTACTAATATTTTGATGATTTTGTTCTGTAATCACTTTTAATGTGTATTTCTTAAATTCTATCCATTTTGAATAGTTGTATATCACAATCATTGGATTTCTTCTTCACTATACTTTGTTATGTCCTATGGCCAGTTAAATAACATGTGACAAAATTGCCATCAAGAATACCGACTCCTATGACATTTTCCCTGTGCTAAACCATTGATGCGTTAAAGCAGCACTAGCAACCTTGAGTTAACTCTGAGCCTCTGTATAGTAGATTCTCGTCTATCCCAACTTGTTCAGTCCAGAACACAAATATCAGCCTCCGCTATATGAATCCTATATTTCAGACATATGTGGTCTATTATACAGGCAGATCAGACCGCATCGCACCATAAAATGAAAAATAATATTCATACAAGATCAAGCCAAAAGTGACTGAGTATGGAAGACTGTAACTAATAGATTGGAAATAAATTAAGAATAGTAAATCGTTTAACAGTAGCCATTAGGTCAAATGATAGTTTATGATGAAGAAAACATTATATATATATATATATATATATATATATATATATATATATATATATATATATATAAATTGAGTGCATATTAGTCCAGTTTTTTTACGCGAGATATATTTGGGCTCAGATAATGCTGAAATGGTTGTAGATGAGTTTCGTCGTAGCAAAATAATCTTGGAACACAATGTTGTAAAGGTTTAATCCTAATGATCGTTTGATAAACAATAAGGAATTCATGATAATAATTAAAGGAGGATTTAGTGATCAAAGTAGATCTATACCAGTCTCATCCTTATATAGATTCGAGACTTTGGGTGACATTTCTCAAAACTGTTCTCACTAGGGCAGGTGGATTCACGCTTTGCCTTCCGCTAGATTATAAGTTTCTAAATTTCTCATAATTTTTTTCTTAAGTTTCATCGGTTTGGCACAGTACTAGATTGGATAAGTCGTATTCGGTTGGTGAATAAATCATGTGATAAAAAGTGAGCCCTAAATTCACAACATTGCATTAATTGATAACTAAATAGTGTGACAAATGTCTTTAGTGCTAATCAAATTCCTTTAAAGTTTCAGTATGGGCACTAATTTGAGTAATTCAACATGACATGAAATATGTTTTGATGTTAAATTGCTTTTGAGATAGTTGGGAAGAAACTCTGAAGATATGCTTCATGTTGGTTGACACTGTTATATCTTGTGGCATTGTGCCCCTACCAATATATGACCTAGTAATACCGCCAATTCGAGAACAGTGACTTATCGACAGGGCCAATGACGCATAAAACCCGTAAGAGCAGTCTAGAGTCTTAATCGGTTCTTCTTCCTGCCTAGTCCTGCCTGTTAAATCCAGAAACACCAATCCCAGCCTCTGCGATATGAATCATGTATTTCAAACATGCTGGGTTTATAGGCAAACCAAACAGACCACATTGCACCACAAAATAGAAAATAACACTTGTACAAGATCTTTCCAAAAGTGGCTGTGGATGTGGGAGACTGTAATTAATAGACTGGGCAAAACTCAAGAACGGTAAATCGTATAATAATAGTCTATGGATCAAAATAAAGCTTTTAATAAGATGAACATGAATATGCAGAGTTTAGCTACTTAACAATTATGCAAAAAAATTATTTGCATCGTATTGGTCTATAAATAGTTCTCAAAAGTTACAATTCCTAATTCTCGTCGGGATACAACAGACACTTGTCCTTAAGGTGTGTCTACAAGCTTGAAGGAACTGATACTCCCTGTGGAAATTGAACCTTCGCTATTTAACTTTACAGACTGAGATATCACCATTGACCTTCCGAAACAGTTGAATTCAATCAATATTAATGAGACACTTTGATGAAGCACTAGGTCCACGGTTTCCTCCTGACTACTTTCAATCATCTATTTGAAGTACGTTAAATTATTTAGCGGCTAGTTATCAGGTTGTGACGTAATCATCGACAATTTAATGCCTTAAACTATGTGTCTACTTTTGATTAACTTATTCTTCATTGTCTATATTTATTTTTTTAATCTTTTTTTTAAAATATCAGCTTATTATATTTAAACACGTGCCAGAAATTATTAAAAATTTAACAAAAGTTTATCCAAAATTAAAATTATCCCAATTCATTGTACAATTATTAACACGTACATTAGAAAGTTGTGAATTGCCAAGTCAAAAAATTCTAACTGAAACTATTCATTCAACTTTATTTACTGATCCAAAATGCCGTCGTCTATTAGTACCAATAATTCAAACTAGCTTAACGCATGTTTTTACAGCGAAATTGGATAAGGTAATTCTTTGTTTTCCTAGAACAATAAAATACTTTTATCCATTGCATGTACGTGTGTGTGTGCGAACGTGTGGTCTTTAGTACATTTTATTTGGTGCTTTAGATAATGTTGCCATTTCCTAATGTATAAAATGACTTACTCAACTGATATGTTGTTATCTCAAACAATTAAGGCATGTACAAATTCGGATTGAGGTTATCCATCATGTGTTCAATGGTCAATAAGTGTGGTGTATTCAACTCTGTTACTCATTTTCCTATTCATATACGGTATAATTATTGAATATTATTATTATTAATATTATTATTATTAGCTTTATTCCAGATTATATTTTAGGCACAATATAGAATTCTCAGCACAATGTGTTTCAATAAGTTTCCGTTTCTTACTTGATCGATCCTGACGACAAATATTGTGTGATCTCCAGTTAGAAGTTAACAGTCTAGTCAATCGACATCTAAATAATATACATTCTTCTCGCAACCACGATATCTCTAATTTGGCCTTTTGTAACTTGTACAGCGAAAGGTTGTACACTTTTCATAGACGCACCTGAATAGGTTATTCAATTAATAGCCATAATGATGTACTAAATCAAACAAAATGAGATAAGTTGTTGAAATAGATGGCAGGAACTGGTAGCCTAGATGTTGAAGCAGGCCGCCCATAATGTTTGTGAATCGTATGCAGCTGTTGTGTTACATAAGCACGTTAGGGAATTACAGGTCAGTTCTCGGCAACTCATAAGGCTCCAACATATTCCTGAACTTTTGAGCTTTAAGTAGCATATCAGTGAAATAAGAATTAATGTGATCAGTCTCACTTTTCGAGCGCAGTTTGTACTCGTCCATGATCGAGTCCAATAAGCTTAGAATATGTTGTCTGTTCGAGAAATTGGATGATTCTCTACTACATTAGTTGAAAAACTTTAAGAACGCCGTTATAACCTTTTCATGCATATCATGATTTATTGGTGTACTCAAATCGTTATATCCGATGCATCTTTGAACATCTTGAAGTAAAGAAATATATAGCGTTTCGCAAAATCCATACATTAGAGAGCTTTCTTCGAAAGGGATATTAGCATACATATTCCATACATCCATTTTTGTTTTTATGGGGTCTTCTTCAAAATCTTTTTGAGCATCAAGCCGCTCTCTGTAAAGATATGTCGAAAGTGTCAGGATTCGAACCCATACGAACTATTTTAGGCGTATGGAAAGTCACTCAGCAACTCACTTGACGTTGACACTCCTCCTGATAGTAATGCAGTGAATTCCAATGAATCGTTTTAGGTATCATTACCAAAGTTTGACTTGGTAATTTTGAATAAATTGAGTATTGGGTAGATTGTTATAAATAAATAATATATTTGTAATATCCCAATGAGTAGAAAAATTAGATTTTCTGACGTTTCGTGCTCAGTGTAAGCCACTTCTTAAGAGAATGAATAACCAAGTCGAAATTAATCCAAGTCTAAATAGTACAACGGAACAACACGAATATTATCCGATGAATCTTGTTCATTTATGCATGCCCTCAAAAAGGAATGTAGTTGGTCAACCACACCATTTTGAAGTGCGACTACTTTGACTTCAGAATTTCTCTGAGTAGCAGCATCAATGGCTTTCAAAAAAGCTCTTTTAACTTGGTAAGTGGGATGGTGTAAAAGCTGTAAGAGTGTTTCTAAACTATTTTTGGAGAAAATCCTTGCATTGTCAATCTGGTGCAGGTTATAGGACAGATCTTCCAAAAGTATCACTAATTGTTCGTCTGAGGAATTATCCTGTTTTATTTCAGTCATTATTTCATTTATAATTTCAGGATCTGTCTTAATATTCACGTTTATTTTCTGGAAGTCTTTTTTCAATTCATCATATGGACGAAAGCGTCTGGCTGACTGAGTGTTGGGCTTTCCGAAGTTATCTACTCCCGAATATGTCGACACACTGATAGCAGGTTTCCGAGGTTCACCTACTCACTCAACAGAACACACAATTGTGATATGCATTAGGGGTCTTATTTCAAGTCATATCATTCAGCTTATTTGTGTTTTTCATTCAACGTACTCGACTTCAGTTAGAAATTTATCAATTATGTAGACAGCCTTCATTAAGGCCTGACATTTAGTGAAACACTAATAATTTAAATATACTACACAGTTGTTTTGTTTTGGTTTATGTAACTTATCAGTAATGCACACTTTGTTTTGAGCAAATGAACTTCATGTTTCGTGGTGAGTTCAGAGCAATTAGACCGTTGAGTAGTCGAAATTTATTAGTTCATAGTTCTCAACAATTTTTAACTGCTTTGTGTAGTGATTGTTTCATCGTTAAAACATGTTTGAACAAGACCAGGTCATAGCTGCTCATTATGGCTTTCGGGAATTCATCTTGAAGCTAGTCAGCTTTTTAGCATACGAAATGATGATACATCTTGTTAGTGGAACATAGATTGGATTAAAGCACGTTTTGTGCACGATTGTGTTGGTGCACACTGGTTGGCTATTTCTTATCCAATCAGCACTAGTTCATACTTGTAAAAGACTCCAGAATCTTCTCATGTAAAAACTATAAATATACTAACGTATCTCTTATTGTGCTTCCTACTTCCATCTACCCTTGTGATTTGGAATATAATTTCGTTCCTGTTCAACTGTGTTCTGATTTGGGGACTTGTTGAATGAATTGGTGTCCAGGAATACTAAGCAATAGGAATAGCTGGATCGTAATAAGAGAAATTATAACACATCTTGGAGACGGACTAAATTTCCTCAATAGGTAATAAAGTTTGTTTGTTACTTCTGTGATATATGGTACGTGAATATTTGTTACAAGTAAAATATGCTACAATAAAGTGTTTCGTTCGCATATTTTTTGAGACGTGCAGATAATATAAAATAATCTTCTGGACATTTGCAAATATAATAGAACCGTTGAGTGAGGAATTTTAGAAATTGAATGAATCACTTAGTTATATGATAAACCTGTTCCATCCACCTAAGATGCCTTTAAGACATTCCGCGTATTATTCAGTCATCATTATTTCGGATACAAGCTGTTATTTGAAATGAAAAGTTAAACTCCGAAATTTTATCGGATCTAAAACGTTACACTATTTCAGTATACTGACTACTTAAATGAGTATTATTCATCTTGGAAATTCCAGCTTAATTTAGTGTTTTATTAAACACTTAAATTGGTTTAGATTTGTGTAAATCTATCCCTGTAAATTGTCTCTATACATGTGTATATGTATGCGCACTGTCATTTATTATAATTACTCTCAATGTATACTACTAGGTTCTCAGTTCTAAGATTAACGAGAATACAGCTATAATGGATGTTTGGTGTGATGTATTGCTGTCATTTATGGACAGTTTTACAAAAGCAACTGCATCGATTACGACAACAACGAGTTCTTCATCATCAACCACTCAGTGCATTGGTGATAATTCTGTTGATAGTAATCCTGAAACTAATCAGACCGATGATAACATTGACAATACTGAAGATGGATCCAAAGCCATCGCCTCTATAAAAACACCAACAAGGCAATTATCATTTATATTTGACAATTCTAATCAGGATTGTTCATATTATGACGATCAATCGGATGAAATATTTCATTTGTTAATAAAATGTAATTTTCTTCGTTGGACTATGCAACAGTTGTCACGTATCCTATTATTTATACATCAACGTAATTCTGCTTTATGTTGTGGTGATGCTAGTAGATCTGATTCTCTTTCAACTACTGGTGGTAGTAGTAACGATGGGCACGGTTGTAGCGGTGTCAGTGGCAATAACAAAACATTATCATCATCTAGTAAGGTTTCACCTAGAAAACGCCTTATACATCCTTCCTATCACCGGTTACAACCAATTATGGTAATTTGTATAAATGTGCATTTATCATTCATTTTAAATACTATTTATCTAATGTGATGGAATAATATTGATTATTATATTGATTTCTGCTTGTACAAGTGTGATTAATGTGTTAGTCGCGTCAGGAATCACCTGTAGTTTTTACGATAACTTCCGCGGTCTTTTATCTATAAACTTGAAGGTCTTATCAAATGAATCTGGTTGCCGTTTATGTAATTCAGTAGACTGTAGAGGTGAATTTAGAAAGTGTTCATTGTAGATTAGAGATATCAATCAGTATAGGAAAACATTGGAAAGTAAGAAAGAGTGGACATATTTTTCTGTTTGAAGAACAGAATTCTGAATTGAATTCAAGGCCAAATCAGAATATGCTTCTTGGTCCATTTTCAAACAATCAGGTGGAATTCCAGAAACGTTTGTCCTTTTACTACTGGACTTTTTATTGTCCCAGTTATTTGGAATGTATTTTGTTTTCCCCTTTAATCCTTGCTTTGATTTGCGGCAAATAGAGTGAATAGAATAATATATGACTGGAGACTTAACAATTTTCCTATGGTTTCGGTATCGATATGGTAATTCCCACTCATTATCTGTCCAAATAGGGAATGTTCGGTCCGTGATGAAAATTGTCTTCACAATATATTTCTTTTATATTTATTATTGGAATCCTTGCACCATGTTTCATACTGATATGATCTTGGGTCTGCTATGTTCAAACCAAGAATACCAGTACTCCTACTAAATGACCTGACATGACGACATGATAGTTGATGTAACTTGTCTTTATTGACTGAAGAATTCACATGATCATATGTTTGAATTATAGGAACGTAAAGCACTATAATTAAGGAATTACACTATGTGCCTAAGTAGGACATTATAGTACAAAGTCTGAATAACATGTTCATAATCAACTTACAATAATTTGAAGAAAGGAACAGGATACAATAACAGTTATTAAATCAAATGGAAGCTTGAAATTAGGGGAATTTAAAAATCGCATAAACGAAATGTTCATCAAATGCAGATGAAAAGTTTGACGTATTGTTAAGCGAAAACATAACTTGTGAAGTTCGCCAACTTCACTTATTTGTTTCGTCCTTACACACACACAGTGAAGACCAAATTTACTCAATTACTAATTACATACATGCTAATCTAATATTATATAGCGTTGAAATTCGTTTTACGTCATAAATAATGACTGCTACTACTAGGCAATGGGTTTGAATCCCCTATTTGCTTATTTCACTATGAGTTATCAACTTGTAAAAGTTTGAATCGAAACCGAGTCTACTAGTTTGTCCTTAGTTACTTGTTTGGACTGCTTACCTGTTAAGAGTGCAACAGAATCGGAATAAAATGTTACTGTTAGTACCACTACTACTACCACCACTAGTTCTGGTACTATAATAATGAAGCTAAATGATATTGTATACTTTACTGGTTGGAGCGATGACTCAATGATTATGGCGTTCAACTTCCATCAACTTTATTACTTATTCGAAACGTACTTCATCTAATTCCGCTTCAGCTACTTGGTAGTATCGCTAGCTCTCAAAGTTTCAGTATGGCTCTAAGTGTGCAGATCTGTATCTGATGAACTTTTTATTAATACAATTCTTTTATCCGTAAATAATACGTTCTTTCTTTTGATGATGATTTTTTTTCTTAAGGGATGTCTATCTACTGTACTATTCTCTTCATTACGAATGCTTACAAAATGTAGTTGGGTAAAATTTTTCCAATCTGTTTACTATACCAGTGAAGAATGTTGCCAATGTAATTATTGTCATAATTTACAATTAGTAAATATCTATGATTTTCTACATGAATTATTCACTCTATTCTCATTGATGCATTTATATCCTGGTTATCCAGCACCGATGTTCCAGTCAAGATCTGATAAATTATGGACCGTTGGTCGTTATTCGTGGGATGATGATTATCATGATGAAAGACAATCAGAGCATTCTGACAAAAAGAAAATATCACATAGGAATTCATCACTGACTCATAATAATAATAATGATAACAATAGTAATAATAATGTAGAGTTATTCTCTCAATCATGGATTGAAATGTTAACATTGATATCGAATGCTGAGCTAGACGTTATTGAAGTACTGATCGAACTTGTTATAGAACCATATTTTATCAATCCTAACTTAGATAATAAAGTGAGTTTTTTCTTTGATGTTTCGTGAATAAGTTTGAATTGCCTGCGACTTTTGTTGTTTTTAACTGACTCCACTGATTGTTATGCATCATCCATAGTATGACAATCATTCTGTGTAATCTGTCTCTGTAAAACAACAATAATAATAAGATAACTTGTTTCCTTTAAATCAAAAAGGGGTTACATAATAAACCTTGATAAAAGTATATCATGTAGGCCATATTACATAAGACGTTATATACTGACATTTAATATTATAATTATCAGTTACACCGATAAAATGATTCAGCGTTATCAATGTCAATTTATTAATGAATTGTGTGCAACTATGCGCAGTGTTCCACTTATACATTATAATCAAGAATTGTATTTCGCTTTTCGGACTCTATATAATGTTGACTGTGGATATATGTCTGTTGATTGAAGTCATGATTTCAACTAAATGATCAAGTTCATATATGATAGCGCTTATTTACTCAAATCAATTAATCCTATAAGCAAATGATGTATGTGCAAAAGTTTTTTTTTAATCATTTGACTCTTACCCTACCAATTTTCTCAATATTACTTGCTTGAAATATTCACTGAGACTGTTGTCATTTTGTAGATCTAATTATTTCTATGTTAAAACCATGTTTAGCTGTGGCAATTTAAAAAAAAAAACATTCAACAATTTAAACTATGCCTCATTCTCTTTGAAATCTACAAAACGTCGGAAAACTGTCATTTTTGAGTGTATATGCAATTTTCACTAACATTTCGAGCAGCTTATTAGCTTAATTATTGTGTTACCAAAGTTCCCAATGTCTTTCTTCTGGAACCTATGGTGTTACTTTCTGTCAGACACTGGTAACAAAAAGTTTATCAACTCTGTCATTCTGTTCTTTCTTTAGACAATCGATAGATCATGCAAGTACTTATGTCCACAACCCTCTAATCAAAACAATAAAATTCTAGATGAGTAGTCACAAATACCTTTACTGTTCAAACTCATAATCCACATGACTGTATGAATAAAATACAAGACCAATGTTTATTACGGGTAGCGATCGTGGCTGAACCAAACAGTGGTCATTTACTAATGAACATAAGTGACAGATTTTTAAATTGTTCAAAGTGATTTTTCTTCCTTTTTGTTTGCTTTTTCAGTGAGTGGTGGTGTGTTTCTTTTTACAAGTTTCACGCCATCTTACTTCAATCCAGCTTGCTTAAACAAATCGGCTTTTATTCTTGTATATCTCTGTATAGAAGTAACTACTTAAAATTCAAATATGTCACTTGTCTGTTTGATATTGCAATGAATTTAAGCAGGAGATATGGATAAAGCATTCAACTTTTCAACCACTAGTTTACAGGTTAATACTTCATGTTATTGTTTCTGACATTAGAGTGTACCTCATGATTAGTAGCCGACAAACATGTTCTTAGTTGTCCAGTCCCGCTACAATGTTAGGAATTCATCACATAAGAACAATTTGAATTATGAATTATTTTGATGAAGAATTAGTGTGCACTTTCGACAATATCTTTTCAAAGTTATGGACAATAATGTTTGTTTTGAGGTTGATATGACCAAACAGATTAATGCACTAATAGTAACGAATCTTTACTGACAAAAAGTGTGGTGGCTATCTCGAAAATCTGATATTTTACTGACCTATGGGATATTAAAACACGACTTGTAACTACGACAAATTAATGTCTGGCAAATATACCGTTCTGTGTAGCTTTTTGAACAATTTAATATTACATTGTAAAAGTGCTTAAGTGATTTTTTTGCTCATCGGTCCTGCAATACAAATAAAACTATCCAATCCAGGTTATAACAAAAAGATGTCAGGATGAATCAAAAAACCAATGCCTAGTATATTGATTTATAATGCGGTTACATCTTATCATAGATAATTAATGTCTGCATACAATCAGAATGTTAACCGAATTCTTCTATCTGTGTTTTACAATAAGTGTTATTTTTATTTTAAATTCTCCAAACAGTTTCTGTTGATTTCTGCCCAGTCATCATTAATAACAGCAAATACACCAGCAGTGTGCCACACAGAACCTTGTTTAACTAGCGATTTAATTGAATTAATTGCACAATGTTTAACTGGATTCGCAGTGGAACAAGCTCATTTATGCGTAGAAGTTGTGCCACCGGTGACTAGAATTCGTATCGATCAAAGTTTAACTAATCAGTCAATTGATATGAGACAAAGAGCTTGTGATTTACTATTATCGTTATGGCATTCTATCGGTAAATGAAATAAACTTCATGATATATTGGTTTTATACAAAATGTAAAGTGTAATATAAATTTGTTTCTTATTTCATTGTTGTGTATATTTTTGTCAAGTTTCGATTATTCTCTCCAAAATTAAATCAACATACTCAAAAAGTGAAATCAACTATTTGGATCATATTTAAATATTGCTTCCTTTTCAATTCTCCGTAGATATTTGAATGTTACTAATTTTTCATTATCAACGTGATTTACTCACTGTTAATGCAATAGTAACCGTTTGATTGGTGATCTCACCAGTTAGTCGTCTGTAAATAACATTGTTTTTGGCTAATTGTGTCTATACAGTCAGTCTTAATCAGTGTAGGGCCTGGCACAAGTGTACTTTGACCCAAGTTGCCATTGAATTACAAGGAGTTCGGTGGTTGAAGATAGTCATTAGAATATCTTAACCCAACAAGCTTCAGGTAGAAGTGAGGTATTTAAATTTCCTCATATATGATTGATAGCTTGTCCTGATGATCCTGATCTTCTTTGATTACCGTTAACCTTTAACCTATCGTTGTCTTCATATTTATTTTGTTGGTCTCCATTTGGTCTGATTCTTGATTTTATAGTTATTCATGATCTTTCTGATTGATTGATATATTCGATATTTTTGTTGATTGACCTGAGTCCCAAGCTTCTAAAAATCCCTTCGTATATGAGAAATCCGTGTATATTAGTTTCGAATTAATATTAATTTTTAAGACAGATTGATGACAAGTGGGGAAATAATATTTGACTTCAGCCCAAAAAGGTTTGCTCAGAGTTCTTGGCAGTTGTGTGGCTGGGCTCATAGTACTGAGTTGTACTGTATAGGCTGTAACGAGCTTGGCTGGTGTCTAGTGCTCCTGAAAACATTATAAAATGACCATTTTGCAGAATAGATTTATAATTATGAATTAACCAGTTGGTCCTATCTTAAAATGACGAACTAAAAGACTCAATATGTAAATGAAGTACATGATTTGGTTCCTTGACCCACACGAAGATGACTGTATTTATTAGAAGGGAACCAATCGTCTTTGGCTACGTCTGTTACATTCTATGATGACTCTGCACAGCTTTATTGATCACAGTCGACCTTATTTTGACGAAACATTTTTAAAATATGGTGACGGTGCAGTAGGAAATTGTTCTACCGTAGTTCGGGATTTCTATGAATTGTGCTTACTTACAACCCTCAACCTTCCAGTCCCACCGTGTTTATGTTACCTTAAAATCGATGAATTGTAACCTAATAATTTATATCTCTTCGAGATGATGGAAATAGCAACGAGATCATAGTATATCATAAACAGACTGAGAAACACTAGTGATATTATTGTGTTTAAAAATTAGTATATAAATGATTGTTTTCTGGCCCAATGAGGATGTGATCTTGGGACTTGTTTGGATATGTTTTTTGAGAATCAATAAATCTTCACTAAACCAGTCTTTCGTATTTTTATTTTGTGTTGTGGGAGTTGCAGTGGTTCTTTAATGCCAAGTAAAATCAATAAGATCTCGGAAGAAACATATTCCATACATAAATAACAGCGATGACATGCGGAAACAATAATTTTTTATTACCTATTAGAAAATACATTTATAGAGTAAGATGATATCATTGATGCCTACAATTATCATCATCGGTATTGCTTTTTATATACTTTCTTTTGTATCCATTTTTCGTTCAATGTAGATGATCGATCAAAAGTGAATTATATTCACATATTTCTACCAAATGTCATCAATATGGCTACGCTGCCACTTCCACGTAAGTTCTCCTCTTTTCTTTTTATATTCTGTATAATCGAATTATATATAATCATATGTGTTCTATAAGAGGAAATAATCAATCGTATCCTCCCTCTACACAAGTTCACACATACCGTGTTTATTCAAATCTTTCAGTATAAAGTATAATACTTGTAGTGAATATGAAATAGTTTAAGTTTGGGATCTTGTTGCTAGATAATAATTGTCATGTACTAATGAAGATCTCCCTTACTTCCTCCTTGAAGTTACTTATTTTTTCTTAGTCTTGGATGTGAATCGTCTTATCACTATTTCCGTTAGCTTGAAGTGCTATATCTGTCAGTTGAAATACAACTCATTCGTACTAAAATATTAGCTGGATATTAGTTGTTCACAAATTATTTCACTCTTGACAAACCTCTAGACCAAACCATAATCGTGTATATTTACTGTTGACTTATGCTAATGGTTTCGAAGTGACTTCTTTGAGTGTTCTAGTGTAAGTTATAATTGTTGCGATCAATTACTCATCAATGATTATCATGGTTTAAGTAAATTTTGACAGGCCATTTGAGTTGATATTTGCAAAAAGTAATCAGTAATGCTGAATTGTGTATTATCGTTTCGACTGAGCTATTTGAAGTGTGATGTAATGATAAAACTTACAATCTAATGAACGCTAGGTAAAAGAAATATATCTGGTCTACGGCAACCAGTTTCAGGACATGTGATCTATGCCATTCCTATAGGGTTCTAACCTAACGGCCAAGTTACAAACAAAAGTGTGACTTTTTGAAAACTACGGTACTGTTTTAGAAAACAACGTCAACACCAATTCTTTACACTCTTTAAATCACGAGATAATAGTTGAACGCTTTGAACATATGTCTGTATAATCACCTGCTTACGCCTGTCACCCCTCCTGGAGCATAGGCCTCTAGCCAGGAATCTCCAACCTACTCTGTCCTAGGCTCTTCTTCCCAATTGTTACTAAATGCTATTCATTCTTTTGATATCTACTTTCAATCCCCGGTCCCATATGTTTTCTGGTCTGCCCAAGATAGGGTTGGACAGAGAATGCTGGTGGGTGACGTGCGCTCCTCCACAAGTGGTAACGGGCGTAAGTAAATGAGAACAGGGTAGAGGTAATTTGGAGTTGGAATTCAAAAACATAGGGGGGTGCAATAATTAAATGAGGTCCGGAGACAGATATGATGAATTGTGTGATAATTTCGGAGGTTATGAAGGGTTTACATAAGATTACTGGGATTAAAAATTGAGATGATGGGTTACGTAATAATCGAACAGAATTTGAAGAGTTTAGATAAGAGAATTAGGTAAATAAAACCGTATGAATGAAAGGGTGGTTTTGGTGTACATAAAATAATCAAAGGAAGACCACTAAACAAAATAAACAGTAGTAAAATAATGATAATGACAAAAATAATTTACCAAGGTAGTAATACGTTTATCACTATCTCATTTTGGAAACATAAATCAGCTCTGAGATTTTTTATTACTATTGCTTCGGCGAACCGAAAAGACTGCGTTTTTTTGTCTGCTAATAATTTTAAAGGCTTGTAAACTGTCAATGGTATGCCTGGTGTCAAGTAAATGCCGAAGTATTTCATTTTTATTCAGTCCCTATGCCTCCTCCTCAGTATCAGATACCTGAAAATTCAACCTCTTTAAAATAATCACTAACTGGTTTAAAATTGATACCTGGTAACCTGCATTTACATCGAACATTATTGAGTTACACTGTCAATGTTTTGATCATACTATTGGTCCTTACCAATAAATAGTGCGTTCTTACAACTTTGATTACAACGCAATCATATAACGAAGTGGACATAGGTGTATTATTCTACTGTGTTTGTAATTTTTAGAACTTTATTTCACCATAAAAAGTTACTCATTTTATTTTTATTTTACGTTGTAATGTTGTGGGATTTTATAGGGATACGCGAAAATTGTGTTGATTGTATATTGAATGCATTGACTATTCATGCACCTACTGTGGAGAATGTTTTTGTTAGTGAAATTGATCGTGTTGTCCAGTGGGCTGGTACAGATTTTTCTGCAGATATTCGTAATCTTTTACAAGATGAATTTTCTAAAAAACGCAATCCATTACTACCACCTCGTCGTTCTCATGGAACGGAAGATTTCGATCATAAACAACAACGAGTGATTAATGATTTTAGTAAACAAATCGATTGCCTACTTCATTATGGTAAATTTATTAATCATCCATCACAAATGAATGAAATGTTGGCATTTTGCAATCTAAGAGTAAGTAATCTCGTCTTTTTTGTTTTGGCTTTTGTTTTCGTCAACACTACTTCCTTTTTACGGATTACTACTCACAAGTAGTAACGTGTCTGTTTGTATAAAATCTAAATTTTGAAAAGTCAAATCCTCAATAACACCATATTTGTCATTCCAATTTTTCCTAGTTTTTAATAGCTTGTTGCCATATTAATTTGACTAATCGATAGGGAATTAGGGATGTCGATTTTACACTAGCTGGTAAAACTTATCTGAATTGTTGCTGGGTTACTAACGTTCATTAAGATATGTTTACTCCATGTATTTTTGCAATATCTTTATAACTTCTTTCTGGTTCAGGTTTGTTACTATTCATTAATATTGTTCGTTGCTCTCTGAACTGGGATTTATGACCATTCACAATTTTTTTTCGCTTTAATTGTCAGTTTAATCTGTGTACAAGTTAATTAAATGATTTTCTATCAATATCCTCTTGTTTATACATGTAAATTATTTTGTTCAATTTGTAGAAATTCTACGAATCTATCAATCGTAAAGATATGATTTTACGCTATTTATATCGACTGGATCGATTGCATGCAGCATATTCTAACAAAACAGAAAGGGGTTATACTTTGGAACTGATTAGTGAAAATTATTCGGTAAAAATTTACTTTATATTTCATTCATATAAATTATCATTTCTCCTGATATCTCATCGATTTCTATTGAGAAAAGAGTTATTATATGTATATTGTTTTTGAGATTAGGTATGTTATATATATATATCAATCATATGGATGATCAAGTATCTTTTACTTTGAATTATTATGAGGTTTGATCATCGCTTTACCTATATCGGTTTCGGAAACTGAGTAGTTTCAGTAGACGCGAAACTTATAGTTTACTCGAAGCTATGTACACAAATTTGTACTCTGTAACTAGGAGATTGTTTCAGATCGATTTGTTATGTCCTGGTGAAAACATAAGTACGGGTAACTCCCAGGACCTATTAATGGACTATTATTTTATATATATTCTTAAACTATTGAGTAATTAAATTGTGTATATCTATATTCATCTTATTATAAGCTTCATTCTGACTTATGAATTATTATTATACGAATTACTGTTCCTAAGTTATACTCAGTTTATTGATTAACGTCTACCACGCTCATAGCCACATTTGGCTCGATCTTGTACAAATATTATTTTCTATTTTATGGTGTGATGCGGTCTGTCTGTCTGGTGTATAAACCAAGCATGTTTGAAGTGCATGGTTCGCATAATTGAAGCTGTAATTAGTGTTCTGGATTCAATTGAATGGGCTAGGCGAACAAGGGACCAATAAGGACGTTAGACTGCTCTACTGGTCGGACTTCATTGATTTGGCACAGTGTTAAGATTAGACAAGTTGTAATACGATCGGTGGATAATTCACGTAATAAAAAGCCGGACATAAAGTCATAAAACGATTGCTATTACATCAATCACTTGTTAACCAGAAAAATCAAGACTTGTCATCTTGTGAATAATTTAGATCCGACACAATGGTAACTTATGATAGGAAGGATGCTTGTCAATTCACAAGATTCGGAATTTTATACACGCATATTCGTCTATTCACACTGTATCATTTTTTGACGGGTATATATATCGGTATTATATGAAACTAGGAGCAGTTATATTAAGATGTATGAATATAACGAATTGGATTTAATGAAACCGAATGAATTGTTACGATGATATTGAACAGTTCAAACTGAGAATTATGGACAACAAACGTACGGGATTTCTGTTCACCTTTAGAAATTTATTTCCTACTGAATATCAGGAATATCGAAGCCCTAGACCTCCTGACACGATTCAGTTAAAGAGTCAATAACTTGGTAAACTGATACCATATCTTTATTAGACTGCCATTAAGTTCTTTCAAATGTACTTCAATACCAGGCAGCATTGTTTGTTCAGATTACCGTTGGTTGGACATGCCAATCATTTCAGTCGGTGGAGCTTCACGGTCGTCACATCAGCTGATTTATCATCACTTCCTAGTACTCTACAACTAACCTGAACATTGCTTTGTTAGTTTTTCCAATCTATATGACCAGTTGTTTGTTGATACCTGTGCTCATAATCTAATTATATACATATGCGTGTACACAAAAATATATGTTCTCGGCCTTCAATGATCATTTTCCCTGTGTATTAGCTGATTCAACATTACTTGATAGTTTCCATGTAATCTATAAACCAGTTTTCTCCGCTTACTTCATTACTTCTAAGGTTTCGATAATCCTTACCACTAATGCCCATATCTCGGTGATTAACTTCTTTTTCTCTGTTTTTTTATTTAAAACAAATTATAATAGTGGGATGAAACCAGTGTTGATGTAGATGATGTATCACCCCATTATGTACAATATGGAAAAAGTTCATCACGAGAATTACGTGAGCGTTTATTGCTCGATAGTTTTGAATATTTAAAACAAGGTACTGATTGGGAGCATGCAATAGATATATCGAATAAATTAATACATTTATATCGTGATATTATGCCAAATTATGAACGTCTAAGTGAAATATTGGTAAGCTTTATTTTTTTTCACATCTAAAGCAATATAATTTGTCTTTGTCATTAACAAGTTTTATGAATCATTTTATGTTGTTCTAAATGGAATTACAGTTACGAAACTAGTTTTAATCATATCTTTTTACGTCTATCAGTTTAAATGTGTTTGTGGGAACAGGTTTTAATACGAGAACATACCCCAACGTGTTTCTACAAGAGCGTAAACTAGTAAAGTAATCTTTCTATTCATCATCACGTTTATTCCTTGTCCACATGCCCTCGTGAAACTTATAGTTTTAAAAACTTCCATATGTATATATTATTGTACAGCTTGATAATAAATACGTTGAAAAGAGATCCCTTTGCTGAATTTCGTGTATTTGGATTTTGAGTAGGAATTATATGTCAAAGACAAAATTAAGCCTATTGAGGATGGTGGAACATGTATTAGAATGACTTCAGAGTTGATTAAGATAAAAAACTCAAACACAGAGGAGGGTACACACACCAATTATTTCACGTCACTATCATGTTTATTGTGTACCTGAATATGTGTTTAGTAGTAGCGTAGCAGCTATCATAAATTTTCTCAGTGGTAATTTCAGGTAAATTATATACATTAGATACGACTTTAGGTATTATTCACATGAAACTGAACTATCAGTAAAATTTTTAAAATAGTCACGCCGATTACGAATGATACTAGTCCTAAATGGACCTCTCTGTGTTGTTTCTGAATGATCTCTAACTCATACACCACGGACAAGTTTTAATCTATGATCTTCGTGTAATCACTCTCGGTGCTATTCAGCTAGCCAAAACAAAGGAGTAAGTTGGATGAGGTTCAAACCTGTGATGAACAATTAATTACAAGTCAATTGGTCTAACTATTAAACCACCACCTCTCCACGGAAATGGTCCTGCCACCAAGTATGTCAGCAAAGAAAAATCCTTTTCATTTATCGTTTTATGCTACTGTTATATCAGGACAAAAAACAAACACGTTACTTGGTAGGCATTGGGACTAGTGAGACCAGGGCGTAGTGATAGGAATGCGGTTGTATTCTCCCTCTCTTGTCGGATTATCTACCAGTTGACCTATTTTACCAGTAGGACCAGTGACCTTGTAAATACCGAGTGACACTCTGTCCAATGAATAACAACCAAAACATTAATTCTGATTGACGCTCGAGCTCTTTCCAACTCAGTGTTCAGTTGGAAGATGAAGACTGAAAGCAGATCAGTTTTCTGTTATACTTGATTCGATTGTGACTTAAAAGTCATGCAATAATACGCCTAAAATGTCTGACCACACAACAACACAATTGGGCCGTTACAATGTGTACATAACTTGTCCATAAGCGATGTAAAGTTGGGGTAATAGAGAAATCATTAGTTAATAATAGATCTGACAATGATCTATGGATCAAACGAAATCTTAGAAATCAAAGATTAACAACACAACAGCTTAACCATCTACTAATGATACAATTAAAAATATAAATAATAGTTCTTTGTATGGTGGTCTCAAAAGTTGTGCCTCGGCACGAATCATCCTATTATTTATTGGTCTTACTAATTAGTCATAAGCATGTAGAATTATAGAAGTTTCTTTATCCTTCTGTCATTTGCCCGAATATTTTTCAAACTCATCCCTTTTTATTTTCTTTCTGTTCTATTTTATTTCTTTGAAGAAAGAACAAGCTATCTTGTATAGAACTATTGTTACAAATGAACATTCACGTTTACCATTTCGTTATTATTTAATTGAATTCTATGAACCAACAACATCCGCATTAATGATGATAACAAATCGTAAATTAATCTATCGTACAACATCAGATTTAGGTGATGTATTAAACATGCTAACTGAACAATTTCCTGATGCAAAAATATTAAATCAACCATTGACAACTACAAATCAGTCAACATTGAATACATTTTGTATATTTGCTAGTGGGAATTTAGAACCAGAACCTGAAGTACCGGAGCATTTGAACTCACGTATTGTTGACACTAAAATTAAGAAGTAAATATTTTAACCTGGTTAAATTTATGCTTATTTACTTGGCGCTCAGACTCTGACACTTAGTATTGGTTTTAAATAGTTGGGAGTAGTCGATTATAAACTCTGAATCTAGGTTTTGTGCTGATTGACACTCACCGGCAAGATGTACTTGTGGTCTTGAGATAACTGATGCTTCTTGGTGGATTTGAATCTGGTATCACACTTTCATGGTGTAAGATGTTACCGATGAGGTATTTAGGACACACTTCGTCCCCGACGTGACTGAAATATATGGAGGTGATCGATCACAGTGTTGTGCCCAATGTATTGTTTGTTAAACCCTTCTATATTGACCGGATCGCACAGAAAGCATGAGTTCTCTCAGGATTGTAGGTACGTTTTACTGATAATGCCATCTATCATGAAACATTAATCCAAGGTTTCCTCCTTCATCCTAGAGTTTATGTTCACTTCGGGGCTCAAACGCAGCGCTGATAACTTCAAACACCATCGCGTTATCCATTTAGCTACTGAGTTCAGATAAACACTAGCTATTGCAATTTTATTATTTATTTAATCGCATATATATTGGTACAAAGGGCACCGGACACATATGCGCCACACAAAATAATGAGAATGGGAGGAGAAGGAAGAAGATGTGTATATATAATAAAAGGAAAAAAAAGAGAAGAGTAATTATGGAGGGAACTGAAATGTACAACCAGAAGAACTCTCTCAGTTAAGAAAGTGATAGCCACTCTTTATGAAGAAAGTAAAAGAAGGTTACAGCAGGCACGCCACTGGCTTCTATTCTGAGCCATATCTGATAACGTCTCTAGCCACTGTGTTGCACCATCTCTCGGACCCCAGCCAGGGAGTTGTGAAGGACCAACAGAAGCTAGACCTTTGCAGCTTTCTTTCATGCCACGACACCATGCCATACACTGACCTCCTCTCCGCTTTTTCCAACCAGTCCCAGAGTCGGCAAATAATGCACGACGTGGAATTCTCTGGGACGATATTCGTAAAACATGTCCAAGCCACCGAAGTCGGTGTTTCAAGATGGTGACGCCAATTGAATTATTGTCTCTACATACGAACACACGATGCCGAACCTCTGCATTACTAACATGGTGTTGCCACTGGATGTCAGCAATCCTTCGGAGACAACGGTGATCGAACACAGAGAGACGTCTAACATCCTCAACTCGGAGAGGCCAGGTTTCACAAGCATAGAGCAAAACTGCTCTCACCGACCCATTGTAGATCCGACCTTTTACAACCAGGCTGACATCACGAAGGCGCCAAAGATGGCGCAGATTGGCATAAGCCGCTCTGGCTTTCACTATACATGCATCGATGTCATCACTCACGCCACCACCAGCACTTATGTAGCTATCTAGATACACGAACTTCTCAACTACTTCAATCTGCTCACCATCTAGAGTGAGTACAGGATGAGAATCCTGCCATTCTTGTAGGAGTACTTTGCACTTTGAAGGTGCAAAGCACATGCCGTACCTGCGGACACTGATTGCCAACTGATTAAGTGCGGATTGAATGCCTTGGGCATTATCGCACAGTAAGACAATATCATCCGCATACTCAAGGTCGAGAAGTCTTTCTCCAGGCAGCAGATCCACACTGCCATTACTTACATCCATCAGAGCTGTTTCCATAACATCATCGATGGCAAAGTTGAAGAGGAATGGTGAGATTGGGCAACCCTGCCTAACCCCACTGCTTGAATGGAACAATGGAGAAATGTGGTTGTATGCCCTCACTCTGCCTGAGGTGTTCGTATACAGGGCCTTTAAGATGTTAATGAACTTCTCAGGCACACCCTTCTTCAATAGACAATCCCAGAGAACAGTCCTGTCCAACGAATCGAAGGCAGCCCTGATATCAAGAAACACTACGATTGTTGGCCTGCGATAAGTATGACAGTGTTCTAACATTTGGCGGAGGGTGAAGATGTGATCAATGCATCCTCGACCAGAATGAAAACCAGCCTGCTCCTCGCGAGTCAATCGTTCTCGGGTTTTAAACAACTTACGAAGAATGATAGAAGCCAATAGTTTGGACACAATCGGGAGTAGACTTATCCCCCGATAGTTATTACAGGAACAACGTGAACCCTTTTTAAAGATAGGGACGACTATCGACTCATTCCATGATGTTGGAACACTTTCTAGCTCCCAAACCTTTGCAAACAACACAGTCAGTTCCTTAGCCAGAAAGTCACCACCATCTTTAAAAAGAGCCGGAGGTAAGTCATCTGGGCCCGGTGATTTGTAGCGTTTCAAGAGTTGGAGTTCCTTGCGGACTTCCGCCTCGTTTGGTGGATCAGTCGTCACCGGCCATGGGGGGCATGACAAACTGGTTGATGTTGCCGGAGCAGCGGGCCAGTTGAACTGCCCTTCGAAAAATTCTGCCCATCGTCCAAGACGTCGAGAGATGTTAGTGATTGGCATCCTGTCATCCTCGTAGACTGTTTCACTCACACCAGACTTCTTGCTGCCAGTGGCTCGGATGAGTTGGAAGAGCTTCCGGCAGTTACCAGATGCAGCTGCTGCTTCCATCTCATTAGCACGCTCCGACCACTAGGCTTCTCGGTTCTTGCTTTCACAAGCCTTTTCAATGTGGAAATTATTATTTTGTTTTCCTTATTGTGGGTTTTGATTTTTTTCACATTTAGTTACTATTCCAAAAATCGTGTGAAGTACTTTTTGAGGCATAGACCGTTGCAACCTACTGAGGTTAGTTTTAATGATACAGTGTTTTTTTAACCTAAGGTAACTTTTGCTTACTCACCCAGTTTATTTTTAACTAGAACACTTTTAATTTACAGCGAATTTAGTTAAAGGGTTTTTATGGATAGATGGTGGGGGAGATTTGTAGCTCAGGTGAATGAGTTTGGTCGGGTCTCGTTCTCTGAGTTAGACGGTTCAATCGTGAATTTTTCATTATTCTTTTAAACGACATTATCTCCAGCTTGGCTTGATTTGTACTTGATATTTTTCACAAATTGATGTCAATTGGATTATCTATGGAATCCAGGGTGTAATAAATATCTGTTTTCTGCTAGCATAGAGCTCAATATTGCGCATGTATGACTTTACCAGGGATCTGATCCAGGATGTTCAGGTCTCATTGCAAACTACTGGGTCGAAGTTCAATAGTACGATTTTAACCTTAATCAATTTCTTATGTACTATGACGAGCACGCACTACCATTGGTATCAATTGTCCAGGACTTCCTGATTTTTAATGACAAATCAACTAGGGTCTATTTTTACGTAAATACTACATACAGACTTATAAGATATATTCATAATAGCACTTAGGAAGGTTTTTGGTGCAGTCGTTTCGACTATTTCATTAGGTACACGCATATCTCGTAGATATCATATCGGTCTCATTGGATGATGACTTTTTTATGACACAAATCATTGAACTTGGCATGTACTAAGTGACCTGAAAGAAAGTCTTTTGTTTAATCCCTGACGGGGTCATGAATATGCAGTACTAAAAGTTTTAGAAACTGGAACTATAAATCTGTTCGGTATTGTTTATTTTTAATAGTTTCCTCAGTAAATTTACCTGTTAACTATGTTTTACGCAATAACAAGTAATGACTTACGATAAATCACTTCATTAGATTTAATCATGATATAAACAACGATTCATGCAGAAAAATGAAGTTTGGTATTTATCTTTACTATTGAAAGTAGTTTTCATTAAAAACAATTAATTTTTTTTGGAGAATCACTGATAGTCAGAAAATACTAGACAATGATTTCATTGTGACTAGCTGTGAGGTTTGGAATGTGCGTTCTATTCACAATTTATTGGGTGGATGTACCTTTCATTCCAGCCTCGATTTTCACGTTGAGATCTTTACTTAATCCCTGTTGAACAATTTAGTGACACAGTAGTTCTAAGCGGACCAGACCGTTGCTGCTGCTACCCTGACGTGGTGGTTGAGCTTGCCTATCATGATGAAACAATCCAGCTATACTGACTGGAACAATCGTTCCTCAAGGTCATATCATGCCAGACAGGTCGGTTGAAGAGCGGTAAGACTAAAAGCAGTAAACCCAATCTCCGAAGGCAAAGTCATGCTGCTGACTGTACAGAGGTGTGACGGCAGTAAGATGTTTCCTTCAGACAACCAGCATAACAGTGATGCTGTCTTCACACAAGGAGAGGTGGGGTTAGAAAATGTCGACCCTAAAAATGCACACCTCGCCTTATCCCACGGATATCCGGTGGTAAGTTCTCAACAAGTATGAAGCTAACACGAAAACTACTCACAAAACGGTCGTGTGTGACCGACCTCAAGCAGTTGTCCCTTGGGCACTGCGGTCACGCTCTCAGGTCACTAAGACCACTTCTAATTCAATTTCCTTTTCAGGTACCTCTAGAAGAACCCTCCCACGGTGTAGGCAACCGGGAAGTGATAACCGCCCTCATACCTGTAACAGCATTCAAGATCACTGTATTCATAACCAATCTCCTTCTTCGATTCCTATTATTCCTATTATTATTAGTGAATGTTTATCGACTCAGATGATCTGGACATGTATTACGTATCCTCCTTCATCGACTACCACTACACGCGATAAATAACTCACATGGGATTAGGTTGTAAGGAATGTATAGACTTGCAAGTTAATAAATGACCTTAGATCATGACAACAAGAACTATTGAGCTGAGTCATATAGGTAGGTGTTCATTACCTAGCTGTGGTCTGCGTGAATATCGTAGCTAATAGTTTAAAACTTGAGGTTGCATTACTCGAAATTCTTCGGAATGGCGCAGTTGTATTCACTCTTTGTCTTCTCTTAGATCCTAAGTTTCTAAGTTCCTCATGATGTTTTCATTATTTCACTAATTTATATTTTCTTCTCGAATTATATCCTGAATGCCCAATCTTTTGTATTACCATTAATACTGTTACTAATTGTACTTTTCTGAGATTTTTCCCAATAATTGCATCTCGCTATGCATAAAGGGTTTACCAACTTAAACTATACATAATTCTACGTTGGATTTGATTCAGCGACTGACTGGTATTGGAAAAGTTGATTTACTTATTAAAAAATCTCAGTTTAACTCATTTATTTATATTGTTTCGATTTTAATTTTTCTTAATTCCAGAAAAAAGATGGTCGTCTTGTCACTAATACAGAAGAAACTCGTTATTGTATTGCAGAGCCAATGCCAAATATCATTCCCATTATGCCAGTAGATAGAGTGGAAATTGTAAGTTAATTAGTTCTCTTGCCCGTAAAAAAAGTTTATATCATGAGATATGAAAGCAATTGTAGAAAGATTGTTAACTGTATAACACGGAATAGTTGTTTATCCTTATTATTTAGGGACTCTATTGTGAGTATGTATGATTATGTCCTGGGTCGAACCTATGACCTTATCTCATAGTAACCATACTTTCTGTAGATTCCTATATTTTTCACAACGGTTATAAACCCATAAGTTCTCTCAAGATTACAAGTACATTTCGCCAACAAGTATCAAATAGTACAAAACCTAGATCCAGGGTTTCTTATCGACTACCTTCAATCGCTACCTTGTGGGAGCACGTTTTACACATTGTTTTCTTTAAATCCTATAAAATTTATATCAAATCAGTATCATTTAATTTTTGTATTCTCCTACTCTCCTTTTTTGCATACTTCTTGGAATAATTGACATTTAGCGTATGTTAAGTCAAACAGAGTGGGCTAATAAACAAATTCAAGGGATCATACAAGCGTTACATGCTGACTTAATCTCAGCCAAATCACAAGAGGCTAATCTATCTCAATATATTGGTAAACTTGTCTCATCTATTCAGTCACCTGTTAGTGGCGGTGTGCCGAAATTAGTGGTAAGTTCTTTTAGATTATGTGTGTTTTATTTGAAGAAAATATATTTACTTACTTAGAATCTGGTCGTTTGATAATGCATATTTAGCGATTAGACTGTATATGTTTGAAGTTTATGTGATTTGAATTTTTCCGTTTACTGGACATAATTAAACCTCAACAGACGTAAAATTTCATTGCTTTAACAGATAACATTATCTTATTGAATTATCCACTTGTATATGGCTTATTTTCACCATTTTAAGAACAATAATTATAACTGTAGAGTTGGATAATGAAGTTTATTGAAAATAATTGTTCGTTCCAATATTCTTTCTTCTGTTTATATCGAGTAGTATGAATCTATTATGGGATGAGAACAACTAAAAGTCACCCGTCAATCAGTTACAAACAAAATAAGATCTAGCATATTTACATATTAATCCTCTTCAAATAGCTACTACACTTCACGTCATAATATTAAATAGAAATAAAAATTATGAAGAGCAAATAAATCAAAATAATACTAGGATTAGTAGCGGTAGTGTAGTGAACGCTACTCACAAGAATGCCAGCAATTTGTGTATAGCGCAACGTTGCAAAGCTTGTCAGACGGAATGAAGAGTTTTAATGCATTAAAAGCACATCGTTGTCATAAGGCTTGGAGACCAGACGAGAAGACAGTTCAGATGGCAGAACACACCGAAAAATGCAAATGCACGATTCAAGGCTACGTGTATGTATTATGTAACTACTTTGTAACTTCTCGCAATATACATGCATTCCTACTGCCCATTGTCTTGTTTTACAGTAATAAGGTATCAGTGATAGTAAAAGACTAGACATTCTAGAACAGATATATTGTTATTGATAAGGGTTTGATGCTCAAGATTGAAATTTTATCAGTCTTTGTTCAGTGAATTGATTCGATATAACCATTTTGTTGTAACGTATCTATCGATATCGACACTAAGGTATAAGCACATTCAGTTAATCAGTTTCGAATTGGCCAAAATAGGCATCGTCGATTTTATTGACAGTCACAATCAACCTATTCTATAAATCGAGATAAAAAAAATAATGTTAAAACGTTAAATGAATACATTCATATCGGCACGCCAAATTTCAAGTCATAACATTTAAAGTTCATCTGTGTGCAACGTTGGGTTAGTGGTTAAAGCGTTCAATCTCCAATCACCCTACTTCACTTGCTTCGCTCTGAGTAACCCGTTAGTATTACTTTTTAATGAATAGTCACGAATCATGAAGTTCTTCTGCAACCATCAATTATAACCGTCTCATGCTGAGGATTTCTAACAAGTGATTTGAAACTCATAGAGTAGTGATTCAGTTCAAAAATTAAGGATCTTGTCGACTGATGTAATGTTCTGTGTATGCAGTTTATGAAACAAAAAGGTCATATTGTAGTGGACGAACACTATTGTGGGGAAGTCCGATTTATTATTTATTGGGAAGTTACAGAATGTCTTCGTTAAGTATGAAAACCATATATTAAATACACTATTTGCACATCTTCCATCAATTATCTCTTACAAACTTCCTCATTCCTTCCTTCCTGTTCTGATTACAATTACTCCCTGTTCACATTTTTATTCTCTTCAATCCGATCTCAATCTCATGCTTCCAGACACTCCACTTCTAGTTGATGTTACATACTACTTACATCGCTATATATATATATATATATATATATATATATATATATATAATTGATGTGTGAAGACCGTAACTAACTGGATGGTTTGAACTATACAGTAATGTGGGAAAATGTAGACCAAGTTGATTGTATAGGATTCTTAAAATTCATCATAATGCCACTGAATGTATTCATTTTTCATCTTTTTTAGTCCTTCACATTTTATTAGCTTATACCCACTTTTCTCTTCAATTCTACAGTAATTTTTACGCTTTTTATCTCTTATAAATTTTTCCACATTCAGCAATTTTCTGTATATGCATCACTATTATCACTTGATAACTTTTTAAGAGTTACTTCGATAATTGTATCTCTCTGTGTCAATGTTACATGGGAACTTGAACCGATATATGCTTATGCCAAGTCCTACGTTCCATATTATTGACTGACTATTTTTATTCAGTTTGATAAAATTAAAATTTTTACCTGGTTTTTTTCCTCGATGTTCTAAACTATCATTTTTGTTTGTTTTTTCCTGCTTATCATTTAATACTTCAAATCAGTCATACTATTTGCGAGTTAAGTAAGAGACTAGAAAGTTTTTTATATTCATTATTGTTCTTGAGAGTAATAATTTGTATCTTTTCCACTGTCAAATCAGTTTATATTCTGTAACCAGTGTTCCAATTTGATGTGATGCTCTTTTAAAAGTTTCATGAACAGTTATTAAGTAGTTGTATTTCTTTATATGCTATATATAGTCAGTCACTCTATTACTAATTTTTTCTACTGCTTCTACTGTTCTGGGATTTTATCTGACTCAGCTAATGTTAGTGTGTGGCAACCTTAACTAGTCACCCAGTTGCAACGTAGAGCCTGCACGTATGTTCATAGATTCACGTTGCCATACCCCGTAAGCACTGTGAGATGAAGTTTTCAGATCAACTCCCAAAATAGTCGAGGCCGTAACAGTATAATTGGTAATAGGAAAGATTTAGCATCGAAGATGCGACTCGAAAAGAAAATACAAAATAATGAAATAAAAACAAAAAAACAGTTATGAGGAATTTAGAATTTCAGAATTTAGGGGAAGACAAAGAACAGATGCACCTGCGCTATTACAAACGATTTTGAGCCATATCATTCAAAGTTTCTAACCATTGGTTACGATAATAATGCGGAACCCAGCCAGGTAGTCTACACTTATCAACATAGCTAATTCCAATTGTTACTGACTTCATCAACTGATGCCATGTTTTGGTTTGGTCGAAACACGTGTCAGATTCTATTTCGCATATAAACTGACAAGCTGACTGATGAATTATTTGGTTGACAAGTAATTGAAACCGATAATTATTAAGAAATCCTTACTATTCGTAAGAATAAATGACGGAATTTTTACAATGATATTTGTGATTTGTCCTCCATTGATGGTGATAATGTCTGACTTTTACCATTCTGTAATCTCATAGAGAGTTACGATACATCTATTTATAAGGAATATTTCAGTAGATAAATACTTTACTATAAATTACAAATTTATTTGAGCTCTTTCTAAGCCACTTATGGTGTAATAAAGTTTCTACTTTGACAATATTTCGTATCCCCGTTAAGCGAACATCTAAGATTACATTCTAATACTTTTTCAAAAAATGTACTGTATTAAGTAATCGGGAAATTACTTCACAAATCACCAGTATTAATGTGATAATTACGTTTATTTAATCTTTATTAGTTTTGCCAATTATTTATATAGGTAGACCATATTGTGACATTCTTATATAGTTAACTGACTCTCGTTGTAATATAATAAACGATATATGGATAACTGACTTCTTCTTATCCAGTACAGTTTGTTTCTATTGATCATTCAACTGTTGTTGGGATGTAGAGCAAATAAGACTGGCATCATCATCTGTGTGCTTTTTTTAAAATCAATGAATCTATTTCCGAGACTTTTCCGATCTTTTTTACACACTCACACACACAAACCGACAAACAGAAAATGCATATCACTTATTAGAGGATGAAATAGATTTTGCAACTTTTTACCACTTCCATCTCGTCATCATCAGCATTTCTATTTTCATACTTATTATTTTTAATATCTTTTTTAGAAAGACGTTGAACTATCCGATGATCCACGACAAGAAAAGTGTTTCTCTCAATTGGCTGACAGTGTTTTGGAATTATTGGAATTACAGTTAACGTTTTTGAAATTTTGGTATGTAAATGATCCACCACCACCGCCTCCGGCATCTCATCGTTCAGCTGCTATGCATAATGTTGATATGGTTGGTAATGTAAGCAGTTCAACTGTTGGAGGAACTATGGGTAGTGGTAATTATCTTTTGCATGAAATGATCGGTTACTATGAAGTACTGGTTCGTGATATGAGTAGAAAGTTTGGCTTTTCTGTTGATCATTTAAATGCAGATCACCTTCGTTATGGTCCAATATCTACAGATCGTCAAAATAATATTATTAATTCTACTAGTAGTGTTAATACTAATTTATTATCACCACTTCGTCGTAATTCACGTTCATCACAAAAGTAAGTTGTATGTTTCATTTTATTTATTAAACTTCTTATTCCTAGAAATTAATTTAGTGAAGGGATTTAGTTGAAGTTTAGTAAGTCCGTGACACAATCGATTAGTCATCTGTAATCAATTTTGACCTGAGTTAAATATTCTTTAACCTAGGCTCCTACACCACATCTGTATGAGGAGATGAAATTGACAAGATAAACAATAAAATAATCGTTTTAGTAATGGTAATGAAAAAGATTAAACATTGAGATTAGTGTTCGAAAGTACTGAATGAGAAGCTATGTTTGATGGAATAATAAAATTCAATATCTGGAGGAAGACAAAGAGTGAATGCATCTGAACCACTTTGACCGATTCTAAGGCCATGTCACTCAATGTCTTCAACCATTGATCTTTATTATGGTGCGAACCCTAACCAGGTAGTATGTACCTACCAACATGGCTCAGACCAACAGTTAATTACTCCGTGGATTGGTTCTACGTTTTGGCTTGCTCACTCCTAACTTTTTTTCAACCTACTACTACACCGCCCTTGAGAGTTAGGCGGTGGGCGGGCGTACATAACACATATATCAATCACTTCGGTTGATTGAGATTCACGAATTCACTAAACAGTTCCTATCTTTTTCAAATATTGTACGAATAACCATAGCATTGCTTACTTGCTCGTTCCACGATGCCCAAGTAATTCTTTGAAATTACTGATGATTAAACACGTACAACCTACACATATCTCCTACTTTCAGAGACTATGTTTCACATCCATAGAACAATACACAATGAACTTACCATTCAATTTACTCGCCACTTGGTTGGCAGATAGACGTCATCTACACCACAGGCGATTGAAGTTAGTTTAATTAGACACCAATTCAACAGTGCTGATATGACTTCCAGTATAAGTAAAGTGGTCTATATGTTCAACTACTTTACTCATTATTATCAGTTTAGATGATGATATAAACCAGTTCGAAACAATGTTTTGCATTTAGATGGAGCGAAACTCTTTCCAAACATTCTCTCATTGTTACCCAATGTAATCAAAAGACTCTACATTATGTTACAGTATTTATCAAATAGGATTCTTTGGTTTATCGATTTTATCGGTGTCACTAATGATTCCTTGAATCCTAATCATTTGAGATTGTCCACATATTTTAATCTTCAACAAATATTGTCTACTAAACCATCCTATAGTCACTTACGAATTCTTGTGCGGAGCAAGGAGGTTATGAAGTGATGAACTGTAATGAGTTCAATAGATATATATTCTTGTTAAATCTTAACTTGCTTACTTCTTTATTCTTATCAAAAAACATGTATATTCTTAAACCATATCGTTTACACGCTCCAAGTCGATAGGACAACCCTTTAGCTAAATTAATCAACAGGTGAATATATATAATTCCATGAGTATATTAATACTGAAATTGACTAGACTTTCTTGCAATAGATATCATTATCAACACTACTTGCTATTATCTTCACATGTAATGTCTCTTCACTAAAACTCCAGAGACTTTTAGTTTGAGTATTGGGACCCGTTAATAGCATAGCATGATATATTTCTTAGGGTTACTATTTTTTTCAGACTATAGGACACAACTTCCTGATGCTTGGAATTATATACCGCCTTTAAGTTAAAAAAATATCAAAGCTTATAGTACCAGTAAACATTCTTATGTTCTAGTTATTCATTATTAATTATTATATATTCTCTTAATTACTATATCGGTCAAGTTTAATCTTAGTAAACTGTCGAGACTTGTTCAATTCTAGGAAATTGAACTATATATTCGTAGATTCGTTGAACTTCTGCCCTTCCATATGTTTTATTCGTCTGCTTCACCATACTATGACGTTTACGGTTAATAAAATAGCCAGCCATAATCTATATCAGACCCTGATAATTTTTACTATTTACTGATGATAATTGCTTGCTCATCAGTACATACATACAAGTCAATCTGCTACAGAATCTACGAAAAATGTTTTGCTATCTTTCCTTGCCTTATTTTCGACAATTGATCTCTAAAATCATGTACCAAGTACAAGTCTACATGTTTAACTTTAAAATTACGTATTGTATTCGAGTCCTAGTAATACTACTTACTACTCAACAGTTCAAATAAAAATTAATGTAGTTTAAGGTTTAAATCTACGACCCAATAGTTTGAAAAACGGGTACTTCACTACTCATTTACCAATCGCTCCACTTTACTTTCTATACCATTCGATTCGCTTTCTCCAAGCTATGTTTAGATTTCTGATTATTTCGATGATCAATAGCTTTACTATATAGGTGATATATTGCATGAAACTCTTAGTGTAGGCAAGAGATAACATTTTCATCCTTTAACTTCTGAGGTGTTGGTGTTTTACCAGAAGATTCATTTGTTGACTTGGAATACGCAGATGATATAGTTCTGTTTGGTGAAGACGCTGAAGAAAATCCAGTCTTTTGACTGACAAAAATACAAGCATGTCTGAGATACGATTATCTCCCTCTAAATGTAAAACGTTTCTAGAGGATTAGCTTGCGTCAGCACCAGGATTAATGGTAGGAAGTGAAGTATTTGGACGCGCCAGCCTCTTTACTTATCTTAGGAGTCTCATCAGTCCTGATGATCTAGTGTCTAACAAAATCTCAGTATGGACTCAGAAGGTTGAACTTCAGAATTCTCCATAATCTTTTTGTCTCACTAATTTATATTTTCTTTTCGAGTCTTATCTTCGATATCTAGTATTTTTAATTACTACTGATACTTATACTACTCTGGGATTAGACCTGACAATTTGGTCTCTTAGTGCTAATGAGGTATGGCAACTAGGATCGTTGTAAATACGTACAGGTTCTATGTTGCGACTGTCTGACTGACTCATATATTCACAGTTTGAGGGTTATATTAAATATTAGTTTAATTTAATAGTAATGCGAGTTATATCTTTATGTAAATCGTGTATTTAGCATTGTGAATACTGGTGTTGCAACAATCGCTCAATCAACTGTCCCAAGAATTTTCTCGAAACCTGATCATTCTGGATCTGATCATGGGTCGTCGATTCGTTCGTTGCAAAGATCTTTCCAAACGGTAACTTTAATCTATGTATTAGTATCATTATTTTCACTGTAACATTCTCCATATAATCATACTACTCTTTGAAAGTTCGTTTTACTTAGATCGTTTTTAATCTGTAAAAATATACATCATAAACTAATGTATTTAAACTGAACAACGTATACGAAGTCAGATTTTAATTATGAACGTGTTTATTTGAATCTTTGATTTGTTCAATTTTATGTAAATGGATTCGGTTGAAGTCATTAGTCCCGAATCCAATGACTAAATGATATAATCGTTACCACAACTCTTTAAAGTCTGCTATATTCGGTAAAGTGTGTATGTGGATGGGTTGTAGGTATAGATTGTTAAATGGTTTTATATTAGTACTAAACAGCTGTTTAATACTCTGTGTTTGTCAATAATTTTACTTCGTGGATCAGTTGAAGTTAGACATCAACACTGTTGGATGCCAGCTCAGTGGTCTATCGGTTAAGGGCTTCGGCTTGAGACTGGTAGGTCCTGGGTTCGAATCTCGCGAGAGTGGGTTCGTGGATGCGCACTGCTGAGGAGTCCCATAATAGGACGAAACGGCCGTCCAGTGCTCCCAGGTTTTCGATGGTGGTCTAGCTTCAATTGACTCATGATTTCAACTTTGAATTTTACTGTTGTTATTCAATTCGCTAAAGTCGTTTACAGTCAATAGAAAAATCGAAAAATCTACTCTGTAAACAGAGACGGAAGGTGGACCACAGGTGAATCACAGGTAGGACGCAACAGGCTTCTTGAATTCCTCTACTAGCCACATACTAAATATATTAAGGTATACAGAGATGGTTCTGAAATCATTCATTCTACCTAGTATAGTAACACATCAATTTTCGAAAATTCATTATTTATTGTTTGTTACATTCTCTGAATCGTGGGATTCCTTAAACGTCAATATAATTAGGTGATGATAATGTAATTTGTTAATAATACGAAAATTATCACACTTTATAAACATGATACTATTCTAATTTATCATTTGTTTTTACAATACCTTTTCTATTCAACAGAACTTATATGAAATTGTTTATTTTGTTTTGTTTATTGATGATTTCATTTGGAGTTTTTTTTCAATCTTAGTAATTGACATCATTCACTTCAAAGTAGTACTTCATATGTTTATTGTTCAGTTCACTTGACTACTCGTTTTATTTACAGTACCATCACGTCCTTATCATTGTGTTTGCGTGTTAGGATTGCTGAATGTGATGAATTCAAGTGTATATATATAATCGTATGGGGTGATTCGGCTGTACAATGGTTAATTCTAACAAGTATTGAACCTTTGACCACAGTAATTCTATGTGCTAGTTCTAAGGAGTTGTTATATTTTATGTGTAAATTTGAAAAAAAAACACTTGTAGTCCACTAAAAAAATAGTAATAATTATAGCCAATTCATTCAATAATATATGTTTAATTATGTAAAGCATTTTTCAGTGAGAAAAAAAGTACCATGACATGTTGTTGTAATGAATTCTTCTTACCTGAGACGTAATTTATAAACAGTATATTAAATTTCAAATGATAGATTTGTAGAGACTGTTCAATTTAAAGAATTTTTATATCATTGATTGACTTTAACTTAGATAAGATGGTTGTTAGGTACTAGTATATGATTCTAAAATCGTCAGTAATCGAACTTAGGACCCTTGGGCCTCATTAAATTTGACTAATAAGTCGGTAACTTGGGTGCGTGTATTGATAAGGAACCTGATATTGTGAAGAAACACCTTCTTAGTGTTTCCTGATTTCTTTTTCACATAGTTTTGGCGTTAAATCCAACCTATGATGTAGTCCATCTTCAATTTTACTATGAAATGATTTTGTGACAGTCTTTTACAGCTAGTTATTTTCATCCGTAAATATTCTAGCAACACACTTATCTGTTGGGGCATCGTTGAAACAGCTTTATGAGGATCTGTGTATTCTGGAATCGATTGTCCGTTACTTCTAACTTAGGTTGAATTCCTTCCCGTTTATGTTTATATTTTTTTCTTATGATTCCCACTCTTTTGATCATATTCAAGTTACAAAAGAACAAAAGGTCATACCTGTTATGTTTTCAAGACTTACTTTTACCTGGTAAGGAATTATGGTAGAGTATACTGACATCTACAAGGAATATGATTCCCTGAATTTAATCCGTACTGTATCTTGATGACTATTGCTATTGCAAATGTCGAAAATCTAATAAAACTGACTGTACTCGTATTTACGGTCTATCTTTAATTTAAAAAAAGAACAGTTTTATTCTATTTCCTTTGTTTACTAGGTTGGGAGTGGACGTACCCCTCTGGAATCGATAACGTATTCATCACCGATAAATAGTAAGTTAATTTTGGTTAACAGTTTTTGTCTGTGTTTTGTCTCGTTGTTTTGACTGTCAAAATGTTTATTCCATAATAATAATAATAATAATAATAATAATAATAATAATAATAATAAAGGAGAATGATGTTTTGGTCGGATGATAACTACCCACGAGACCAAACCTATTTACTTATTTCACTCACAGATATTCCACAAACCATTCTATAGTCCGAAGGACTGATCAGATGGCTACATATTTGTAATATGACCAGTAGGTAAAATATATTGAAAGTGCTGTTATTTATGCACACTACGGTGGAGTTCGATATCATATGAGGTAAAATGCACCTTGTTTAGTGATTCGCTATTAACTAACTAGTCAAGAATGAGAATAAGTGTCATCAGACAACCTTGTTCAACTCTTATTGTAAACCGTAAGATTGATTGTTTCACCTGTAATCCTGATTTCCTAATTGGCTACTGTTAAATTTAGATTAATTAACGGATCATGAACTCCGAATACAATCATATTGTCTTAATTTGACTGAAGATTTACTTACGGACTTAGTTCTGATACTATAATCACAGGTTATTTATGTGAGGTTGTACATGCCTTTATTTTCGAATGGTTTTAGACCTCTTGGCACTGTTACTTATATTTTATTTGGGTTTATTGGCAGAGTATCATAAAGGTGTATGGTTCTTGAATCATTATTGACTAGAAGCGTTTTCTTCACCAATAGGTTTGTGTTAGAGTTTAAATTGAAACATTGAACATCCTTATTATCTATTGTTTATTTTTGTCTTCTCAACTGGATGTTAAATTCAGAGTAGGGAGTCTTCAGGAACTCCTATGCCTTCAAATAAAATATTGCTTCCTCAAAGCCTTGATTAATGCAATCTGACTTTGCAATGTAACTTGGTTGCTACATCTACGTTTATGTACCTGACCCCTCAAACTGAAGTAAGTGATCCTGCTAAGATCCCGTCGATCATGTTACAATGTTGTCATTGATCTAATAGATTGAATATTACGAAACATCTTGTTTAGTGTCAGTTAATTAGTAACGATTGGCAGGAAATCCTATTTTTACCTAGGCTTCGTGGTAGTTTGCGCTTTCAAGTTAGATATATCTTTAATCCTGAGGACATTAATGCCCCTGCCTAGTTTGTTACCTTGCCACCCAATATCATAATCAGAGAATGTTACAACCGAGCTGTTCTTCTTTAGAATCATATGTAACCTACTTTTTCATACCTCTTATATACCATTCCAATTTATTAATCGTAAAAGGAGAGTTTTATCGTTAAATTCATCTTCATCTTCATTTTTATCGTCTATCATTACAGGATCCAACTCTTCTTTCAATATATTATCTTCAGAGCCCCCAGCATTACCGGATCGTCCAGCATTAACAAAACCAATTCAAATGATAAATGTTTCTAGTGGTCGACCAACAACATTAAACACTACCAACAATAGTATTACCCCTGTCACTAGTTCCATTAGTACAGTTAGTGATCATGATAATCCTGGTAGTTCACGCGGGAAAATCATTACAACGCCGAATGATGATTCTCACACTACTCAACATCATCAAAACAATAGTAATAGCGTTGATTATAACGCAGATAACAGCAAAAAGCAAATACATAGTCCAATTGTAACTTCAAGATTTGAATCTAATCCCAATACAATAAGAAATAGATCACGTCCATTGCCTCCACTGCCACCTACACCGATTCGATCATCGTCGATTACACGGACAGAGAATTCAATCACTCCTCATCACCATCAATTGAAACAAATCAATCCTATAAGTAATAGTATAGGTGGAATTACACTTAATAGTAATGAAACAGCTCCTCCGTTACCTGAGCGGAAAGTAAGTTATAATATGAAGTGTTTTATGTGTTTGCGAATAGTCTCTTATCTGTTTGTTTATTTAATTTATACACTATATAGCTTATGAAAGTATAATTTTAGTAATCATTTGCCAACTGATTGATTCATAATTTCAGAATAGCTAACTTCCCAACTAGTATAGAATTTCCATACACATACAAACGCTTTCATTCAATGAATTTCGCTTATATCCTAGCATTATAGAAAAATGTTCAGAATTACTGAATTGAATTTTTCATTACTGTAAACTCAGTCCTAAAGCAAAGAAAATAAAATCCGTCAACTATCCTACATTTTACTCATTTAATAAGCATCTTCCATGTTTGCTTTTGATATGATATCTAATTAAATCAGCTGAATATATATATATATATATATATATATATATATAAATTCACTAAAGTTAGAGAATTGTAGGCTGTCAAACTCTGTCTCAATGGCATCATTCTCACCTCGAGACATAGATCTGACCATTCCTGACAGAGTCATGGTTACTCATAACTTAAAAGTCCCATTCAAGAATGAACTAACCGTCTAGTTTTTGGTTTTCATTGAATTTTCAGCCGATCTATTTTTTCGCTCTAATCTCCTTTGAACTAAATGTATAAATAGGGATTTTCATTATACCGACATCATGCTGTGATAAGAATCAAACTTCACACAATCTTAATCACAAATCATAAAGTCAACTCTCCAGCATAATAAGAGCAAGTAACGTGTCAATGTCTAATATCAGTTAAATCTCTCACATCACTGAAGGTCACCTAATGCTAGGGAATATGATTTTTTGAGGAAAAGTCAGTATGGCTAGTAAAGTAAGGGTTGAGCAATAAGGATTAGGTTGTATGTTTAGTTATATTGAGGTCATTTGGAAAAATGATGATATTGTTAATGTCACATCACTCAAGAAGATAATAATGATGATTATATATCATTTGTATGCAGATTATTGACGATAGAGAAGGTTATCATGAGTAATAATGGTGGGTTGGGGGTGATGATTTGAGCTTGAAGGAGAAAAATGGGCTAACAACCGGTTTAAAACCACAAACAAGTATGTGTTTATGTAGCTTTGCTATCTAGAATTTTGTCCAACATTATCCACCATAATAAGCATAAATAAATTAATGTATTTGTAATATCCCAATGAGTAGAAAAATTAGATTTCCTGACGTTTCGTGACTCAGTGTAAGCCGCTTCTTCAAAGAATCCAAGTTTTAAACTTGGATTAATTTTGATTTGTATATTTATTCTCTGAAGAAGTGGCTTACACTGATTCACAAAACGTCAGGGAATTTATTTTTTCTACTAATTGGGATATTACAAATATATTAATTTATTTATAACAATCTACCCAATGCTCAATTTTTTTCGAAATTATTAAGTCAAACCTTGGTAATGATACCTACATAATAAGTATGTTTGTTTAGGTAATCTTTCATTTAGGATGATCTCGTTTTATCATCATTTATGAATGTATAACGTTGAACTAGTTCACAGTAAATACAAGTGTTATGAATACTATTGACTCTTATGAGGAATAACCTTAAAACGGTATTTTATAGCAGCCTTATAATGAGTATGCTTCATTGTTATTGTCGGGTGTCATGAAAATAGTCACATTTAAATTTTCTTAACACAAACTGACTTTGATCAGACAAAAATTAAAGATCAGAAATAACGCTGAACAGTTGTATCGTCTTACTGCGTGACTCCTTAACATTGTGAATTAATGACCCCAAAAGAAGTTATTTCCTACTAAACCAGTGGTATTAAGGTTAAGCGCTTGCTACAAGAATTGATGGTTCTGAATTCAATCTCTTGTGAGGTCGTAGATATTCACTGTCTAGGAGTTTCATACCACAACAAAATACCTCCTTAGTACTCCCTTGTTTTCTATGGTAATTTAACCCTAATCAGTTGATAATGTAAAACTTAGAAAATGTTTTACGTTTTATTTTTTAAAGTAAAATTCAGCGATTCAACTTTTATTTTTTTCATTCCAGAACTCATTGAATTACATAACTATTCCTTTGTTATCATTGTCGTTATTAATTAATTTATCTTCTCGGGTTTGCTTTCAGACTAAAACATCTAGTAGTATAGCGACTACACCAGTGACACCGTCTCCAGGACGCCAAACTCAAGGTGTTGATGATTCTTCATCCTTTGATTTCTCTTGACTCATTTGTTTATTTTGATTTCATCATCATTGTGTACACAAAATTTATAATAAAATACACTCAGTTATTTTCATTCTTAATGATTATTCCCTAGTTTTGTTCATCGAATGTGATTACTCAATTGAACAATGATATTTATAAATATAATGTGATATAAAGCGCCTCACTGCCAACATCCTTTTTTCTCTCTATTTACTCAAACCTACACACACATACCCATACATACCTACCTACATACATACACACATAACTTTTATGCTTTCGTATCAACCTTTTCATTTCATTATAGTGCCTTGTTTATAACGTGTGTTATTAGTACAATATTTGTCTCCTTTGTTCTGTTTACCTTTTTTTCTCTGTTGTTCTATTGATTCAACAATTGGTTTCTTGTTTGTTATTTCTATTACCATCTCTCAATTATTAACCATTGTGTTATTTTGGTGGTAGTCTGTCAGTAATTAAACTCTGTAAATTAATATTCCAATGTTCACCGACAATTGTTTACTCAACACACTGCATATTAATTCCCTTATTATGATCAAAATGAAATAATATTATGGTTCAATTCTCGATAGCATTAAACTTCTTTCTTTCTGCCAACTTATTCGAAACCCTTACATTGTCATTTTCTATTGTTTTTCTTCGGCATCTTGTTGAGAAATAGGGCCTGATGAATTTGTTTAGAATCAATAATGATGTAAGCGTTGAAATTAGAAACCGATTCCATCTTAAAACCACAAACACTCTATTTATTCACTTTTAATGTGTATCGAAATTATTTCTCTGTTTATATTCATAATAGACTGAATAATCAATTAACAATCATTATATTATTCTGGTATACAGACGTTTAAGACTATTTTTCGCACTTTCTCTCCCTTCTATCTCTCATCATCGTTGATTGAATAAATTATCCGCCTACCAATCAACATTGATCGCCTTCTTCATATTCATGTATCTTTTTTTTACAAAAAGCTTCATGACTATAGTTTTTCTCTCTTGTACTCAAAGGAGTCTATCAATTACTTATTTTTTTTGTAATTCAACGTGTATATTATTATTATTACAAGCAATTATCTATCACTGACGTACTTTTTGTTAGACTTTTGTCATCTGTTTGTGTTAAGTTATTTGTAGACCTCTTCTTTTTCTTCAACAAATCCAGTTATATAATTCACTTTTTTTAATCATTACTGACGATCAGGATTTTTATTGTTTCGTATAATCGTATAATATTGAAGATTGATCAGATTTTTTGTTTGGTTAATTGAGCTATTTGCTTGCCTCTATTTTTAAAAATAAAATGAAGTTTTATGATATCTGTTCATGCTTCTGAATGTAGTTAATTGTTCATTTTGTCTTTCTGGAATTTTTAAAAATTGCTTTAGGACAGATCTACGTTAATATGTTTCGTTTAATTATACAGAGTGAAGCAGTTGAGTTTGTTGATCGCTTCATTTATTCGGAAAGTCGTATTAGCACTAGTAGTCTGATTACTGGCACAAATACAGAAAGGTAACTTGATATTTTCTATTTTACACTAAAGACCACTCATGAGAGATGTCCATCTACCTAGTTAAGTTTATTTGACACCCAGTCTTCTCTGTATTGCTTTTTGTCTATGAAACAGATTTTGGAGATGTTAGATCAGAAATGCATTCAAAGTAATCCTCGTATAGAATAAAACTTCAGAGTTAATAGCGCCGAGCTTAAATTGAGATAGTAAGTAGAACGACAAAACTGATGATCTTAATTGTATGAGTTTGTTTGAAAACGCTTTAGAGTTACCGAGTCATCGTTCACACTGACATTTAGGGCTATAATCACCCAGGCAGTATCCCAGCCCTCACACAGATTGAATGATTTATGTGGCGCATATCTATTTGGTGTCTCCTTGTTCCAATGTTTATGTGTTTAAATAATAATAATAAAGCCAGTGAGACCAAAACATGACATCGGTTAACGAAATCATTTCATGTTGAACTTATTCATACCGTCAGGTTGTTACTATTTATTTTCACACCTAAACATTGGTACATAAGGGTGCCAAAATTTATATCCGCCACACAGTAAAAATGAGATTATGAAGAGATAGAAAACGTAACGGGAGTAGAATGCAAAAATGAATTAAAATTGGCGTGTGAGTGCAATAATGATAATAATAACGATATTAATGGAAGAAGAAGTTCCGTTAACAAAGATACAGTCAGAAAGAATTTCAGTTAAAAAGAGTTACCCTCAGTTTAATAAAGAAAATAAAAGGAAGTTCTAGTAGGATCACCTCTGGCTTCTATTCTGAACCATATCTGATAATGTCTCTAGCCACTGTGTTGGACTACCTTTAGGACCCCAACCAGGGAGTCCTGAAGGACCAGCAAATCACAGTTCTGTACAAATTTCATACCACGCCACCATGCCATACACTGACCACCTCTCCGCCTTTCCCAACCAGTTCCAGAGTCGGCAAATAATGCACGACGTGGAATTCTCTGGGACGATATTCGTAAAACATGTCCAAGCCACCGAAGTCGATGTTTCAAGATGGTAACACCAATTGGATTATCATCACTGAGCTCGAACATGCGATGCAGAACCTCTGCATTACTAACATGGTGTTGCCACTGGATGTCAGCAATCCTTCGGAGACAACGATGATCAAACACAGAGAGTCGTCTAACATCCTCAACTCGGAGAGGCCAGGTTTCACAAGCATAGAGCAAAACTGCTCTCACCGACCCATTGTAGATCCGACCTTTTACAACCAGGCTGACATCACGAAGGCGCCAAAGATGGCCCAGATTAGCATAAGCCGCTCTGGCTTTCACTATACATGCATCGATGTCATCACTCACGCCACCACCAGCACTTATGTAGCTATCTAGATACACGAACTTCTCAACTACTTCAATCTGCTCACCATCTAGAGTGAGTACAGGATGAGAATCCTGCCATTCTTGTAGGAGTACTTTGCACTTTGAAGGTGCAAAGCACATGCCGTACCTGCGGACACTGATTGCCAACTGATTAAGTGCGGATTGAATGCCTTGGGCATTATCGCACATTAAGACAGTATCATCCGCATACTCAAGGTCGAGAAGTCTTTCTCCAGGCAGCAGATCCACACCGCCATTACTTACATCCATCAGAGCTGTTTCCATAACATCATCGATGGCAAAGTTGAAGAGGAATGGTGAGATTGGGCAACCCTGCCTAACCCCACTGCTTGAATGGAACAATGGAGAAATGTGGTTGTATGCCCTCACTCTGCCTGAGGTGTTTGTATACAGGGCCTTTAAGATGTTAATAAACTTCTCAGGCACACATCCAACGAATCGAAGGCAGCCCTGTTATCAAGAAACACTACAATTGTTGACCTGTAATAAGCATGATGCTGTTCTAACCTTTGGCTGATGGTGAAGATATGATCAATACATCCTCGACAAGAACGAAAACCAGCCTGCTTCTCGCTAGTCAATCTTTCGCAGATTCTAAGTAATCTTCAAAGTATGACGGAAGTCAATAATTTGGGCGCAATCGGAAGTAGACTTATCCCCCGATAGTTGTTACAGGAACAACGTGAACTATTTTTAAAGATGTGTATAACTATCGACTCATTCCATGATGTTGGAACACTCTCCATTTCTATTTTAATAAAAGTGAGAGGTTTTATAAAATAAACCGATGTCATTCTAAATTGCGTTTTAAGTTAGATTTATTCCGGTTCAAATAAACTGTACCTTGTGTTGACACGTTCAATTTTCAACTTCAGTGTAATGAATCTAATAGATGGACAGGTTGCATATTAATTGTATTATGAGAATTTTTCAAGCATTAGATTTTAATATCTTATCTTCAATGGTTCCTAGCATTTTACTTACCTGCTTAAGCCTGTTACCCCTTATGAGTCACAAACCACCAACCAGGAAAGTTATTCTAGTATCTATCCATATTTCCATCTATATTAATATGGGTTGCTTGAAATAGGAAAACGATTAATGTTCATACATTAAATAACGCTTGCACATTCAAAAAGACAAAATTGATCTTCATTGTCTGAATTGTGGCAGATCGAGTTCGGTTCGATATTTCGCAATTACTAACGATCTGTTGATTCTTTTAGTACAGAACAGCATCTATGCTAACTGAATAGATCGAACGGCTAAAACCTCAACAACAAAATGCTCAACACAATTGAATAAGATAGAAGGGAAGTTGTTAAAGGAATATTCAATGTTTAAAACACTAGGAGGATTAAATTACTTTTAAGTTAATTCGATTATATGATGATTAAATTGAATGAATATTAAAAATCTACTAAACTAAACAATCTTCACTTGAATATAAAATTGCAGTGGGTAAATTAAACTAACTTCATACTGAATAAATTAATACACATGAAAATCCCTTGTGAATCAATGAACGAAGTTTATTTCAAATTAGTGACTGAATGTTAGAATTGATTTCTTCTGAAAGTTATATTTTTGAAGATCTAGTATCGTCAGGAAAATTACAGTATACAGTTACTGATCTTTCTATATAACTGTGGGCGAGAATGACAATGATTGGTTGTCTTGATGAATCAGACATGTAGATAGTGTGACAGGTGTTATACGTGTTATATATTCCCTTATCCTGAATGTTATTGATCGACTGTTCTTGTTGTTGGATTGTGTCGGATTTTGGTGTGGAAATATATTGACGTTGTAGTCAGGCTAATCTCGTGTTCTTGATCTGAGTTGTGTTGAAGTCCTGTAGAATAGACACTGGGAGGGAATCTAGTGTAGATATTCGTCTAAGGTAAATTAACGTCCCACATACGTGTAAAAAGTGAAAGGACTGTTATAACAAGAAACTCTAGAGTTATAACAAGTAACCTACAGTTTATAACAATAACTATGTTAAATATATGTCGTTTTCAATACATTAGTATCTTTCATCTTTGAATATTTATTCTATATCAACATCGATACTGACTTAATAATGATGAATGATGTGAAGATGCAACAATTAAACCTGATAATTAGATATCAGTTCTATAGATAAGTATGCGATCTATAGTTATGATGTCCTTCAATTGTTCATTTGTGGCCATAACTGAGCCATGGTTGAGAGAGAACTTAGTAATAATTCTATAATTAATTAATAATAACTTGAGGAAGGTAGAACACAGAATAATAGTATATGCAGCAAATGAAAGTGTTGTGCCGCGATTCGTTAATCGTTCGTTTCGATAATCGATATAATTCTAATCTTAACGGCGCGTAAAATCAGAAGACAAAGGATAGCAGCAACTACAGTTTATTGTCGAATAACTCAGGTCAGAAAGTTAACAACACCTGAGCGAATAATGACGAGCGAGTGAATAAGCGAATAAGCGAAGGAAGCGAACTAGGCGGAAATGACATGCAGTGGAGATGGCTGGTAAGCCAATTCGAGAGCGAAGCGAAAGATAATGCGTATTGGAGATGGCTGGGAAGCCAACTCGATTTAAACAAGCGTTAATCAACATTTATAGTCGGACGAAAATGAGTGACAGACATATGATGAATAAGATACGAAGTGTGCACACATATACGCTCATATAAAAAGTACTCAAGGTTAATAAGCAAATGATTAACAAGATCAAAAGATGACTCAATGTACAGGTGAATTGGCTTGGCCAGTAGCTAGAATAAAGTATATGGGCTTAACATATAAACTGATACTACAAAAGTTCACAACTAAAACGATATCGACGTACAATAATCCAAGTGTCTAATAGTTCAAAGGCTATCTTTTAATAGTATTTACTATGTTATAGCATGGTAGGTATCATCTATCAATCAGCATTCCTTTTTAACAATTGAAAAATCATTAATCAAATCACAAAAGGTTAATTCATAACAATGATGCCCACAGTTTCATTGTTTAAATTACAATTTATATCAGTCTGATGCTTCTGGTCTACTTGTAATCATTTCTTTCCAGTTTTTCTTTTTGCTTCTTCGGGAACGTTAAAATCAAGTAATTGAGATTCTTGATTTCCCACTGCTTACAATGTAAAATGTCTTTTAGTTACTATTAGCGACATTGTACATCTTTCTCAATATTAATTAATTGATTTAAATGGACTGTTCTTGGTGCGAAGTCTAATAAATATAGGATTCCATCTTTTGATTACGTGGTAATGTGTACTAAACTAGGACGAACAAAGTATTCCTCAGTATCGCAAAACGATTAAGGTTATATTGTACATCATTGGATATCGACTCAGGAGTCTATAGATTAAGGGCTCACTAAGGAACCTAAAAATCCTGCATTCGGCTCCTAGTGGGGTCGTGGATGACGACTGCTCAGGAGTCCCTTAGTAGTGCGAAATATTTTTCCGGTGCTCCTTGTTTTTTTGTTGTGATTGAACTCAGGTTAGTCCGTGATGTCAACCATAAAGTTCAACAATCTATATAAAACATGTGTAGTAAAAATATTTAGCGCTTCGTGACTCAATAATTTTCCAGTCAATACCAGTCGATGAAGATTAATATGAGTTTATTCCAAATCCTATTCACGAAAATGACTTAATTACTCAAGTCGATTCTACAAGACAGTCATGTCAGAAGTAATATATATATATTGAAACTATTATAATTTCAATTATTAAAATAACTAAATCAATAATCAGCTCATAATACTAAGCTTTAAGTCCCAATTCATTTGATTTTAGATTATGAAAAGCTTTTGTAAACAAACAAAGACTGATATAGCTCTTTTCAAGAAAGAAGGCGAAGACTGCAAATATATATTTACTCTGCATAGAATTAAAACAAATTATATTTGAATACATTGTCTTAAGTATTTTACTCACACTAATCAATATATTTATATATGTAGGACCGGAAAGTGCTAGACAGTACTTAATCTATAACTTTATGTATGTATGTAACTGACAATATCATTAGAGTAAATAGGTATAGTCAACAAATGTAAATAATTAACTGAGTTATATGGTTTACTCCTTTCTGATTAATCAAATTACTTAATATATTATTTATGGTTGTTAAAACTTGAGTTAGACTAATCATCGAAAACTAGAGGGGCTTAGATATTTGTTTTGTTCCAGTACAGAAATCCCGTAGCTGAGTTAGGTAATAAATAGTTAGATCAGAGGGGGTTTTGTAGAGAATTTAGTATTTTCACAGTTGAAATCATGAGTCAATTGAAGCGCACTGCTGAGGAGTCCCATAATAGGACGAAACGGCCGTCCAACGCTTCCAGGTTTTCGATGGTGGTCTAGCTTCAATTGATTCATGATTTCAACTGTGAAAATAATAAATAGTTAACCGGGGATTAAAATTCAGATCTCAAGACAGCCCAGCTACAACAGGAAGATAAGTTAATTTATCGAGTGATAATAATGGAAAAAAGAGGAATAAACCAGATAACACATGTTGACATTTACTTCAATTCGGAAGAATTCATATCTAACTGGGACATTTACTAAATATGATATAGAAATCAATTTTAGGTTCAGTTTGGCAGTTAGCATATGGTATGACTTTAGTTATTTCAAACCATAACATCCACACACAAGCATACCTATATATGCTAACACTTACCAGATGTCACACTTCACCTGGTGTTATAGTGAGTCGAACTTTGTGTATCGTATATAATAGCCAATGTTAAAATATTTTCTTCACTCCCCACTGATGACCTTATTTTAATTTGACCTTATTACATCATTGGTAACATTTTTATATCAGCTAGTTTGATAGGTAAACAATGAGTGATGAAACAGACCATAATATGCCCCACTGCAAAACTGTAAACCTTAATATTATTTTTAACCTTCACATTTACCCATTTTGTTTAACCTCAAAAAGTCGATTGACATACGTTGCGTTTTCATGGATGAATCAAGCTTACCACTATTGATATAAAAATAAATATTTTTCATTAAATTATTGAGTTAACTGACAATTGTTGGATATGAACTTATCTTCCGCCAGAGAACATTAGTTCCGTCAAGATTACAGGTACAAATTACTGACAAGTCCCAAATACTATGAAACCTAACCTCAAGGTTTCCTGTTGACTACCTACAACTACCACCTTACGAACTGATCTTCCTTTGAAAAACCTTGAGCTCCGATGAAATTAGGATATAGATGTTTCATCCAGCTAATAAAATGTTCAGCGACGAGATGAATTTCCGAAAACTTCTATCTGAGCATTCATTTGCGGGTACACCAATGTCTTGATTAATAGTGGTTATGACCTTATGATAAATGAAACATTTTCAACCTCCTGGTTGATTTTTATCCATCTGTTTTTGTTATCAGTTGAAAGGTATCTTATTCACCTACCAGTTTAGCCTATTTGGTTGTTACAATTTCATTTCGTGACATGTTATTCGTTTTTACATTTTTCTTCTTGTTCTTTTCTGAAATCATATTATCAACTGCAATTGAAAATGGATAAAAACATGAGATCAAGTTTCAGCTCAGCGAGATTTTTGTTCACTACAATAATCTTTGTATTAATAAATCTGACTAAACGCTTGAATAAGTTTCCTCAGCTCTTAGAATAGCACTAGGATAAATCTACACAACAACTTGAACACGAGAAAAAGAAACGTGTAATGTGAAAAGAACGCTTTACTCTAAGGTCAGTTTACTTACAGAAAATAGAGGGTATTTGCAGAATTTCAGATGGACGTGGGCTCCTGGAAGGTTCTAGAACCATACTAAACATTGTAACAGGATAGGTAATCATCCAATCAGGAATGTAATACGTTACTCTTCACTTTGTAGATGTATCAGAGAGACTTCTATTCAATGCTGATTGGACAAAATATTTCTCACTGCTTTTAAGACCCCTTTGGAACTTTTCGAGTAATACTCTGGGTCTACCCAACAGTATTATTTAAGAGGGGATTTCGTTCAGTAAATATGCAACACGCCTTTCATAGTAAATTTCAGAAAATAAAATGAAAAATGTAATTTCAATTAGCTTTATATAAATGTTATTACTAAAACCCACTGGGAATGTGCGGATTTCATGTTTTATGATGAAATTTGTAAGACAAACGGATGGAATGGCAATGAGTCCACCACTAGGTCTTGTATTCGTTGGTGTTTTTCTGCTTAACCTATAGAAAATGGTCCACTCAAACAGTTTATCCAAAAGTTTTTATTTTGTTATGTGTGATTGACATATCCATCCTTTGCAATTATATTACTGAATAACTAAAAGTTCATTGATAATTTAGTACAGTACATCCGGCCATTAAGTCCACAAAGGAAGAAGAACTTAAGGGTAGTATGACATTTCAAGCTGTTCTCTTAACTAAAAAAGTTGAAGGATCAATAATATTGTATTTAAACGAGGAAAATACATACAGAAGGAAATATCCATCTCCTAAGCTTTTTATCGCTGTAGTACAAAAGAAACTTGGTAGAAACAGTCATGGAATAACAGCCATATTCTCTACTCAGACTGCTGAAAAGGAACTGAACGTCATGGAAAATACTCTCATCGGAAAATTTATATCCTAGAAGGTTTAGAAACAAATATACTGCTCCGAAAAGTTAGAAAAGGTGACATTCAAACAGTAAACAGAAAATTGCTATTCATTCGCCTACTATTTAAACGTAATGTAGCCATTTAAATATTAATTCAGAGATTTTTCAGAATAGCTGAGAGTTATAACTAATATTGGTGACGCTGAAATAAAAAGGTGAACTATTTAAACTAGCCATCACTTTTGTATTTGTATTTTCAGCCCGCTTTTTTCACGTTCAGCAGCCTTAGTCCCGATAAACTCACATATTACTTATTCTCCGACCCCAACATTGATTTTGATTGGGAAATAAAATCATCTTTCTGTAATGTTATATCCGAGGTGAAGATTAAAATTATGGGTAACTTCTGAGAACTATTTATGGACTAATATTATACATAATATTCTTATTATATAACTACTAAGAAATTAAACTATACTTATTTATATTCTTATTATTATAAGTTTTTATTTGACCTATTGGTTACTGTTTTAAAGATTTGTTACTCTCAAGTTGTTCTCAATCTATTAATCACAGTTTCTCACAATCACAACCACATTTTTGGCTTGATCTTGTACAAATGTTACTTTCTATTTTATGGTGTAATGTAGTCTAATTTTGCTTGTATATAGACCAAGTAGGTTTGTAATATATGATTCATATAGTGGGAGCTAATATTAGAGTTCTGGACTCAACAGGAGAAGCTAGGAGAACAAAGGACTAATGAGTACGCTAGGCTGCTTATACCGGTCGAATGTCATTGGTTTGCAACAGTTCTATGATTATATAAGTCGTATCCAGATTGGCGACTAAATCACGTGATAAGTAGCCGGGTAGAAGTCATACCACTGTCATCCAGTATTATTTATATTAATTCTAATGATTAATCTCACAGTTTCAATAGACGTATAGATTTATTCAAGTTAACATCAACAAGTTTAATTTACTGAGGATCTTAAATTCAAACTTGGTATTTGCCTTAAACTTAAGGATTATTTTGAATGATTAATTTGGAGAGATTACTGAAGGACTAAATTTACTAGTTCATATTATGTTTCAATACAAAGCGTTTTTATGTTTCTTACATTGTTAAACAATCCATGTGTTTTCAGTGGTACAATTTGACAAGTAATTTACTGTAACTATCCTATCAGATGTACCGTAGGTAATTAGAAGTTTTTAACTGTTTAGCCTATTTGAAAGCAGCTTTGGTTTGTGTAAAAGAATTCCACAAATTCTCCCCTTAATTTTGTGGTCGAATTAGAAGTTAACACATTGGATAAGAATAAATTTACAACAAACTATCGACCAAATCACAAATCCTACCCTAAATGACTCAATGGAATTTCCTGTTATTTGCCCTAGTTTCTAACAGACCAGTCCATGTATTTAAAGTTGTGTTATGATTGGTCGACTGCTTTAATCATCATGTAATTGGTCGATTTTATATGCATGTGACTGGTCGAATATATTAGCTTGTCATATAAATCCATATGGTTGTGAAAATTCATCATCTAGAATAATGTCTACCAGCGTTGTCACTCCCGTGTTCCCGGTCTCTTGTTTGACAGATCCATCATATGATGCAGTTTTGCTACTGAATGATGATATAGAACATTTACCAAGAGATTTACAGCTGGCTTATAAGCCCTTGAAGGAGTTCTCTGAAGTGAGTAGTATTTGTTTGCGCAGTCGATCAAATTAAACATGGTCTTATCACAATAGTTACGGGATTTAGTATCTATAAATTACTGGGTTTTTTTAGTTAAGTACAAAACAAAAACATATGATTTCTTGACAATTTCCTAATATTTTAAGGTGTTGCCCAATTTTTTCAATGTTATGTATAAGGGTCAAGTGTAGTATTGAAAATCTGGTTAGTATTCCTGTCTAAGAACCACTTAATATTTTATATTTGTCTACAGAATAAATACTAAGGTATCAAAATAATTATTCAATATTTACATTTATATTTTATGTCCATAAAATTGCTAGATTTCTACCAAGTGGTACGGATAAATATAGGTTTTAGTTGTATAAAGACCTTCAGCCCCCTTTTTTTTAAAAATCCTGGACATATTATATTACGTTATTCATTCGTCGATGTAATTACTTGTTAATGATATTGATGTATACGAAATTTATTATTTCCAAATACCTAGATTCTAAGAATCCTGTAGTATGTTTCAAAACTACCTTAGGTTTTCATGTTCAATAAATCCATCGTACTTAATTGATTGATGCAAGTAATTTGACTTTATATGTATACATTTGTTCACATTATATATTAATTAAATTTCTATCCTTTTAAGTGGTTATCGGTCTTCATAACCTATCAGACTTGTAACTTAGTAAACGAAGATTTACAAGTTGTACATTGTGAGCCGATTAATTGTGAATGTGATTAATTCACATAGACTTATTTCAATTCATATCTTTACTAGTTTGCAGCTGCTACCTAGGTAGCTAATTCCCGATTAAAGTTTTAGAGAGTATTCAGAATGTATTCAGTAAAACTTGAAAGGTATACTATGGTATCAAGTTTTAAATGATTTATTTTAGCAGAATGCACTGTAAATATACATAAAGTTTGATCTAATGAATTAATGAATATCCTACCATAATAATTTTTTTAACGTTTACTTCCAAGGTTAATCCTAAATTTTCAGATGAAGTCAGTGTGATTCCATTCCCAGAACATCCATCAAAAAGATTAGTAAGTTATTTTTCACTGATTTCTGTTTGTATCGTTTTTTTTCATTTAAAATCCTAAAATATGTAAATCAGGTACATTTATATTTGTTCTCTATGAAGCGGCTTTGATAGCCATTTTCAGCCAATGTTTTTCTGAGAAACAATATCTTCATCAATGCATTCGGTACTACAGATCTTACTTATTCGGTAACATTAAGTGAATAAGATTCTTCTTTCTGCTTAGTGGAACTCAGCTATAGAAGTTGTTTAGCTGGCCGTTTCATGGTTACTTTCTGTAAGCTACTAGTATTTGACCCCAGATGTCTTAGAAATATTGCTCGTCTCTACTGGGATCACCGGCTAGGTAATAGTGAGGTTAAATACAGGGTATTTGGGAATGATGGTAAGTCAGTTGATGAGGTTATGAATCTACATCGACTGAGATGTTTGGGCCATGTGTTACGTATACCTGAACACCGAATACCACGACGCTCAATGCTGAATAGTGTTGGGGATGGTTGGAGGAGAGTTAGGGGTGGCCGAACCAAAAACTTTGCATCAGTTCTTGAAGTCACTAACTTCTAGTCTGAGTCATGTTGGTAGATGCCGACTACTTGGTTGGTGCCCGCGTGATTATCATAACCAATGATTGGAGACTCTGTGTGATATGGCTCAGAATCGACCACAATGGCGTAGGTGTATACACTCTTTGTCTTCCCTTAAACCGTGAGATTAGAGTTACTTTATACTTTTTTTTCTGCAAACTAATGCTTCCTTCCTGTATTATATTCTTATACATAATCTTTCTTTTACATAATACAAACGTTGAAGTAACTACTTCTCTGGATTTGGTGTTTATCTTGTGCTAATGAGGTGTGGCAACTTAGACCGATACATATATGTGCCTGGTCCTACGTTACAGCTGACTGACTGATCTATTTATGTATGGAAACATTTGAGATGCTGATTCTCTAGTTCTCATTTGAGTCCTGTAATCAATGAGCCGGAATTTTATTTGACTGGTTAATCGCTTTATTTCTCATAGTAAACGTTTATTCAGTTGAGTCTATTTAATCTACGTAACTCTCGAAATCTGACCAATAAAACTTATGGTGGTATTGTGGATGTGTTAGAAAATTAGTGCATGAATAGTTATCAAATATTTACAACTTAGGTAATCAGTAGTATCACAGAACTTTACAATCCACTTAATCTAAATATTAGTATCAATGTGAACTGGATCGGTACTTAGTTTCTTAACGCTAAATAGACTACCAGTTATGCGTTATGTTCACACTTCAGATAGTATGCATATATTATTAAATATATACTTGCTTATTGCCTAATAAAAAGCAACAGTCTCAATATCATTTTAAGCCTCGATCATTTCAACATTATAGGATTTTTAGATTTGTAAGTCATTTTTAAAAAAATATGCCATAAGGAATTTTTTAAATATTTTAGATATTCAGTCCAACTGGTCGGTTAAATACAGATGAAGCGGACATTCGTAATGTGTACGATGCTGCTGTGAATGGCATGTTAAAGCAAGGTTTACATTAACTTTATATTCTTGTGGGTACACATATTGATCTTTTGTCTAATTCAAGTATAAATGATGATTACACTTTTAAGACTATATTGGATTGTAATTTCAACCAATAGGTCGTAGGCTCGAACCACTTTCGATTGACGGTACATACTACTTATATCTGTCGATATCAGTAGCACAAGCCACAATAGTATTGATTTTCCTTTTACATAAAATTTTCGTATCAATAATTGGGCATCTGATATATTTAACCTGACACTTTACTCTATGATGACAAAGGTAGTTTTTCGTTTTGATTTCAAGCGTTCTGAGCACCGCACAGTGACATTTCTTCTGTCCATTGTACGATATTTCGAATTTTTTTCAAAAACCTAAATCTCATTCCCTATTTTGATTGACTTGTCTCCCGTACTGTACTTCTACCTTGAATTCTTAAAATGGTTAGTCTCTTGGATAAATTTAAAAATCCCCATATTGTGAATTAGAACAACATATATAAGCGAACAACATTGTTTTCAATTAAATCTTCATCATGCTTTACTTTAATATGTAGTAATATTTAAATACACGTATGAAATTGTTATATCAATCAAGATGGTTTATGAGTCAGTGATAATAGTGGAATAGGTTACATAAATAAACATAAGTGAAAAGTACAAATCGATAGTGTGATGACAGATGTAGTAGTTGTGATAAAAATAATAAAGGATCGAATCAGTGTTTCATGGTAGGGAATAGATCAATGATTTGAAAAGTAAAGAAACTGAAATAACATTCATTAAAAATTATGATAATACGTGTCCGGATAACTGGACAGTTAACCATATATTTGAAAAAAAAGAGGGTGGAGAGAAAAACATCAGAACACATAGTATGGGAAATAATAATATTTTTATGACTACAAAGATTTGGATTCTTAACTCGAATCCTCATAGCTTCTGTTATATGTACGAGACGTGATGGAACCCCATAAGGAAAACTAGTAGGTATACGATAAATTGCTTTAAACAACCTATTTCTAAGTTTCCTGGTTTTGCTATATTCATGTGTGCCTACGAATTTAGCTGTTCCTGTACAGAAAGTTATATTGGGTACACAACCAAACAACTGAGCGAACGAGTTAATGAACACTAGCCTTCGTGGTTAGTCAAAAATATCATCAAAACAATGCACAGATCTGTTCTGTCATATTTGATCGATAGCGGTCATGTAGTAGATGGACCGTCACCCTCTTCAATATCTCTTCTTTATAAACTATTTGAAATGATTATCCACACAGTTCATTCTTTAGTATTACATAATGTAATTAATTATTGTAGCTATAAGTTTATTTTCGTAAATTCCCTTCTGATCTGTTCAGATTCTGTTTGTTCCTTTTGCGTTATAATTTTTACTACAATTCATACACTTAATATGATAACTTAGATATATTTTCTCTATTTATGGTAGATCGATATGTCTTTCCTATGATTAACTAGAGGTAAAGTATTGAATATACATGTTAACAGTAGCTTCGTTTTAATGTATCCTTCTCAAATTCAGTAATGTTAAGTTTCATTTTTCAGATCTGCTCACTGTTCTGTGTTCTTTGCTCTCATATTTAATAGATTGTTAAAAATAGGCTGTAAATCACCGCTATTATGTTGTGGATCATTCATATCAGCACCGAAAGATTTTCAGTGGTGTGAACGTAATTGTTTATTACTAAATGCTATATTGGGAGCATATCATGTATTGTATACAGTAAGCCTTTTAAATTTTTATCTTGTATACAAAATAATTTAATGTATAATGTGCACCCATTAACTAACTGATTAGTTCATTGCAATTTTTAAAAAAGTAGGAAACTAGAGAAAACAATATGAAAATATGGAAGTTAGAAGTCTAGTGTTTAGAAAGGTCTGAAAGAAGTGTATATGCTAAGTTCCAACCCCACACGTTTATGCTGTGAAGGGTTCCTACTAGATTTGCTGAACATTTTCTAAAAAATAAGAACGTCTTCATTTCTCGGATTATATTGTAGGTGTCTAATATTTTCTACTACCACTGGTAATGTTTCCACTTCTACTACTGTGGGGTTTATTTTGATAATTTCGTCTGTGATGATATCATGTGAAAATTTGAACAGATTCCTATACACTCGAGGTTCTATAGTGGTTATGACTGATGAATTAATGAACCATACAGCGGTCTCCAGTGGTTCTCCAACTTTAGTTCATAATAATGAGAATAATTGTTGAATTGAAACCTCTAACAATCCACTGAAGTAAAAGCTGTTACCGATTTCCAGATGAATAGTCACACATTTATCTTTATGAAAAATGTATGAAAGCGTGTATTTTCAACTAATCGGATTATAAAAACAACATAATAGGATGGTCGGAATACGAAATACGATAAATAGACTAATCTATTTTAGTTCATTGTCAGTTATCATTCATTTTATGTGTCCATTGAATGTATACTTATCCTATTGTTCACTAAATGTGTCATTAAATAATGAATATTTACCCTCATATATTACTTATACTGGTGTGTATAAAAATAAGTATTTGAAATTTCAAAATTGGATTTTCATCTATCCCCCTCATGAAATTAGACAGTCATTTTCTAAATAATAATAGGCTCATATTCTTTGAATTATTTGATTTAGCCCCTTGAAGTTCGTGAAATGCTTCCCAATAAATTTCCTAAAGCTATTCGATTTGGGGTGATGGAAGCTGATAACTCCTTACTAAATATTGCTAATGCTATTGAAGAAGGACGAACATTAGCACGAGATATTGGTGGTTCGGATCCTGAACGAATGGCAGCCCCAAAAATTGCTGAATACCTACAAAATGCTTTAAATGGTCTTAAAGGTGTTACAGTCACTGTCGATAAGGTTGATGCTAAGAAATATCCATTAATGGCAGCAGTAAATAGAGCAGCATCAGGTGAGTTTCGTCTGTTTGTTTGGATTTTCCTATTCAACGTTATTTCTAAAACTTGGTATAACTTGCTTTCAATAAAATGGATATATTGTATGCTAGTGAGCTCTGGTTGGCCACTAAACGAAGACAATTAAGCTTCTCCATAAGTGAACTATTATATAGATGTATGTTATATGTAAAAGATTGGTTTCTACTCAGGGTTCACTGTATTTGTACGAAGTGCTGATGCTGTGTTAAGTAGATAACTGTTTGGGTTATAAACTGGTCCTATACTTTTAGTTGCTACTTGTGCCTGTTATAAAATGATCTCTATCCACATATGTTGTATTGACTGACTGTCCAGTCTAGTGATTGTATAATCCTGTGTCCAAATAGTATTATTGTATCATAGTAGTATATTGCGGCAAACGGTACAAGCTTTTATTTTGTCATTATTATTGACAATAATAATTTTATCCAATTTTAATAAATATTATTCTTATATAATGTATGTTAATATTCAGATTATCGAATTTTCCTCGCACTCTGTGGTATTATTTATTCATTATTATTTTTATGAATAACATCCAGCGTTTACATTCAGATGATGAATTTCAAACTTGCTTGAATATTACAAATTTATATCTTGTTCTGGCCCCGATTGCTTCAGAAGTATCAGTGGGTACTGCAACACCCAAACTGTTAGTTTCAGATTCTAAATAGCTCCCAATAATACATTAGTTGTTCTAAATTTATATATTTATAATATGTGTTAATATATTTATAACAATCTACCCAATGCTCAATTTATTCGAAATTGTCAAGTCAAACCTTGGTAATGATACCTACATTAGTTATTCATCCTTCGCCACAGGTAGAGTCGAAACGCTATCGTTGGGTAAGATACAGTACTATTCTAAATAAATGAAAGGTGTCACTAGGCTATTCAACCCCTGAGTTATCCTGCAAAATTTGTACAGTCGAATCCAGAATATATCGAGCAGATAAATTGTTAATGACCACAAAAATGGTTACTTAGCAAAGAAAAAATGTGCCACTGCCCAGCAAGGTATGTAATTCTGCCAGCTAGTGGTCAAGCGCTTTGGTCGCTGAAATGCACACGGTCCATAATTTGTACAAACTAAAAACGTCTTTTGATTAACGTTCAAGGAATATAGACTAGCCAAAAAAGAAAAGACACCTCCAGCTACTTGAGGACTTTATTCTACAGTAAAACAATAAGCTATTTCGAGCAGCGACCAACCAAACCCAAAGCAAATATGACAGCCGCCAAAGAAAAGTGATTGAGTAAAATGAAATTGAGACAGTCATTGAAATACTATATAACAGCAAGATAATATTATGAAAGCTAAAATTATAATCGAATTAACATCAATCTCCTATGTAGCCAAGAAGTGAAATGAATATACGGAAACAAAATTATCGAGAATATTAATCTTATATTTAAAGGATAACAAATAGTTATTTCGATGTAAGAAACATATGAGAAGAATCCTCTTCCCCTCAAATACACATGCATATCCACACAATGAGTTGCTTACAGTTATTTTGAAAAGTTTTCCTTTTTTCTTTCACCTTAAAGTCATTCGTTACACTGCTATATTTGTAACTTATCTACTTTTCTGTTATTTATGATTGTCAACAGTTTGTACTGAGGGTTTCCGGTTGGCTAATGGTACTTGCAAGTTAAGGAACGATTGAACTATACTAATATGAATGGTTCTGTTGCCGACAGCTGGAACACAATACTTCACACAATTACCTGCTAACACAACAAGAAAATAAAATATAGGAAAAACTTGCTGTTCAAACAGAATCAACTGGAAATTATACAACTCAATATATTATATCTTCAAGCATTCAGAAAATCAGCTGACTTAAAGTAGTGACAGCCAGTTAGAAAAGGGCAGAGGTAATGTTAAAGGTTGAATGGGAAGAAATGGAATTCGAGATTATCGTCACTAGTAAGAATTTTAATACTGGAAATGGATACTGAATAAAATCTCGTAATCACACTAACAGTTGTACTCCTTAGTAAGACCACACCACACCACAATTATCCAAATGAGACACATACAATAGAAAATTTCTATCAAAACTGTTTGTGCGAGCTCAGTATGTAGACTTGGCGACTTTTTATATTATTAGTAAATTAGTTGTTTAAAATAACATTCATATTCAGTTTCTTTCAAAAATAAATTCCATGAGTATAACTATCTTGTATGTCATTTAAATGAGGATAATTTTAAAAAATAAGGAGTAAATAAACATTTTTTCTTTCAGTTGTACCTCGTCATGATGGGAGAGTTGTTCATGTTGATTATAAACCGTCGAATTCCAAAGAGATCGATACATCATTGTTTCTTGTCGGTAAAGGTATCACTTTTGATACTGGTGGAGCTGATGTTAAAGCCGGTGGAATTATGGCTGGAATGCATCGAGATAAGTGTGGTGCTGCAGCAATAGCTGGTTTAATGAAAACTATTGGATTACTACAACCAGACGGCATAAGTGTTTCAGCAGGTTTGGCATTCGTGCGAAATAGTATTGGATCTGAATCATATGTTGCTGATGAAATCATTATTGCACGCTCTGGACAACGTGTACGTATTGGTAATACAGATGCTGAAGGTAGAATGGTTATGGCTGACTTATTATGTGAAGCAAAAGAAAAGGTTAGTAGTTATATATTTTTTCTTTTAGTCAGTGTTCAAATATCTGTTACACATAAAAACTTACTAGTAGTTAGTTTGAAGCAAGGGTACTGGGTTCGAGTCCCAGAGTGAACATCAACTCTGAGATGCAGGTACATCCAGCTGACGAGTCCCAAATAGGACGAAACGCGCGTCCCGGATTCCACTGCTAGCCACTATTCATCTCTGCTTACTAGTAGTATTGTGAATATTCCCGTTCGATGAGTTATCTTGGTTAATGTTAAGTTTTAGCCTGTAAAATCTTTCATTGTATGATTTGAAATGTTTCATTGATTTTGTGAAAGTTGCTTATCTTTACAATTATTATCATTATTATGTTGGTTAAAATATTCAAAAATGTCATGATGAAGTTTTCCTTTTCGTATTTCCTACCTTTGTTACCACTTCAACGTTAGCGTAATAGAAATTTGATTCTGGTGTCTTGCCTGTATGAATCAAGACACGCGGAATCATCTCATACTGTCATGTTTGAGTGAATAATAGGGACGTTGTAACTTGATTATTTATATTTTTTATTGTATAGTTGTTAAATAACTGGGTGATTGTATTTCTATATTTATTGTATGATAAGTTTCTGCTGGATTCATTAACTATTGTTATTCGTTTTACTATTTTTTAATTACTGCTAATTTATTATTCCCCTCTTGGTCTTGTAGTGGCTTGGGTTTGAGATAATTCCTTATGTTTCGTTTATCAATCACCTTGATAACCGTTAGCATATAAATGTCAACGGTGTAAGAGTTCAGAAGGCAATAAGATGCGGCGACTACAGTTTATTATTTGACAGCACAGATAACAAAGTTACAAGCACATTGGGTGAATTGGAGCAGAGGGGCTTATGTGTGTGGGCCAGCAAATACAGAGACGGATTTATAGTCAAATTGAAGGCAAGGCAAAGGTTATTAACAGGATTCAAACACATGTATATACATAGGAAAGAATGATTAATCGAGAGATATTTAAGCTATTAACGTTTAAGCTAGAGAGAGATGTATGCCTGTGCTGTCACATGTGATCAAACATACACGTTTATACCGACAGAATAGTGATCATAATAATACAAAGAAATAGACAAACTGTTACTGTTACAATAACACTGCCTGTTAAATAAGTTAATTAATTGTAGGAAAGTTGCTATGGTCTGTTATTTATCAATCTTAGTTGTTCGTAAACTGTGGTTTCGTATTTACGGTACGATGATGTCTGATGATTCATATATATAAATACATGAGTGTTTGAGTTATGATGACTGGTTGACCGAATGCAGATAGAAGCTTTCATGTCTGCGCGTTCCCTTACTGCAGATTTAATACGGGAATGGAAGAAAGACATGGGTTATGGACCAGTAGAAGTTAAGGCATGTCAATGCTCAAAGCATAGGACATAAGTTTATAAACGACAAAGTATCCTCGGGTGCTCGATTGAAGAGCGATCAAAATACGTTCTAACAGAATTTCGTTAAAAAATAAGAAACTATCCTGTGTTTGTAACTATTATCAAAGATGTTGGTAAAACTAATCTATTATGTTAGTGATTGTGTAGAGTATAAGTGGATTACTTTTTTATATATAAGTAGGTAAAGGCGAATTCTAGTCCCAATACGTGAATGTTTACTTCATTCCTATGAAGTACTTATGATTTTCTGAAGTGATGGCCTAGGTACTCAAATTTCATTCGGTTTAAAAAAGCTCCAAGTCTTAGAAAACTGTTTACACTTTATTTAAATGTTGTAGTATGGAGAGTCAAATAGTAGATAATTAGAACTCATGTAGGTATTTGTGATTTATATCTCAATTTATTTAAGTCCTACTAAGCAGGCTACTTCTCCAAAAATAGCTTCATCTGAGCAATAATTCTCTTTTTATTTTCTATATTTCACTTTGTTTTCTACAGGCACTTACAACTAAAAATCCATTTATATTTACCATAGCCACGTTAACTGGACATGCTATTCGAGCCTATAAACATTTCACGGTAAATTTAAAACTTTTTGAACTAATTAACTGTCATTCTTAGTATCTACATTTATTCTGGGTTGTGTCTGTTATAGTAAATGCTTTTCTGTGTTAAACAATCAATATTCAATTGAAAGGGTATATATTTAACACACATTTTCTTAAAAGGGGAAAATATTTGGTTTCCAACTGACAAAATGGATTTTTATTCAGTTTGCTACCCAGGTGTTTATTTGTTAATATTTATCATGAAGATGTATCTGCAGCTTTCTTCACTATTTATTCAGGTAGATGAATTGTAATTGTTCTGGCGATGTCTTTGATAAATGGAAGTTCAAGGTTTGTTAGGACATTTTACTTTCGTCTAGGAATCGAGTACAGTTTGGTAATGAGTTTCAACAAATAAGAAACCTAACCTATGAATTAGTTCACTATTGCCTTCAACAACCGGACGTTATCTACAGAATACAACAATATTGAGATGAGAATAGTTCGAAAGAAGACAAGATATCCCCAACCCGAAACACGGAATATGTTCACTAAATCGCTGACTATTCAAAAGTTTATCAGTCTCATTTTTTTCGTCACAAGCCTAAAAAGCAGGTAGAAAACGGACTGTGTAATAATTTTTCAGATGAGAATGGCCGAATAGCTAAGGCAATTTTTATAAAGCAATTGTATAGTTTTCTTCTATTATTTACACCGTTTTATACAATTTAGATAATTCAATTTATTGTTTTCCTTTAATTTGGCAGGCTGTGATGGATAATGGTCCAGCACGAGTTAAAAAGGTATCATACGAATTACAAAATTCTGGTGATCTAATCTCTGATATTGCGGAGGTAAGTTTTCTGTTAAAATAATTTAATTCTTCATAGATTATGAGAAGTATGTGAATAACAATTATTATGGTTTGCATTGAATTCATTTTATTTCATCTTTTTCTGTCTAGTGATTCATATCATAAACTGACTTAAAGGGTGAGAAAAATGTAGGTTATAGGCTCTAAAATGTAAAGTAACTTATTTCAACGGTAAAATATGCCTATGAAGAATACGGTGGTTTGGTATCAACGGTGCACGATTTGTAACCATTTAATTGAAGCAAATAAATAATATATTTGTAATATCCCAATGAGTAGAAAAATGAGATTTTCTGACGTTTCGTGACTTAGTGTAAGTCACTTCTTCAGAGGGTGAATAACCAAGTTAAAATAATCCAAATCTAAATGGTACAACATAACAACACGAATATTATGCGATCAATCTAATTTTTCTATTCATTGGGAAATTACAAATATATTATTTATTTATAACAATCTACCCAATGCTCAATTTATTTGCTGAGGAGTCCCATAATAGGACGAAACGGTCGTCCAGTGCTTCCAGGTTTTCGATGGTGGTCTAGCTTCAATTGACCCATGATTTCAATTATTCGAAATTATCAAATCAAAACTTGGTAATGATACCTACATTAAGTCGAAGATTTAAAATCTGCTCCACCTACATACGTTTGGACATTGTGCTTTTATCGCTATCCACCACACAAATCTTTATGTAGTAAATGGGTTAGAAAGATTTACAAAGGACTTTCATAGTCATTTAACTTCAATTATGTAAGGGGATAAATGATGTGATCAACCACAGACGACATGTCCATATTAACCATAGGAAGAAATAAGGTATGAAATATTTTGTGGATGTTTTTCTTCAAGATGACCACCCACTCGGTGTCATCATAAAGCCTTTATTGAACTCACTGGCAGATAAAACTAAATGTGGAAACCAACAGAGAGATTGTCGTACTAAACGTGAAGGGCGCGTAAGAAATTACAGCCATATTATTGGGTTCATTTGAAATAGGCTCAGCACATAGATCACTAGAACTACTTAAATCAACACAAACTGAAAGATGAAATAATAAATATAGGGATAAACAGAATCTACAAAATAAACTGCTGCTACTGTTGGATGAACATCGACTTAGAGTAAAGCATCACGACATATCTTCGTTTATATCAATGCATGGATGGATGCAAACTGGGATGGGAAATCTTTGAAATTTTGGACATATCTAACATCAGAATATTTGGAAACAGTCAGTATACATATCGCAAAAGGACTAAATTCGTAAACAACTATAAGATCAGGGTTCAGATCAAAGGGGAAGACAATGTAAGTGTGCAAACAATAACAAGACTACTGTTGACAACACAGAAGTTAAAATTATTGTTGGCAGAACAAGCTGTCAGTCATTTGAAGAGAGATTCCACTAACTTCCTTATTCCTAAGGTTTTCGTTGCTTATTTTGTCGAAAAAGACAATGAAAGTTCTATGGTTGAACTATCCAACTAAGAAAACTTAACCTCACAGATATCTTACTTTTACTCTAAGTAATTTCATATGGTGGCCAATTTGTCAAAGTTTATTTGTACATGACAAAATCAGGGACCATTGAGTTTATTACTCGTCATCACATCGATAAATAAGGATATGAAAGCGGGAATGAAATTCACTAAATATGTTTTCTATCACTTAAGATTACAATCTAATCTCACTTCTTTTGCGTCATTTAATTCAGCGGAATTATATATACATACACAAATAATTTGTACTTTGTGCTAAACGTGATCGAAATCTCTAGTTTCTTCAATCATACTACAGTGAAAGTATGCTTTACTGATGACTCTCGGGGACTTTCAAAATGACCTTGTGAAAACCAATTTTCAGCCCGTCATATTGTAGGTAATATATATATATGAAACTTAACAGCCTAAAATATGTTTGGGTTAGAATTTGTAATTTCGTTCATGGGTCAGGGTGTGTAGTGGGGTTAAGTGTTAAGAGTAATTATTATTTAGCGGCAAATGCCCTTCAAGCATACGAATGAGTAATTATGCACTTAGTTATTTGATTTTATATATCAATGACTTTTAAGTTTCCTTCAAGACCTCACAAGTCATATTTTTTTTCTGAAAATAATAACATAATTCATACCAGTTTATAGGCATAATCAGCTTGGTATAGATAGTAATATTAAATGAATCCCATTCTTTAGTATTCCCATGTTTATCAATTTTCAACATTTTAGTGATTCAGTATTTTTGAAGGTTTTTTACTTCCTGCTCAGCCTTTAAAAGGGATATAAGGTATCCCTAATTTTGTTTTAAATTGGGTTCGAAAAACAAATAACCATCATCGTAAATCTGATTGGTTTGTCAGTAAAGTATTCTTTTACCTAAACATGTAAGAAATACATTTTTAAGATCACTTTCATTACAAATTAGTATCAGCCAGAGTAGAATCAGTGAGCACTAGAAAGCTACCAATAACTGTTTTGTTGTAGTTAAGTACTGTTTATAATCAAATCCCACATGTTTAGATGTCATGACGTTCATAACATCTTTATGTCGCCTATTTTAAATTTAATAGTTCGACTTTTCGACTCCCATCAGTTTGTGATGTAATACTTAGCTATTTGGACAATAATCATTATCATTACTCCAATAAATTCTAACAATTTGTTTCTGTATGTATATATAATATTGCTTCCATTTTTTATGAAAAAAACACACATCAGATTTCTACTATTCGTAAAGAAGATTATGCTATGAACAAGGCTAAAAGTGAATATGAAGACTTATTACAATGTAATAATTTAGCGAGCAGCGCCACACCACGAGGTCATCAAATGCCAGCTGCTTTTTTGGTTGTTGCTAGTGGTTTAGATAAGGTAAGCGTTGAAAAGTATGATATAAATGTTTTTATTCCATAATAAGACTATTTTTTTTATCAGAATTGGTTTTTATTCGTTCGTTGCTTTCATTGAGATTTACAACTGATTGTCATGATTAGAAATATTTTCTATGTCGTAACCCTTCCAAAAGAGGTCGGTAATTGATTATTGTCTTTTCATCTTCATAAGTTGATAGTTACCAGTCAAATTTGAAATTGTTATGAAAGATTCAGCCAGTCGGTTATATGCAATTTGGTGCCTGATACATGCACGTCGTCTCAATTTACCATACCACATGAATAAGGACTGTTTTCACTAGTTTCATATTCAATAGACTGTAATAATTTGGGTTTCTTCAAAAAGTGGAATTTATCTAAGAATTAGAACAATAAACTTGTATTTTCCTGTTTATTCCTAACTGATGCAGTTGTTTCTGTATAAGATAATTATAAGTGTTGTCAAGATATTGTTCGTCAATAATAGATGATTTGAACGAACGATATTGAGGTCAAGTAGTATAAGAAAAGTAGGTTAGTTGACTAGCTCCCGAATTTTTGTGCATCTGCTATGAGTGTTCACTTACTTTCCAGTTTGACGTACTGAACTGGCTGAAATATGAATAGGTTCAAAAAGATCGAACCAAGGTATCGGTATTCCATGGTATTACAGAGTATTCCTTTGTAGTCGTTACAGAAATTGGTTGTGCTACGACGACATATTGATCTTTATGCAGAAAAGATTTGCAAATCAGAATCCCAGTTATATTTCTCTACCCCGTGTATGCTACTTCGTCTACAGCCTTTCGTCCTAGGCTTTGATCGATGAACGCTTTGACAAGTATGATTAACCTAGAGCCGAGGTCAAGATAGTCTTTAATCCTATTGGTCCAGCGATACACATCCTTTCTTCTATCTCGAGTTCGATGAGAGAACATATATGTGCCTGGTCCTATGTTGTAGCCGACTTAATATTAACTATTAACATCGATCAAGACGATTTGATCCACCTCACTTTCAGATAACATGTCGCAGAATCTGATCACATTTTGCCAATAGAGACTAAGTTCGGTTAAACACCTATTATTATCTTCAATCATAAAACCATAATTAGGACTCATAAAATATTCGTATAATGTGATATTTCATTCTTATATACTATATTTACTTTACTGAATGTTTTCATTTTGTATATGTGAATCAAATGTTTTTCCTCTTTTTTTATCATAGCATGGTCTTGATGCCAAAGTGCGAATTCCTTACACTCACGTAGATGTAGCCGGTAGTGCAGGTGACATTAATGTAACACCAACTGCTGCTCCCTTATTGATGTTTGCAAGAAAATATATTTTACCACGATTAAGTTTCAAGTAACAATTTGACAAATATATAATTTCTTCAATTATTCAGAATATCGTTTAACGATTTCCGTCATATTAAAAGACTAATATTTGAACGAAGAATATTCTTTTCGATAAATTCTCTTCACGTTCTTCAATTATATATCCAAATTAATAATCCGAAAAATGGCCAGGTCCAAGGCAAAGTACATCGTTTAAAGCATGCAAATTTAGGATTATCAAACCAAATGGAATAAAATTGTTAATGTTGATATGACTCATATAGAATGTTAGCTTGAATCTGTAAATATGTTAAGTGAAAATTTAAGATCTGTGATCAGAATAAATATGGGTCAGATAGGGTGAGAGCGATATGATAATACAATTACAATCCGATCAAGTGGAAGACTAAATTGTGTGAAAAATTAGTGAGACGTAATAAGGAGGGATCAATGCGAAGTGAATGAATCGTGTATAGGCGAGATTAATAATGATGTTTAACCAATAATAATAAAATACAAAGATTTGTGAATAAAGATAAGAGAGACAATTACATTTGATTACCAAAGGTCGTAAGTACATAGTCAAATTAGGCCATCTAATAGCTAAGATTACTATTGATTGATTGGCCTTGTGACTGGCCAAGGGAGGAGCAGGGGTTGGAGATATTTCTTCTGTATGCATACCTCGGGTTTCTCCATCCTGATGGCTACTGCCTCCGCCGTTTGAAGGACTTTAAACCGGTAAACTTCAAATATTATTCAGAATATTCTGGTTTAGATTTATTCGTATTTCGTCTATATCGTCTTCTGTTTTATTAGCAAATATTTTTCGGATTAACTTAAAATAACGACTGCTTTAATATAGTAAATTTCTAAATGATGTTATACTGTTGATAATTGTACAATGTAATAAAATACTGAAACATTAGTGGTGTAAATTGGCTCACATTGAGTATTACGGTTAAAATAAAATGAAATAAAAAAAAGGAAAATTGTTCAACAACATTTGTTAGATATATGTAACAAGAGAATATCGAAATAGATATAACGGATAAAAATAGAATGAGTAAGAAAACACACAACTGAACAAAGTTGGCTTTAATAAACTCACAACAAAGTGGAGCCACAAAAAACACTAAATAAAGGAAAAATAAACACAATCTGAATAGGAGGTTAGTGACCGCTATCGTATATAGGCGAGTGGATGTATTTCGACCTAGAGACGATAGTGATCATGCGGGTAAAATGAAGTGTTAAGGACAAAGAGACAAAAATTCACACACCACATATACATTCAGGCACATGCAAAAACACTGACATTAACACACACACATTTATACACTCGTGATCGATTCCATCCAATCACATCACCGACATTGACAGCGACATCGATCACAACATCATCACCACCAACACAAACAACAACACCAACACCACCAACAACAAGAACACAAACATCACCATCATCAAAACAACAACAAAGCGTCATCATCAACAGCAGTAGTAGTGGTAGTAGTGATGTTAGCAGCAGCAGCAGCACCAGCACCAGCGAAAACAACAACATCAAAATATCTCCTCACACAATCACTGTTTCCCAGTCGTTGTGGCTAGTTGCCACCTCACTACATTATGGATGACCTGTCAATTCACACCACACCTTTCGTTCGTGATATTCACACCAGTGACTAATGCTCAGTTGGAGAGTGGGGTGAAAATCTGGAGAAGTCCCAATCTACACGTCATTGATCGAAACATGAGAGTTCTGGTCAGTCGGACATCACATGTCTCCATATCGGGACAGACAGTATGTGGAGTGTGCAATGTACAGGAACAAGGTGATGCAGATGCACAGCGTGCAATCGAGCAACATGCTGATCGATCTGTCGAACTTGAATGAGGGAGAGAGAGAAAGCGAAGAAACGGAATACAGAAATGAGAGGCAGATATGGATGTGGAGTGAGACGGAGACGAAGGTGATTGTATGATTGACGCGATCATCGGTCTTTGGTCAGTCTGGTCTGGTGTTGTCATGTTCAGTCTGAATGTGGATGAAATGTATGTTCCTGTTGACTCTGTTCGACGACTCAACCGAACACATTCTCATGACGGAGGATGAATGGAACAACTGTTGTTCAGCATGTCTAGTGACTTCACGTTGCTATTCGCTTCAGACCTCCAACAATTCCTCATCCCTCTCCACAATCTGCATCTCACAGACATCGCCATCACTGCCACATGAATTCGCACGAAGATTTTGTTGGTCCGCACCATCACGTACAATTCATATTTACAAACTCGCTTGTGTATATCAGTCTGGTCGTTGACACTCATACATGTTTGATGAGATGCAGACGAACAAGGCGATATTGTTGTTCGAGTCTACAGTGGTGATGGGGAAATCGCTGTGAACACACCTATAACGAGTTAGTTAACATGGTCGAGTTACTGATTGCATCGAGTCTGGTCACTGAGCTAGTGTCTGGTGACATGTATCTGTGTGCAGTTGAGGGTATGCTGTTTTCATGTGGAGCAGTGTATTCAGCGATCGATAGAATACAGTTACTGTGCACCCACTCGATCGGTTACCAATGAATCAGTGTCACTTGAGCAAGTGAGACGATGGCGACGGACAGTGAGTATTGGTAGTTGATGAGGGCTGTCGTTGTATTTGGACGAGTGGCTGTCTGTCGACTGAGAGTCGATGGTGGTGGTGAGGGGGAACATTGAGTAGTGAGGATGCATACTGTTTGTGTTCTGTTTTCAATGAGAGTGTGTCAGACGGAGTGGGAGACTGAAGTGGTGTGGGTATCTCAGACGTTGGAGTGGAGAGTCGGACAGAAGCCCGCTACGTCAGGAGCAGGGTTCGAACCTGCGTGGGGAAACCCCATTGGATTTCAAGTCCAACGCCTCAACCACTCGGCCATCCTGACACGATTTCCGTCGATCTACACACTCAACTCCTCACAATCAACTCACACGATAATCACTACAACAACAACAACAACAACAACACTCGCTCATCACACAGCCGCTCGCGCACATGCAAAAACACTGACACTAACACACACACACACACACGCACACTCATTTATACACTCGTGATCGATTCCATCCAATCACATCACCGACATTGACAGCGACATCGATCACAACATCATCACCACCAACACAAACAACAACACCAACACCACCAACAACAAGAACACAAACATCACCATCATCAAAACAACAACAAAGCGTCATCATCAACAGCAGTAGTAGTGGTAGTAGTGATGTTAGCAGCAGCAGCACCAGCACCAGCACCAGCGAAAACAACAACATCAAAATATCTCCTCACACAATCACTGTTTCCCAGTCGTTGTGGCTAGTTGCCACCTCACTACATTATGGATGACCTGTCAATTCACACCACACCTTTCGTTCGTGATATTCACACCAGTGACTAATGCTCAGTTGGAGAGTGGGGTGAAAATCTGGAGAAGTCCCAATCTACACGTCATTGATCGAAACATGAGAGTTCTGGTCAGTCGGACATCACATGTCTCCATATCGGGACAGACAGTATGTGGAGTGTGCAATGTACAGGAACAAGGTGATGCAGATGCACAGCGTGCAATCGAGCAACATGCTGATCGATCTGTCGAACTTGAATGAGGGAGAGAGAGAAAGCGAAGAAACGGAATACAGAAATGAGAGGCAGATATGGATGTGGAGTGAGACGGAGACGAAGGTGATTGTATGATTGACGCGATCATCGGTCTTTGGTCAGTTTGGTCTGGTGTTGTCATGTTCAGTCTGAATGTGGATGAAATGTATGTTCCTGTTGACTCTGTTCGACGACTCAACCGAACACATTCTCATGACGGAGGATGAATGGAACAACTGTTGTTCAGCATGTCTAGTGACTTCACGTTGCTATTCGCTTCAGACCTCCAACAATTCCTCATCCCTCTCCACAATCTGCATCTCACAGACATCGCCATCACTACCACATGAATTCACACGAAGATTTTGTTGGTCCGCACCATCACGTACAATTCATATTTACAAACTCGCTTGTGTATATCAGTCTGGTCGTTGACACTCATACATGTTTGATGAGATGCAGACGAATAAGGCGATATTGTTGTTCGAGTCTACAGTGGTGATGGGGAAATCGCTGTGAACACACCTATAACGAGTTAGTTAACATGGTCGAGTTACTGATTGCATCGAGTCTGGTCACTGAGCTAGTGTCTGGTGACATGTATCTGTGTGCAGTTGAGGGTATGCTGTTTTCATGTGGAGCAGTGTATTCAGCGATCGATAGAATACAGTTACTGTGCACCCACTCGATCGGTTACCAATGAATCAGTGTCACTTGAGCAAGTGAGACGATGGCGACGGACAGTGAGTATTGGTAGTTGATGAGGGCTGTCGTTGTATTTGGACGAGTGGCTGTCTGTCGACTGAGAGTCGATGGTGGTGGTGAGGGGGAACATTGAGTAGTGAGGATGCATACTGTTTGTGTTCTGTTTTCAATGAGAGTGTGTCAGACGGAGTGGGAGACTGAAGTGGTGTGGGTATCTCAGACGTTGGAGTGGAGAGTCGGACAGAAGCCCGCTACGTCAGGAGCAGGGTTCGAACCTGCGCGGGGAAACCCCATTGGATTTCAAGTCCAACGCCTTAACCACTCGGCCATCCTGACACGATTTCCGTCGATCTACACACTCAACTCCTCACAATCAACTCACACGATAATCACTACAACAACAACAACAACAACAACAACAACACTCGCTCATCACACAGCCGCTCGCGCACATGCAAAAACACTGACACTAACACACACACACACACGCACACTCATTTATACACTCGTGATCGATTCCATCCAATCACATCACCGACATTGACAGCGACATCGATCACAACATCATCACCACCAACACAAACAACAACACCAACACCACCAACAACAAGAACACAAACATCACCATCATCAAAACAACAACAAAGCGTCATCATCAACAGCAGTAGTAGTGGTAGTAGTGATGTTAGCAGCAGCAGCAGCACCAGCACCAGCACCAGCGAAAACAACAACATCAAAATATCTCCTCACACAATCACTGTTTCCCAGTCGTTGTGGCTAGTTGCCACCTCACTACATTATGGATGACCTGTCAATTCACACCACACCTTTCGTTCGTGATATTCACACCAGTGACTAATGCTCAGTTGGAGAGTGGGGTGAAAATCTGGAGAAGTCCCAATCTACACGTCATTGATCGAAACATGAGAGTTCTGGTCAGTCGGACATCACATGTCTCCATATTCCACCAGACAGTATGTGGAGTGTGCAATGTACAGGAACAAGGTGATGCAGATGCACAGCGTGCAATCGAGCAACATGCTGATCGATCTGTCGAACTTGAATGAGGGAGAGAGAGAAAGCGAAGAAACGGAATACAGAAATGAGAGGCAGATATGGATGTGGAGTGAGACGGAGACGAAGGTGATTGTATGATTGACGCGATCATCGGTCTTTGGTCAGTCTGGTCTGGTGTTGTCATGTTCAGTCTGAATGTGGATGAAATGTATGTTCCTGTTGACTCTGTTCGACGACTCAACCGAACACATTCTCATGACGGAGGATGAATGGAACAACTGTTGTTCAGCATGTCTAGTGACTTCACGTTGCTATTCGCTTCAGACCTCCAACAATTCCTCATCCCTCTCCACAATCTGCATCTCACAGACATCGCCATCACTACCACATGAATTCGCACGAAGATTTTGTTGGTCCGCACCATCACGTACAATTCATATTTACAAACTCGCTTGTGTATATCAGTCTGGTCGTTGACACTCATACATGTTTGATGAGATGCAGACGAATAAGGCGATATTGTTGTTCGAGTCTACAGTGGTGATGGGGAAATCGCTGTGAACACACCTATAACGAGTTAGTTAACATGGTCGAGTTACTGATTGCATCGAGTCTGGTCACTGAGCTAGTGTCTGGTGACATGTATCTGTGTGCAGTTGAGGGTATGCTGTTTTCATGTGGAGCAGTGTATTCAGCGATCGATAGAATACAGTTACTGTGCACCCACTCGATCGGTTACCAATGAATCAGTGTCACTTGAGCAAGTGAGACGATGGCGACGGACAGTGAGTATTGGTAGTTGATGAGGGCTGTCGTTGTATTTGGACGAGTGGCTGTCTGTCGACTGAGAGTCGATGGTGGTGGTGAGGGGGAACATTGAGTAGTGAGGATGCATACTGTTTGTGTTCTGTTTTCAATGAGAGTGTGTCAGACGGAGTGGGAGACTGAAGTGGTGTGGGTATCTCAGACGTTGGAGTGGAGAGTCGGACAAAAGCCCGCTACGTCAGGAGCAGGGTTCGAACCTGCGCGGGGAAACCCCATTGGATTTCAAGTCCAACGCCTTAACCACTCGGCCATCCTGACACGATTTCCGTCGATCTACACACTCAACTCCTCACAATCAACTCACACGATAATCACTACAACAACAACAACAAACACTCGCTCATCACACAGCCGCTCGCGCACATGCAAAAACACTGACACTAACACACACACACACACACGCACACTCATTTATACACTCGTGATCGATTCCATCCAATCACATCACCGACATTGACAGCGACATCGATCACAACATCATCACCACCAACACAAACAACAACACCAACACCACCAACAACAAGAACACAAACATCACCATCATCAAAACAACAACAAAGCGTCATCATCAACAGCAGTAGTAGTGGTAGTAGTGATGTTAGCAGCAGCAGCAGCACCAGCACCAGCACCAGCGAAAACAACAACATCAAAATATCTCCTCACACAATCACTGTTTCCCAGTCGTTGTGGCTAGTTGCCACCTCACTACATTATGGATGACCTGTCAATTCACACCACACCTTTCGTTCGTGATATTCACACCAGTGACTAATGCTCAGTTGGAGAGTGGGGTGAAAATCTGGAGAAGTCCCAATCTACACGTCATTGATCGAAACATGAGAGTTCTGGTCAGTCGGACATCACATGTCTCCATATCGGGACAGACAGTATGTGGAGTGTGCAATGTACAGGAACAAGGTGATGCAGATGCACAGCGTGCAATCGAGCAACATGCTGATCGATCTGTCGAACTTGAATGAGGGAGAGAGAGAAAGCGAAGAAACGGAATACAGAAATGAGAGGCAGATATGGATGTGGAGTGAGACGGAGACGAAGGTGATTGTATGATTGACGCGATCATCGGTCTTTGGTCAGTTTGGTCTGGTGTTGTCATGTTCAGTCTGAATGTGGATGAAATGTATGTTCCTGTTGACTCTGTTCGACGACTCAACCGAACACATTCTCATGACGGAGGATGAATGGAACAACTGTTGTTCAGCATGTCTAGTGACTTCACGTTGCTATTCGCTTCAGACCTCCAACAATTCCTCATCCCTCTCCACAATCTGCATCTCACAGACATCGCCATCACTACCACATGAATTCGCACGAAGATTTTGTTGGTCCGCACCATCACGTACAATTCATATTTACAAACTCGCTTGTGTATATCAGTCTGGTCGTTGACACTCATACATGTTTGATGAGATGCAGACGAACAAGGCGATATTGTTGTTCGAGTCTACAGTGGTGATGGGGAAATCGCTGTGAACACACCTATAACGAGTTAGTTAACATGGTCGAGTTACTGATTGCATCGAGTCTGGTCACTGAGCTAGTGTCTGGTGACATGTATCTGTGTGCAGTTGAGGGTATGCTGTTTTCATGTGGAGCAGTGTATTCAGCGATCGATAGAATACAGTTACTGTGCACCCACTCGATCGGTTACCAATGAATCAGTGTCACTTGAGCAAGTGAGACGATGGCGACGGACAGTGAGTATTGGTAGTTGATGAGGGCTGTCGTTGTATTTGGACGAGTGGCTGTCTGTCGACTGAGAGTCGATGGTGGTGGTGAGGGGGAACATTGAGTAGTGAGGATGCATACTGTTTGTGTTCTGTTTTCAATGAGAGTGTGTCAGACGGAGTGGGAGACTGAAGTGGTGTGGGTATCTCAGACGTTGGAGTGGAGAGTCGGACAAAAGCCCGCTACGTCAGGAGCAGGGTTCGAACCTGCGCGGGGAAACCCCATTGGATTTCAAGTCCAACGCCTTAACCTTTCGGCCATCCTGACACGATTTCCGTCGATCTACACACTCAACTCCTCACAATCAACTCACACGATAATCACTACAACAACAACAACAACAACAACAACAACACTCGCTCATCACACAGCCGCTCGCGCACATGCAAAAACACTGACACTAACACACACACACACACGCACACTCATTTATACACTCGTGATCGATTCCATCCAATCACATCACCGACATTGACAGCGACATCGATCACAACATCATCACCACCAACACAAACAACAACACCAACACCACCAACAACAAGAACACAAACATCACCATCATCAAAACAACAACAAAGCGTCATCATCAACAGCAGTAGTAGTGGTAGTAGTGATGTTAGCAGCACCAGCACCAGCACCAGCACCAGCGAAAACAACAACATCAAAATATCTCCTCACACAATCACTGTTTCCCAGTCGTTGTGGCTAGTTGCCACCTCACTACATTATGGATGACCTGTCAATTCACACCACACCTTTCGTTCGTGATATTCACACCAGTGACTAATGCTCAGTTGGAGAGTGGGGTGAAAATCTGGAGAAGTCCCAATCTACACGTCATTGATCGAAACATGAGAGTTCTGGTCAGTCGGACATCACATGTCTCCATATCGGGACAGACAGTATGTGGAGTGTGCAATGTACAGGAACAAGGTGATGCAGATGCACAGTGTGCAATCGAGCAACATGCTGATCGATCTGTCGAACTTGAATGAGGGAGAGAGAGAAAGCGAAGAAACGGAATACAGAAATGAGAGGCAGATATGGATGTGGAGTGAGACGGAGACGAAGGTGATTGTATGATTGACGCGATCATCGGTCTTTGGTCAGTCTGGTCTGGTGTTGTCATGTTCAGTCTGAATGTGGATGAAATGTATGTTCCTGTTGACTCTGTTCGACGACTCAACCGAACACATTCTCATGACGGAGGATGAATGGAACAACTGTTGTTCAGCATGTCTAGTGACTTCACGTTGCTATTCGCTTCAGACCTCCAACAATTCCTCATCCCTCTCCACAATCTGCATCTCACAGACATCGCCATCACTACCACATGAATTCGCACGAAGATTTTGTTGGTCCGCACCATCACGTACAATTCATATTTACAAACTCGCTTGTGTATATCAGTCTGGTCGTTGACACTCATACATGTTTGATGAGATGCAGACGAATAAGGCGATATTGTTGTTCGAGTCTACAGTGGTGATGGGGAAATCGCTGTGAACACACCTATAACGAGTTAGTTAACATGGTCGAGTTACTGATTGCATCGAGTCTGGTCACTGAGCTAGTGTCTGGTGACATGTATCTGTGTGCAGTTGAGGGTATGCTGTTTTCATGTGGAGCAGTGTATTCAGCGATCGATAGAATACAGTTACTGTGCACCCACTCGATCGGTTACCAATGAATCAGTGTCACTTGAGCAAGTGAGACGATGGCGACGGACAGTGAGTATTGGTAGTTGATGAGGGCTGTCGTTGTATTTGGACGAGTGGCTGTCTGTCGACTGAGAGTCGATGGTGGTGGTGAGGGGGAACATTGAGTAGTGAGGATGCATACTGTTTGTGTTCTGTTTTCAATGAGAGTGTGTCAGACGGAGTGGGAGACTGAAGTGGTGTGGGTATCTCAGACGTTGGAGTGGAGAGTCGGACAATAGCCCGCTACGTCAGGAGCAGGGTTCGAACCTGCGCGGGGAAACCCCATTGGATTTCAAGTCCAACGCCTTAACCACTCGGCCATCCTGACACGATTTCCGTCGATCTACACACTCAACTCCTCACAATCAACTCACACGATAATCACTACAACAACAACAACAACAACAACAACAACACTCGCTCATCACACAGCCGCTCGCGCACATGCAAAAACACTGACACTAACACACACACACACACACACGCACACTCATTTATACACTCGTGATCGATTCCATCCAATCACATCACCGACATTGACAGCGACATCGATCACAACATCATCACCACCAACACAAACAACAACACCAACACCACCAACAACAAGAACACAAACATCACCATCATCAAAACAACAACAAAGCGTCATCATCAACAGCAGTAGTAGTGGTAGTAGTGATGTTAGCAGCACCAGCACCAGCACCAGCACCAGCGAAAACAACAACATCAAAATATCTCCTCACACAATCACTGTTTCCCAGTCGTTGTGGCTAGTTGCCACCTCACTACATTATGGATGACCTGTCAATTCACACCACACCTTTCGTTCGTGATATTCACACCAGTGACTAATGCTCAGTTGGAGAGTGGGGTGAAAATCTGGAGAAGTCCCAATCTACACGTCATTGATCGAAACATGAGAGTTCTGGTCAGTCGGACATCACATGTCTCCATATCGGGACAGACAGTATGTGGAGTGTGCAATGTACAGGAACAAGGTGATGCAGATGCACAGCGTGCAATCGAGCAACATGCTGATCGATCTGTCGAACTTGAATGAGGGAGAGAGAGAAAGCGAAGAAACGGAATACAGAAATGAGAGGCAGATATGGATGTGGAGTGAGACGGAGACGAAGGTGATTGTATGATTGACGCGATCATCGGTCTTTGGTCAGTCTGGTCTGGTGTTGTCATGTTCAGTCTGAATGTGGATGAAATGTATGTTCCTGTTGACTCTGTTCGACGACTCAACCGAACACATTCTCATGACGGAGGATGAATGGAACAACTGTTGTTCAGCATGTCTAGTGACTTCACGTTGCTATTCGCTTCAGACCTCCAACAATTCCTCATCCCTCTCCACAATCTGCATCTCACAGACATCGCCATCACTACCACATGAATTCGCACGAAGATTTTGTTGGTCCGCACCATCACGTACAATTCATATTTACAAACTCGCTTGTGTATATCAGTCTGGTCGTTGACACTCATACATGTTTGATGAGATGCAGACGAACAAGGCGATATTGTTGTTCGAGTCTACAGTGGTGATGGGGAAATCGCTGTGAACACACCTATAACGAGTTAGTTAACATGGTCGAGTTACTGATTGCATCGAGTCTGGTCACTGAGCTAGTGTCTGGTGACATGTATCTGTGTGCAGTTGAGGGTATGCTGTTTTCATGTGGAGCAGTGTATTCAGCGATCGATAGAATACAGTTACTGTGCACCCACTCGATCGGTTACCAATGAATCAGTGTCACTTGAGCAAGTGAGACGATGGCGACGGACAGTGAGTATTGGTAGTTGATGAGGGCTGTCGTTGTATTTGGACGAGTGGCTGTCTGTCGACTGAGAGTCGATGGTGGTGGTGAGGGGGAACATTGAGTAGTGAGGATGCATACTGTTTGTGTTCTGTTTTCAATGAGAGTGTGTCAGACGGAGTGGGAGACTGAAGTGGTGTGGGTATCTCAGACGTTGGAGTGGAGAGTCGGACAAAAGCCCGCTACGTCAGGAGCAGGGTTCGAACCTGCGCGGGGAAACCCCATTGGATTTCAAGTCCAACGCCTTAACCACTCGGCCATCCTGACACGATTTCCGTCGATCTACACACTCAACTCCTCACAATCAACTCACACGATAATCACTACAACAACAACAACAACAACAACAACAACACTCGCTCATCACACAGCCGCTCGCGCACATGCAAAAACACTGACACTAACACACACACACACACGCACACTCATTTATACACTCGTGATCGATTCCATCCAATCACATCACCGACATTGACAGCGACATCGATCACAACATCATCACCACCAACACAAACAACAACACCAACACCACCAACAACAAGAACACAAACATCACCATCATCAAAACAACAACAAAGCGTCATCATCAACAGCAGTAGTAGTGGTAGTAGTGATGTTAGCAGCACCAGCACCAGCACCAGCACCAGCGAAAACAACAACATCAAAATATCTCCTCACACAATCACTGTTTCCCAGTCGTTGTGGCTAGTTGCCACCTCACTACATTATGGATGACCTGTCAATTCACACCACACCTTTCGTTCGTGATATTCACACCAGTGACTAATGCTCAGTTGGAGAGTGGGGTGAAAATCTGGAGAAGTCCCAATCTACACGTCATTGATCGAAACATGAGAGTTCTGGTCAGTCGGACATCACATGTCTCCATATCGGGACAGACAGTATGTGGAGTGTGCAATGTACAGGAACAAGGTGATGCAGATGCACAGCGTGCAATCGAGCAACATGCTGATCGATCTGTCGAACTTGAATGAGGGAGAGAGAGAAAGCGAAGAAACGGAATACAGAAATGAGAGGCAGATATGGATGTGGAGTGAGACGGAGACGAAGGTGATTGTATGATTGACGCGATCATCGGTCTTTGGTCAGTCTGGTCTGGTGTTGTCATGTTCAGTCTGAATGTGGATGAAATGTATGTTCCTGTTGACTCTGTTCGACGACTCAACCGAACACATTCTCATGACGGAGGATGAATGGAACAACTGTTGTTCAGCATGTCTAGTGACTTCACGTTGCTATTCGCTTCAGACCTCCAACAATTCCTCATCCCTCTCCACAATCTGCATCTCACAGACATCGCCATCACTACCACATGAATTCGCACGAAGATTTTGTTGGTCCGCACCATCACGTACAATTCATATTTACAAACTCGCTTGTGTATATCAGTCTGGTCGTTGACACTCATACATGTTTGATGAGATGCAGACGAACAAGGCGATATTGTTGTTCGAGTCTACAGTGGTGATGGGGAAATCGCTGTGAACACACCTATAACGAGTTAGTTAACATGGTCGAGTTACTGATTGCATCGAGTCTGGTCACTGAGCTAGTGTCTGGTGACATGTATCTGTGTGCAGTTGAGGGTATGCTGTTTTCATGTGGAGCAGTGTATTCAGCGATCGATAGAATACAGTTACTGTGCACCCACTCGATCGGTTACCAATGAATCAGTGTCACTTGAGCAAGTGAGACGATGGCGACGGACAGTGAGTATTGGTAGTTGATGAGGGCTGTCGTTGTATTTGGACGAGTGGCTGTCTGTCGACTGAGAGTCGATGGTGGTGGTGAGGGGGAACATTGAGTAGTGAGGATGCATACTGTTTGTGTTCTGTTTTCAATGAGAGTGTGTCAGACGGAGTGGGAGACTGAAGTGGTGTGGGTATCTCAGACGTTGGAGTGGAGAGTCGGACAATAGCCCGCTACGTCAGGAGCAGGGTTCGAACCTGCGCGGGGAAACCCCATTGGATTTCAAGTCCAACGCCTTAACCACTCGGCCATCCTGACACGATTTCCGTCGATCTACACACTCAACTCCTCACAATCAACTCACACGATAATCACTACAACAACAACAACAACAACAACAACAACAACACTCGCTCATCACACAGCCGCTCGCGCACATGCAAAAACACTGACACTAACACACACACACACACACGCACACTCATTTATACACTCGTGATCGATTCCATCCAATCACATCACCGACATTGACAGCGACATCGATCACAACATCATCACCACCAACACAAACAACAACACCAACACCACCAACAACAAGAACACAAACATCACCATCATCAAAACAACAACAAAGCGTCATCATCAACAGCAGTAGTAGTGGTAGTAGTGATGTTAGCAGCAGCAGCACCAGCACCAGCACCAGCGAAAACAACAACATCAAAATATCTCCTCACACAATCACTGTTTCCCAGTCGTTGTGGCTAGTTGCCACCTCACTACATTATGGATGACCTGTCAATTCACACCACACCTTTCGTTCGTGATATTCACACCAGTGACTAATGCTCAGTTGGAGAGTGGGGTGAAAATCTGGAGAAGTCCCAATCTACACGTCATTGATCGAAACATGAGAGTTCTGGTCAGTCGGACATCACATGTCTCCATATCGGGACAGACAGTATGTGGAGTGTGCAATGTACAGGAACAAGGTGATGCAGATGCACAGCGTGCAATCGAGCAACATGCTGATCGATCTGTCGAACTTGAATGAGGGAGAGAGAGAAAGCGAAGAAACGGAATACAGAAATGAGAGGCAGATATGGATGTGGAGTGAGACGGAGACGAAGGTGATTGTATGATTGACGCGATCATCGGTCTTTGGTCAGTCTGGTCTGGTGTTGTCATGTTCAGTCTGAATGTGGATGAAATGTATGTTCCTGTTGACTCTGTTCGACGACTCAACCGAACACATTCTCATGACGGAGGATGAATGGAACAACTGTTGTTCAGCATGTCTAGTGACTTCACGTTGCTATTCGCTTCAGACCTCCAACAATTCCTCATCCCTCTCCACAATCTGCATCTCACAGACATCGCCATCACTACCACATGAATTCGCACGAAGATTTTGTTGGTCCGCACCATCACGTACAATTCATATTTACAAACTCGCTTGTGTATATCAGTCTGGTCGTTGACACTCATACATGTTTGATGAGATGCAGACGAACAAGGCGATATTGTTGTTCGAGTCTACAGTGGTGATGGGGAAATCGCTGTGAACACACCTATAACGAGTTAGTTAACATGGTCGAGTTACTGATTGCATCGAGTCTGGTCACTGAGCTAGTGTCTGGTGACATGTATCTGTGTGCAGTTGAGGGTATGCTGTTTTCATGTGGAGCAGTGTATTCAGCGATCGATAGAATACAGTTACTGTGCACCCACTCGATCGGTTACCAATGAATCAGTGTCACTTGAGCAAGTGAGACGATGGCGACGGACAGTGAGTATTGGTAGTTGATGAGGGCTGTCGTTGTATTTGGACGAGTGGCTGTCTGTCGACTGAGAGTCGATGGTGGTGGTGAGGGGGAACATTGAGTAGTGAGGATGCATACTGTTTGTGTTCTGTTTTCAATGAGAGTGTGTCAGACGGAGTGGGAGACTGAAGTGGTGTGGGTATCTCAGACGTTGGAGTGGAGAGTCGGACAATAGCCCGCTACGTCAGGAGCAGGGTTCGAACCTGCGCGGGGAAACCCCATTGGATTTCAAGTCCAACGCCTTAACCACTCGGCCATCCTGACACGATTTCCGTCGATCTACACACTCAACTCCTCACAATCAACTCACACGATAATCACTACAACAACAACAACAACAACAACAACAACACTCGCTCATCACACAGCCGCTCGCGCACATGCAAAAACACTGACACTAACACACACACACACACGCACACTCATTTATACACTCGTGATCGATTCCATCCAATCACATCACCGACATTGACAGCGACATCGATCACAACATCATCACCACCAACACAAACAACAACACCAACACCACCAACAACAAGAACACAAACATCACCATCATCAAAACAACAACAAAGCGTCATCATCAACAGCAGTAGTAGTGGTAGTAGTGATGTTAGCAGCACCAGCACCAGCACCAGCACCAGCGAAAACAACAACATCAAAATATCTCCTCACACAATCACTGTTTCCCAGTCGTTGTGGCTAGTTGCCACCTCACTACATTATGGATGACCTGTCAATTCACACCACACCTTTCGTTCGTGATATTCACACCAGTGACTAATGCTCAGTTGGAGAGTGGGGTGAAAATCTGGAGAAGTCCCAATCTACACGTCATTGATCGAAACATGAGAGTTCTGGTCAGTCGGACATCACATGTCTCCATATCGGGACAGACAGTATGTGGAGTGTGCAATGTACAGGAACAAGGTGATGCAGATGCACAGCGTGCAATCGAGCAACATGCTGATCGATCTGTCGAACTTGAATGAGGGAGAGAGAGAAAGCGAAGAAACGGAATACAGAAATGAGAGGCAGATATGGATGTGGAGTGAGACGGAGACGAAGGTGATTGTATGATTGACGCGATCATCGGTCTTTGGTCAGTCTGGTCTGGTGTTGTCATGTTCAGTCTGAATGTGGATGAAATGTATGTTCCTGTTGACTCTGTTCGACGACTCAACCGAGCACATTCTCATGACGGAGGATGAATGGAACAACTGTTGTTCAGCATGTCTAGTGACTTCACGTTGCTATTCGCTTCAGACCTCCAACAATTCCTCATCCCTCTCCACAATCTGCATCTCACAGACATCGCCATCACTACCACATGAATTCGCACGAAGATTTTGTTGGTCCGCACCATCACGTACAATTCATATTTACAAACTCGCTTGTGTATATCAGTCTGGTCGTTGACACTCATACATGTTTGATGAGATGCAGACGAACAAGGCGATATTGTTGTTCGAGTCTACAGTGGTGATGGGGAAATCGCTGTGAACACACCTATAACGAGTTAGTTAACATGGTCGAGTTACTGATTGCATCGAGTCTGGTCACTGAGCTAGTGTCTGGTGACATGTATCTGTGTGCAGTTGAGGGTATGCTGTTTTCATGTGGAGCAGTGTATTCAGCGATCGATAGAATACAGTTACTGTGCACCCACTCGATCGGTTACCAATGAATCAGTGTCACTTGAGCAAGTGAGACGATGGCGACGGACAGTGAGTATTGGTAGTTGATGAGGGCTGTCGTTGTATTTGGACGAGTGGCTGTCTGTCGACTGAGAGTCGATGGTGGTGGTGAGGGGGAACATTGAGTAGTGAGGATGCATACTGTTTGTGTTCTGTTTTCAATGAGAGTGTGTCAGACGGAGTGGGAGACTGAAGTGGTGTGGGTATCTCAGACGTTGGAGTGGAGATAATTTACAATAGCTTGCTGCATTAATATGAGTTTTCATATAATAATAATAATAATAATATATTTTCGCAATAGCAGGTACACGCCATTTCTACAGGCATGATCTACAATTTACAACATTTACTTGTTCACAGTATGCATCCCAGGCAAGGTTGTTTAGTAATTATAATCTATAAAAGTTGGTAGCATTTCATTCGTGCAGATATAATGTGTTTTCATAAGAATAGTTTCAAAGGGGCATAGCGTCCACGTTACATACCAGATCGAATCTCGACAAAAAGTGTAATAGGGTTTCGGTCTTGCTAAGTATTTATGTTGTAGTGACCGGCCAGTCTCGATAAGAACACGATTGGAATAATAGAAACAATTATTATTATTGTAACCAATTGTACCAGAGATTGTTTTACTGTATTTGTTTAACTGTATCCGTTTCACTTCTTGTTCCATATACCGCCTGGTTTGGTTCGAGCTTGCTCACGCACTGCTTGTTCGCTTGTACTCTTTGGCACGTCTCGGTATTATTTCGATACCACGAGATCGCCAATAAATATACTTGATCTGGACTAGTAAAGCCTTCTGGTTTACGGGCTATCAAGGGAACCAAGTCATATTTGTACGCGTAATCGAATAGTAGTGGTGATCATAGTCCGTCCACGACTCGACATCCACTACAACTGGTGAGCCGTTGTTGGAACACGCAATACAGCTGGTAACCCAATCCATCGAGCACAAGTCAAACTTGGCCAATTCTCCAAACCAGATCAATCCGGTGAGTCTATTTATCTATCCACATCTGTTGCATATATTCGTATTGATTTTTTTCAATATATAATATTTTGGCAACTTAATATGGTAGATAACGATAAGAATAACATAAATATGATAGACTCCGAGATACAGGTTATCAGTTTCCGACCGGTTCCTTTCATCCCCCATGATCCAGAAGTCTGGTTCGCGGCACTGGAATCTCAATTTGAGATCCGCCGCATAACCAATCAAAGGCAGAAGTACGCCTACGCTTTGGAATCATTGCCCGGGGATCACCTAACCGCTGTCCGTGAGGTTGTCCTCAATCCCAACGTTCCAAACGTTTATGACCGTCTTAAGGATGCCATCCTTCGACATTTCCTCCCATCAAGAGAGGAAAGATTGAGGACACTTTTAGCACGTCACCCTATGGGTGATGCTAAGCCGAGCCACCACCTCACGCGCCTGCAATCCCTTGCAGGAAACATGACAGCTGACTCTGAGATAGTCAAAGAGTTGTGGTTCGAAGCCTTACCAGTCAGTATCCAGCCAACCCTTACGGCTCTGCTCGAGGACACCCCGCTCAACAAGGTGGCCCTCATAGCAGATAAGATTCTGGCACGAGTTAACACCAAAGGCGACCATTTAGTTGCTAGTTTTTCCCGTTCTAACGTTGATCTCGATGCTAGACGACCTCCGGCTCATGGGGATAGGGACAGATGTATCCATACTCGTCTCAGTTTCCGAGACCGCGCAAATGTGCCAGCCCCCTACGTCCCCCGACCCAGGTCACAATCTCGAAAAGCCGTAACGACTCGCCCCAAGCGGGCATCTTCCAAGCCACGCCAGAAGGCGGTTTCGGAAGCGAGTCCAGGTTGGTGCTGGTTCCACCGTGCTTTCGGAGCCGGTGCCCGTCATTGTCGAGCTCCCTGCTCATACAAGGCGGGAAACTTCTCAGCCGGCGAGTAAATGCGGCCGTACTCGCCGGCACTTCACCTCAGGTTGGCCGTTTATTTTACGTGCACGATTATCGCACCAACGCTAGGTACCTTGTGGATACGGGTGCCCAAGTTTCTGTCGTACCTATCGGTAACAGTAAGTCTCAAGCCACTATGCTTCGACTACGCGCTGCGAATGGCTCAGTCATTCCCACCTATGGTACACGACAACTTACGGTCAACCTGAGCAACCGACGACAGTATCTGTGGACGTTCATCATTGCCTATGTTCCCACAGCTATACTCGGTATCGATTTCCTACAGCACTATGAATTGCTAGTCGATTCACGTAGGCTGCAGCTAATTGATACTTCGTCGAACAGCAACTTTATGGGCTCTAAAGCCCACACAAACGCGTACCGAATCACAGGTGTATTTCATTCGCGTGACGATTTATTCCACGTTTTATTTCAGAAATTCCCCAAATTAACTAAACCTCTCGAGGAGACTCCATCGGTGACCAATCGTGTGGTACACCACATAGTCACCCGCGGACCACCAGTCACGGCAAGACCTCGCCGACTGGCACCGGACAAATTAGCTTTCGCTAAACGTGAGTTTGACAATTTACTAGCTACTGGTATTATTCGTCCTTCTCACAGTCCTTGGGCCTCACCTCTCCACATGGTTCGAAAAAAGGATGGGGTTAGTTGGAGACCATGCGGAGACTACCGAGCGTTAAACACAGCTACACGTTTCGATAGCTATCCCATCCCCCACATACATGACATCACGGCATCACTCAAGGGCACGACAATTTTTTCCAAGATCGATCTGATACGAGCATATCATCAGATCCCAGTCGCTCTTGAAGATATAGAGAAAACTGCCATCACGACTCCTTTCGGTTTATTTGAGTTCCTACGAATGCCATTTGGATTACGGAATGCTGCTCAAACTTTCCAAAGGTTTATCGATAGCATTGTACGAGACCTAGATTTTGTTCACGTCTATATTGATGACCTGCTAATCGCATCATCAAACGTAGATGAACATTATCAACACCTGACGCTACTATTCCAGCGCCTTTCGGATAATGGAATAATAGTCAACCCCGATAAGTGTGAACTCGGGAAGAAGGAAATGAAATTCTTAGGTCATGTTATTAAGCATGAGGGTATTCTACCTTGTGAGGATAAAGTACGTACTATAAAGGAGTACACTGTACCGTCCACACTCAAGGAACTGAAGGCATTTCTCGGTTTGGTCAACTTCTACCGACGCTTCATTTCGCACGCGGCAGAACAGTTACGACCGTTAACCGATTTACTTCGCGGTAATCCACGCAAACTGGAATGGAACGACGCCGCACGTACTGCATTTTCAGATATCAAAACGGCCCTAGCTCAAGCCACACTTCTCGTGCATCCTGACCCATCAGCCACGCTTAGTATAGCGGTTGATGCATCGGATTTCGCCATAGGAGCCGTTATGCAACAGAATATCTCCGGTAGTTGGCAGCCCCTCGAATTTTTCTCACGACGCCTCACTCCCACGGAGACGAGATATAGCGCTTTTGGTCGCGAACTGCTAGCAGCCTACTGCGCCATCAAACATTTCCGGCACGCTGTAGAAGGTCGTAAGTTCATCTTATTCACCGACCATAAGCCCTTAACGTATGCTCTGCATACCAAGTCTGACCGCTACTCACCACGAGAGTGCAGACATTTGGACTATATCTCCCAGTTCACGACAGACCTTCGTCACGTCAAAGGCGAGTCGAACTGTGTTGCTGATGCTTTATCACGTATCCAACTTAATGCAGTTACTTTGCCAATGCTTGACCTACCTGCTATAGCCGCCGCCCAAGCAAACGATACTTCATGCACGGAAGCACAACAGTCTACGTCCCTTCAATGCCGGGAAGTACCCCTAGCTACTAGCTCTGGTACTATCCTATGCGATACTTCCACGGGCCTCCCTCGACCCATCGTACCCTCCGCTTGTCGCCGTCTCGTCTTTGATGCCCTTCATGGTCTATCTCATCCTGGTATCGCAGCCACCCTACGCCTCATAGCTGCACGATACGTCTGGCCGTCAATGAATAAAGATGTCCGTATGTGGGTAAAACAATGTTTACAATGTCAACGATCAAAAGTGCACAGGCACGTAGCTGCCCCTATTGGCACTTTCGCTACGCCTGATGCTCGCTTCGATCACGTTCACATAGACATTGTAGGACCATTACCACCATCGCACGGGTATGATCACATGCATTGATCGTTTCACAAGATGGCCCGAAGCTATTCCCATCACGTCTATTACGGCGGAGACAGTTGCTCACCGCTTCGTAGAACGATGGATAGCTATGTACGGTTGTCCCTCGACTGTCACGACTGACCGAGGACAACAATTTGAGTCCGCATTATTCTCCTCACTAACACGGCTGCTTGGTACGGAACGCATACGCACTACCGCCTACCATCCAGCATCAAACGGTTTAGTTGAACGGTTTCATCGCCAACTTAAAAGTGCTCTTCGAGCACACGAAAACAACAATTGGTACGAAACCCTTCCGCTCGTCCTCCTGGGAATCAGAACGAGTCTAAAGGCAGATATTCAATGTTCCGCCGCTGAACTTGTTTACGGCACGACATTGCGTCTGCCTGGGGAATTTTTCACACCACGGAGCAGCACTAAGTTCGGCGAATCAGACTACGTCCAACGACTGTCTGCATTCATGCGAACACTGACTCCGGTGTCAACTCGTATACAACATCGACAGGTCGCTCTCCCTCGAGAGTTATCTACCTGTTCACATGTTTTCATACGAGTAGATTCGGTACGCAAACCTCTACAACAGCCTTACGAAGGACCTTTTCACGTGATTTCCCGTCACGAAAAGACCTTCAAGGTTGATCGACGTGGCCGCATCGAAACAGTCAGCATTGATCGTCTCAAGCCAGCACACGTCGATGACAGTGCTATACCTGATAAGCCGAGACCCAATGTTAGACCCATCAGAGCTTCTAGCGGGATTTCTACATCTACTTCGGATCCCACGCTAGATGCACCTAAGACCTCATTCTCACGTCCCAGTCAACAGCACGTGTCATCTGCCCCGTCTACGGACGAGACTTCCGTCTCACGTCCAGACCTGCAGACCACACCGCCCTTGACTGCGGATGAGATTGCAGGCTCACGAGGTTCGAACGAGACTACCGTCTCACGTTCTGGTCGCCGAGTACGCTTACCCGTACGCTTTCTCGACTAACCTCATAACCAACTACGGATACAGTATAGGAATCTGCCCCTATACTACAAGAAAGCTACACTTTTCTCTTTTTCTATCATTTTTTTTGTTTACCCCGAGCCTACGCCTCCGACCATCGCTGTTACGGTATCGTCGACTTCAGTCAACTTTCGCGAAAGCTGGCCTGATCACCCACGCTCTAGTCAACGCACTCAGTCGATCTCTCTGGCTCCAAATACGTATGATATACATTTGGTCCCGAACATGGTTATCCTGGTCGCATCTGGTTCCTTGGCTCAATCTGGTTTCGTCCTACGTCTGCAGCGTTTCTGGTCCGGACCTCTACGAACGCAACCTTCAGATTCTGGATACAAACCACTCTGGTGTAGCATGCTAATCCAAGCAATCAATACAGCACGTTCCTTCTGGTACCGTTCTACGTCAAAGACTTTTGGTGGCAACTCGAGGATCAACGATCACTCCCTGTTCTGCCAACGTTTTCGTCCTACAATTGCACGTTTCGCGATCAGTCCCACGAATGAAACCGCTACGTATCGAAAGTGTAAATCCTTTCTAGCGGGGGGCTCCTGTAGTGACCGGCCAGTCTCGATAAGAACACGATTGGAATAATAGAAACAATTATTATTATTGTAACCAATTGTACCAGAGATTGTTTTACTGTATTTGTTTAACTGTATCCGTTTCACTTCTTGTTCCATATACCGCCTGGTTTGGTTCGAGCTTGCTCACGCACTGCTTGTTCGCTTGTACTCTTTGGCACGTCTCGGTATTATTTCGATACCACGAGATCGCCAATAAATATACTTGATCTGGACTAGTAAAGCCTTCTGGTTTACGGGCTATCAAGGGAACCAAGTCATATTTGTACGCGTAATCGAATAGTAGTGGTGATCATAGTCCGTCCACGACTCGACATCCACTACAATGTAATGCAGCTTTTTAAGTTTATTGTTGTTATAAAGTAGGCTTGTGGAGCGCCTGGTTCGAGCTATGACCTTGGGAAAGCGCGTTCGTCGTGCTTGTTCCAGATGTCCGAAGTTACATAGCTTCACCCTCAGAGCAAGATTCTGAAGAGAAAAAAAAGAAAAAGAAACCGAGGAGCAGCAAGGCATTTGGATATGAACGAGAACCAATGCTTAACATTTATTAGTGGAACAGATGGAGGTATGATAAATCATTAGATTAAATTGATACTAGCTCATGTTGCAAGAGTGAACTGCGATTAGGGGCTCCAGTGGAGAGAAGGCAGTAATAAAGAACAATGAGTTGTGATATTTATCAAGTTGGAGTAGGTTCCAATGAAGGAGGAAAGTCAATGTTGGAATGAGGAAGAACAGAGAGTGCATATAGAGAGTAGAGTGTTGAGTAAAATAGCAACCATATCCTTTATCTGTCCTTATAAACTGTATTTTTCTTTTATTGGTTTTGTTCTATTTTGTTGCTGTTTAGTAATCTTTGCTTTTCGTTCCTATTATTATTAGATATCTCCCCTTCTTCCCTTTTTTACTTGTTTAGTTTTTTGAGGTTTTTTCCTTTCATTTTATTTCTGCTGATGCTTTATCGCCCAATGTTTTCTATTTATGTCTTCTAATTTAATAGTATTCTATCACAACCTCAGTTTTTGGACGTAGAATAGGATTACTGAAAAAGTTTCTACTGGATATATATCATTGAGTATATGTCAAATGCTGAACGCGGAAGCGTTTGGTCGATTTTCAATGGCCTCGCGTGGACGGCGGCATCATTCTATGTAATTCATAATTTTCACATTACATATTTTTTTTCCCTAAGCCATTCGTGTTTTTCAGATAGGCTAGATATCAAATCGCCGATTATCATGTAGGGTGAGTCAGTATAGACAATTATGTGTCTTTTATGTAAAACCTTGTGGATTAGGTAGTGACACCACTACAAATCTGCAATTTTGAGATTAGTTCTATTATTATAACATCGAAGATAAATGTACTGATACCGAACTAGATCATAATTCTACAAAATCGTGGTTGGTCAGAAAACAGAATCGACTACGAACGGTTTACAAATGATATTTTAGAATTCTTTAGTATCAAAAGTGTTGATAGTGCTAATATTACATTGTTCAGTATGCCATAGCTTTACTCAGATCTTAATGTGTCAATACTTTCAATTTGTTCCCCGCATTTTCTCCCCTGTAAAATTAGCTGCCATTAGGAAGTGGATAGCCGTAACGCATTTAGCTCACGATTTTCAAGTCGCGTTGTCTATTTTGATTTTTTATCAACGACAATCTGTGCCAAAATACCCCTAAGAAATCTAACTTTCTATATAACCTTTTAGTTAGTAGGTGACATGAAAAGGTTGGTGCACTCCAATGTATCCTATTAAACTTTCTAGGTGTTAAGGCATACAGTTTTTTCTCTTAACTTTTATTATTACTTTTAAAACCTATTTTGAATCAGTTGACGCTGATTGCTCATGTCACATATTTTAGTGAAGCGATAAATCGTAGTAAGTTATATTCGGTAAACATTATGGGAGCTTAACCTCATATAGACCATTTTTCATGATCCCTTGAACCACTCTAAAGGCTCAGCATGGATGCTACTGTCAACGCTTATCACATAAGTGCGATGCGTTTTGATGGCCGATCCTACACTGGAGCTATTAGAGAATTTCGTGTACCGCGATAACACCACTGTGATCTTTGAAGCTTCAACGAAGAAGTATTAGGAATATGATGATAAACTCCTCCACCTTCTACAAATGAGTCGTGCCCAGCCAGTGAAATCAAAAGTCAAAAGCGGGGAGGTTCGAAGATATATTTGATTGGTTATCAATATATCGAGAAGTGACTGATCTATTCTGGCTAGCGATCGCAGGAGAAGTTGAGCACGGCTTTTCCACTCGTGATCTGGTGCAGATGCATGACCAAGCACATTCATCTAGGTGAGTACATTAAAACCAATGTGGTCAGCATCCAATGTCGAACACTTACAGAGCTACTGATTTTGGGGATTTATTTGCCTTTACAACTGTAGTTCAATGAATCGACCTAATATTTGCTCTCCGTATTTTGAATAACCGTTTGGCTACTAACATGTCGTAATTGTTCGTCACTTCCAGGACTTTTTACATCAAATATCCTTGCAAGTGCTCAAAAACCGCTAGTCAATATGTTTAAGGTGTGATTCAACGTTTTTCATCCCGCTGCCAGCAGCTCTGTGCTATCCGATCAAGTTACATCAACTGCAATGGCGAATGCGTTTAGAAAGAAACAAGACCTCAACGGAAAGACAATTTTCAGGGGTAGACACATTCTAAGTGATCCACAACCCCCATTACATTCGTCTGAACAACAAAGACTATTCTTTAAGGTCGGTCGATGTTGAAGATACCACCAGTATTGTAGTTTGGCAGCTCTTCACCAGTAACACCTACAATCGAATCGCGCCCACCCAGTTAAAATCAAAAGTCAGAAGCGAGGAGGTTCGAAGATATATTTGATTGGTTATCAATATATCGAAAAGTGACTGATCTAATCTGGCTAATGATCGTAGGAGATGCTTCCCATGCCGTTCTGTAAAGTGATCTGGTACGGATGCATGACCGAACGCCTTCAGCTAAACGAGTCCACTAAAACTAATGTGGTCAGCATCCAATGTCGGACACTTACAGAGCTATTGATTTTGGGGAATTATTTACAGCTACAATGTACTAACTTTATCTATGAAAACTGATATCAAACAAAAATAAATAACTTCTTCATACATAGACTATACCGTTTGTGAGCCTACTAATTACAGGGTATTAAGCTCTCACCGCGATCACTAAAGAATCTTAGGCCTTATGTTACTGTTTTTGTTTATATTCTTCAAGGATAGTAGATTCGATCGACTATGAGCTTTGGCTCACTAATTAAGAGGACGAATTCGTCCATAGGTTTTAAATCTAGGAACCTCAACTGGGAACAAGGATACAATGCATATGAAATACTTAATCGCACTTTCGTTTCCGTAGACTGAATTCTTGACTATGATTGTTCTTAATAATTTTCCTACCAAAACTGATGCACTTGGAGATAAGAAAGTTGAGACTATTATGTTCCCTTCCAGTAAAAGAGAAGCACCTGTTATCAGCCCTCCTAAACTAGATGACGACAGTCGTAAAGTCCTACTAGACAAGAGCATAACTTTCCTACAAAAGCAGCATGAGTCCATGTTGAAAGGTTTGCATCAAGAGATTGAGTCCTTGAAAAGAATTAATAAAGGTTGTGGATATTTCGTATACTTCTATTTTTTCAGACTTGCAATATCGTCTGGTAATGTGTACGTGTTCTGCTGGCTATTCTGATGATTATTTACCACAAAGTTAGGCTAATCTTAATTGTATGATGCAATAACTAGATAAAACCAAAGAAGAGAACTCCCTAAAACAGGAAATATCGATTTTGCGGGAAGATCTTGAAAACGAAAGGAAGAAGAATGCACGTTTGATGCAACAATTAGAGGAATTGCAAGTACCCCAGAATCCTGTCAAAGGGTAAGCATTTTCATCAAACGTTTGTCTTTTACTAAACGCCTTGAAATCATAGTAGTGCTAATCCCCTATATTTTGTATTAAGACATCCGCTCACCTGTTTTTAGCATTTCAAAACCCCTTATAAAACATCACAGACCTACTTGACTATTATTCAGATTACCTTATGGTTGAAATTTTTAACTGATATTTAATCACTTTTAATTGGCATACGTGCATTCTTTGCGGATCACCTTGATACAGCCATTATGACACAAGTTTATGTAGAATAGGTGGTATCATTGATTGCTTTGTATTGTTTTCTGGGGTATGTGAAGTTTATTTATTTATCCCTGTTTTTTGGTATTGGGATAGTAGTTTTAATCTTTTGCAAAGATTATTTTAGTATGCGAAGGTAGAGTAATTGTGAAGATTACCTTTCTTTTTTTCCAACCTGTAACCTTACTGATATTTGCTCCACCTATCTACTCTATCTGCCTCTTTGCTAGTTGAATCCATGTCGTCTATTTGTAAGTTATCACCTCATCCTTTAAAGGTGTAATCAGGAATGGAACAGACTATTTAAGTTTTTCAGAATAAATATCAAAAGACTTTGGATTTAATCAGCTTACAGTTCCGTTTGAGTTGTATAACCTGTATACTCTACGTTTATTTGACCTTTCGAATGATCGGTTACAGAGGGACTTTTGAGAATGGATTATTATACTGAGTGGTATTTGTTGCTTATAAGTTGGATGACAAACTTGATAAAGCTTCAGGAGACTTAACAAGACATAAAAAGTAGGTAAATTAAATATATTTTCCTAACTTCAATATTAACACATTCAATGACCATTAAAAGTTTATTATGGAAAGCTGTTTGCACTCTGTACATTTACTCGGAGTTTGTTGTTTCCTTTAAACTGTAATAATCGTGGGTGGAAGTTCGAAACATCATGGATAGGATTTGGTTTCAAATACAACCCACTGAAAGATTATATTAATAATAAATTACAAAAAGCCTAGCTTTCTAATTTACCAAGTAAAACAATGATTTATGATGTACGTTTAGTTATAAGTGTTAATGATGACAAGTCGGCTAATCCATTTCCAGATAGGATTCGAAGTCAGCATTGGATATTTGTTTTGTTAACACTTACTGGAGTACAGAAAAATACATCAGGTATCTAACACGTCGTTTTGACTAATAAATAAGATTCTAGTCAAATGCAAAGAACAACGCTTCAACACTTCATTTCAAAAACATAGTCTGGTCCCTCTTTTGATATCTTATCTACTTACCATAGTACCGATTTCATTGTACTCACTTACGCCTGTTATCCCTCGTGGAGGAGCATAGGCTGCCCACCACCATTCTCCATCCAACCCTATCCTGGGAAGTGTTTTCCAGTTCTTTCCAGTTAACATTCATTCTTTTCATATCTGCTTCTATTTCCCGACATAATGTGTTCTTTGGCCTTTCTCTTTTCCGCTTCCCCTCCGGATTCCAAGTTAGGGCTTGCCTCGTGATGCAGTTTGGTGATTTCTGTAATGTATGTCCTATCCACTTCCAACGCCTTTTCCTAATTACCTCTTCAGCTGAAAGCTGGTTTGTCCTCTCCCATAAAACTGTCTGATAGTATCCGGTCGGTGAATGTTAAGCCTTTTGCGTAAACAACTGTTTATAAATACTTGTACCTTCTTGACGATGGATGGATTTCATTGTATCATTAGTTTAAAAATAAACTTTTGTATCGCATTAATTTAAAACCACTTATATTTTTTTAATGTTTCTTTACGGTAAGCGATAACTACTATTTTCCCACTTGGTGAATGATCTTATCTATTCTTTTCATTTTTTGTCATATCGGTTACTGACGTCTGAGTTGAGTGATATTACTTCCTGAATTGAACAATCAGAAAACTCCATTATAATACCTTTTCCCTGCGTCTTCTACTTCGCCTATGGCCTAGAGTCCGTAGTATTGATCAATGTTACGTTCTGACGGACACTTAACCTTGAGTTGATGTAGTTATACTTCTGTCAGTCCTTCTATCCCCAAGAACGTCTCTACCCTCAACCTTGAGTCAAAAAAGAAATCTCCAGCTAAGATCCTGTCATTATATTTTAACTACCCAACCCAGCTATCTAGAATGTATCTTAAACACTGAACAGCTTATGTACACGATAAACTAGGTTACATTACATCGTAAAAATAGGTAACTAGTCATACACAGATGGGGAAATATTAATGGTGATAAAGATAATCTTGTGAATAAATGGACTGATAAGAGTATAACTACGTCAAGACTGAGGACTCTAAGCTATAGACAAAGTAGGAGACGCGGAGTGTTTTTATTTGTATTTAGTTTTAGCATTTATTAACCGAGACATACCCGTATGTAGACTGTCTCATCTGGATACTTACAAATGCATGTAGGTTTGATAATTTTATACAAAATCGCTCTTTAACCATCACGCGATCAAAATGTTTCCAGGAACTGATCTCTATTTATTGATGTTGTTCATCGTGCGACAATTGTCGAAATCGTGATCATTACCTAATGGAGAGAGGAGAAAAGGACAACAAAGTTTAGCGCTATAAGCGCGCACACATAGAGAAGGTAAAAAATATGTGGACATCAACTTTGGTACCCAAGTACATTCAGCTGATGAGTTTCAAGTAGGACGAGAGGCGCGTCCCAGCTTCCATTTCTAGATACATGCCACCTATTCCATACAAACTTGTTATAATGGCTATATCGAGGTAATCTGCACAGGATGCACATATGTCCACTAAAACACCGAATTCCAATTGAAAATGTGGCATACTCAAGTTTGTCTGTATTCGCTCACTCGTAGCTTTCATTTCGATCGAGTCCAGTTCATTGTAACCCTACTCACTTTCAATCCAGCTTTGATTTGTGAATGTAAACAGATAATCCTTAGAATGTTTTTTCAGCTTTCATCAGATTGAGGCAATGGTTTTTAAAAAGTGCAACTTATTATTTGACGAATGTTCTCTTCTAGTTTGATTTATCTTATGATTTCCAAAGTGGTCGTTTTAAAGTACTAAAGTAGGTTTTACCCTATAGGGCCACCTACATTAGCACATTATTGTAGTAATTTTTGAGATTTTCGACTGAAATTATATGAGGTGAAGTAACCTATTTTTACTTTGAAAAACCTAATCTCATTATTTAAATTTCAACTTCGACTGACTCCTTATGCAATCCTATTACGATTTATAGGGAAAATATACATTTAGTGATTTAACTAATCAACTACTAATTTGTCTAAAATGAGTAGATATTAATCCAACCATCTAGTCACAATTATTTTTTCACTTGTACATATTTTACTCATTCACTTTGAAATGTAACTGACTTAGAATTGTTCTTTCATTAATAATAGCCCGTTAAACTAGTGGTTTTTTTCACCTTTTCATATTTTAAATTAGACTTCCAAGATTTGCGTGTAAAAATGGACGATTGTCGACGTATTCAGAGCAGAAGAATATTTCAAAGAATGATGAAATGTTCCAGAGTTTAAACAAAAGTCAAACTCACCATGATAATAGTGAATTCTTAAAAGGATGTCAAGATGTCTCGAGCAAAAATACCGATGTAAGTTATTGTTGTTATTCTATTACATTGTTAATAGTATTTTATAAAGCACTGTAAATTATTATTAAGAAATTCAACTTTCATGAGTTTAGGTAACTCAGTGTATTGAATTTTAAAGTTCAGTTACATATCCTCAATTGTCCAACGAAAATACATCTAATAATTTTAGTGATAGATGTTTAATGGCCGAGAACTGTGAAGTTATTTATTGTACAACTTATGATACTGTGACCGAATAGAGGTATACGCATTGCAAGTTTTTGATTACCTGATTTTTATAGTGATGCTTTTAAATATAATCAACAGCTCATGTTTCATTAAAATTGGTTAGAAACATGTATGTTTCACTGCAAGCATGAAATTATTCACCATCTAATAAATACACAGTACTGACTTTAGTTTATTTCAGCTGTCATTTCTAATAAACTTTCAAGTAAATAAAACCTAGTTTATGAAGCCTATTTAAAATCTGTGTGATAACAAAGATATGTACATAATGCTTTAAAACCCTTTTGATTTATCACACAAGTCATGTCCATCAGACAAATCAAATGTGCTTAGACAGAACTAGTGTATATGACATCCAATAACAGTCTTTTTACACTTTGTACTTACATGCCGTATATATGATATATTTTGTCTGCTTATTCTTTCAAGTGTATAGCTACCGATTTCAAACTCTCAACATTTTAAACAAGGGATTCTGCTTTAACGAAATGTTTAAATTAATATAGCAATAAAGTCCTATGAGATGGTGGAGAAGATTTGTAGCTCAGGTGGGTGATTTTGATGTTGGTTTGGTCAACCAAACCATCCAGCTCAGAGAACAAACCAACATAAAAATAAAGTCCTATAACTCACCCTACTAAATATCATCATTAATGGATAACAATAATACTAAGAAGGAAATAAGACCGTTAGAAGTAGTATTAATACCGATTAAAAATATGTTTTATTGATATGTATAAAATAAATGTTTTACTTTTCATTTGAAGATATATTACTCGTCTATACGTTAATTAGCCATATTTGTAATACAAAGTATCTTGAAGATGGTTTACATACAATAATGACTTCATCTGAATAATGATTGATAACTAGGTAAACCTAAACAATTGTGTCATTCTACACTGGAGTTCACAACAACAGTACCCTACGTCACCATCAGGAATCGAACCTAGGACCTTCAAATCTTACGATGAACGCATTAACTTCAGATCACTGAGTTAGAAAATAATGGTTCTCGTTTTTAACGTCATTTGATGCAAGATATAGCTCAATCATCGAAAATTGATGACACCTGTCCCACTCTAAACTTGTCTGAACTCTACGGAATTTTCGCCATTCAATTATAGTTTTGAAAATACTCTTCCTGGAGTAAAATGATTAGGTAAGTAACTTAAAAATTAGTCACAGGATTCTAATACCAAGTATCGAAATCAGCAAGCTTATCAACTTGCATCTACCAATATCTGGATTATTTACTCCTCCTTCTAAGTGGCTATCTACAAAGCACTCTACAACAGAGTAAGTTTAACATGTACCTAATTAGCTTTCATCGCAGAGGTTGGTAGATGTAGACCACCAGGCTTAAGTCCGCACAATTATCATCAGTAGTTGGAGATGTTGAGTAGCACGGTTCGAAATCGATCATAGTAACGTAGATGCCTTCACTTATTCTTTTCCTCTTGACTTTAAGTTTTAGGATCCTCATACTTTTTACCCCACAAATTCATACTTTTAGGAATGATATTGTCTGTAATTAATCTTCTCTATTACCACTAATATTTTTTAACACTTCTACTACTCTATTATTTGTCCTGATACTTCATCTTTGTATTTTTAAATGATGTGACAACTTGAATTGATGCACATATGAGCCTAATTCTACGTTGTTTATAAAACTGACTAACTGGCTGAAATAAAAATAACTCAATCTTTCCATCATACTGGGTGTTTTTTTTGAATTCCATCTTATTACTAGTATTATTAAGTCCAAACTGGGATAATATTCATTAAATACCATGAATTCTAATCTTTCTATCTATGAAAAATTCTCAGTTCATAACAGACACAGTCACTGTAAATAAGAACCCGATTGCACCTACAACTGGAACATTATCAGTCAATAAACTTATACCAACCACTTCTCATTCAGTTCCAAATAAATCATCAACAACGCTGAGTATACCAGGAAATAATTTATTGACAAAACGAAGTATTCTTCATTCGTATGATAATGAACATGTTTTTGAAAAACAAGAAGAGGAAATAATCGAATCAAATGATGAATTAATCAATACACACTTATTACCATTTCGATTACCTGCATTAAGTCTTAGAAAACCACTTATTCAAGCTTCACTGAGTAATGAACAATATAAAATAAATACAAACAATACAAAGCATTCACCTACACGTGGTTCATTAAAAAATGAAGAAACGTAAGTCTTTTATTACTGTTTTGCTTCAATATGTATGTATAGTTCCGTTGTATAATACTTTGGGTTTTCGCTTCATAATCGTTTCATTCCTGTATGACGTAAACAGTTTATAAACGAGTAGTAGTGGTACTTGTATTAAGTAAGCAGATCAGTCTATGAATTTACTAACTGATGGTCTATGTAAAACGATTATGGTCTCCCGTGCCTCAACACTCAAAATGTTATGAGACAATAACTGAGGGCTGTTTGGTGCACTTTGGAATTAATTATAATAAAATCTTTCATGTTTAATATTTTTTTGAATCTTGAATATCTCATCATTTCTATATATTTGTCTCCTACTGAATAAAATCCTTGTTGCTATTCAGTTTAGCACTTTCTTTGTGAAGGTCTTTTCAAGGTTAGTTTGATCTGTAAGTATGTTGGTGAATATTCCGTTCTAAAATAATTATAGCAGAACAATATTTCGACATAAATTCCAACGATCAATAGATATAAGATACTATTTTTAAGAAATAAGGTCAAAATATATCAGTCAGTCGATAACCACATTGATACCAGGTAAAGGAAAAACTTTTCATGCATATAATCTAGAATTGAGGCTATGAGAATGGTGTTTAAAACTTGACATGTTTGTTTTATTCATGATATTGCCAGTTATTCTTCATCTTTTTTTACCAATATTCACTGAACTACAATAATAATACCGCTCATCATTCATTTAATCGAGTTTTCCTTTCTAGGATATGAGATATATTTGTTACGAAACACTTAGTTTGTAGTTATTAAAAAAGTTTAATAAAACAACTGCCAGGTGATTCTCACTTACAAGTGATATCAGATGCTCCAAGCCACTAAAAAACTAAGGAACACGAGTTGGTTGTTTCACTCTCTCCCAACATTCCTCAGTAGTGCGGTGCTATGATCTCCAAAGTACATGTTAAAACAAGACTTTCAAGCCTTGTGAAAATAGCTTAACTTTCAAACCACTAAGTTAAAAATTAATATTTCATATCTTTCACTGTTATACAAATTGACAGAATACCTCAAACACAATGTAAGCTTATTCATAAACAATTAAAAGAGATTAGAACCCCCATGGTTCAATCACTTTACAAATTAACAAAACATTTTTTTACATAACAACAAGCTCATTACTGTTCTTCAACTCAACTGTTTTACAAAAAACAAAACTAATCACCATGACGATTAGCGTAAAATGAAAAGTATTATTCAGTAATAAATTGATGATTAAAAAAAACTAGATTATTCTATAATGTTCTCTTTTAACACGTGTATCAAAAACAAAATCATTTGTTGAACACTTAAATATAAAAATGATGATTGTATGTGAATAATATGACAGTATTTTCTTCTAAACAAAAAATATCATATGACTTATCAGATAAACCTACTAAAATATCATATTACGTAACAGATAGGATCAATTATTTCATAATTCAGTTTATTAGATGGTGGTTTGGAGAATTAAAATGCTACATACCATTAGCATTTCACTGTTTACCGTAAAGGTAAAATTTATGGTTTGATTTCTTTGTAAAATTAAGAACTTTCTAAGATTGTTGGTTGTGGCGTATTCGTTAAGCTTGCCATGATATATATATATATATATATATATATATATATATATATACATATATATATATATATATATATTATTGGAATTGTATGCTCCGTCGATCATATCAAACATCATTACATTAATGAGCGGTTCATTTGTACAGCGATGGTATGAGGAATAATTGAAGAGAAAGGGGGATATTTTCAAATACGAAATATAATAGTATTAATAATAATAGTTTAAAGGCAAGATTACGATAAGGACAATATTTATTTCTTTTGTACACACAGTTCTGGCTCCAACTCATGGATAGCAAGAGCTTCTGCTGTTTTAAGGAGTTGGGCACAAAGAAATCTAGGTGGGTTTGGAAGAATTGCATAAACGACCTTAAAACCAGTCTGTGGATCAGGGGAGTGATTAGATATTTAAAATGGACCTCCCAACCGCTTTCCTCTCACCTTCATAGAACCACACTGAGACGTGTTCTTATGTTCAAGTTAAAAGCAAGCGCTGGCTGCGACCTATGTAACTTGCTCCACAAGAGCAGGTGAACTGGTAGATACACATAGAGGCGGCCAGCTGAGGAGGCTAATCCTTTACAGATACAGAAGACAAGTTTTTACCAGTGAACGTTAGTCTCAGCTTTGCTGCATAGAACGTTCTTTTTATCGTTGCAGTTAACCGGTTTTTAATTATATCAGAAGTTTGATCAGGTGGTACTAATTACTTTATCAATAAATTAGTAGATTTCTGACCCACATCAGTCAGCGTTGCATATTTTGATAGAAAATGGATTTATATGACCAACACCTTTTTGAACCTCATAAATAAGGTTTATTTTATAATTAGTCAGATGACTTTTACTCTGATGTCATGGCGTATATATAATAGATTTCGAGAATTCCATTTTAGTTGCGTAACACTTTTTCCTTATTATTGTACTTAATGGTTTTCTGCTGACCATATACGATCACTTAGCATCGGGACATAGTACACGTGGTGTCAAGTCACCTAGGTAAGTAGCCGTATTGAAACTTGTTCGATAGAAGTCAATCAGCACTAAAGGACTAGACAAGCATGACATCGGTCACTACTTAATGACTAATTCATCATAAATATTTCAATACTGCAGAAGGTCAGTCGGTACCAGAGTACTTCAATGGTAGCGTATCAACATGTGAAGCTGACTAACGTGAAATTGAATCCTAAAAAGAGCATCAGTTCCCTCAAAGTTTCAGGTAAATCTTACTGATGAGTGCCAAATAGCATGAAATCTAGACCTTAACAGGATTTCTTACTGAGTACCTTCAACTATCTAAAATTTACAGATTGTGGTCATTTGTGAAATTCAGAGAACGTGTTTTATTCGTACTGAGGACTCTCTCTCACGTGTGTACCCAATACTCTTATATCTATCACTTCAAATACCTACACATTCTTCACTTAGTTACTCAGTCCAGATAAACACTATTTCATTTAACGGATATAATATTCATTATGTGTGAGAGTTTGTTATCGCACTTGATTCTTTTAACTGACAAACTTTACAACCTGTGTGAAAGTATATCTTCTTAATGATTGTGACTAACCATCATCAAAATCTTAACTAAAGTAAACTATCCAAATATCTCTTCTTTTTTTCTTTCATCCTTATTTTAAATCTTATTAACTCTTAGATTAATTGATATTAATGATTATAGTTTCTAGAAAAGAATGTAGTTCTCTATAAACGTAAAAATTTTTCTATTTTAATTGTTTATACTATTCAACTTAAACCTTATTAACTAACATACTCCAAAACCCATATACATATATATAGATAGATACATTGAGAGTAATAAAACATTTCAATCTATCTGGTCTCTTGTTTCTGATCGAATATTTCTTTCAATAAGTTGAATCGTTTGTAAAGAAGGGGGTTACGAAAAAAATTCAGAGAAAAATAACATGTCAATTGAGAAGATGACAAGTTTAATGACATATTGAGTGTAGTAATGAAAGGGCTTTCTTTTCTCTCTACAAAGTGTGTCTTTTGTTCAAACAGATCGAAATTCTTAAAATAAACTGATGAACTATTGTTTCAACTTCTTCAAGTCTTTTTCCTAAAAAGACAACTAACTACTGATAAATCTTTCAAATCAAGAGATTTATTTTCATGTGTCTCTAAATAAGTATGAATATTTGTTTTTATTTGTGTATCTAGCACAGTGAGACTTTTTAAAATTAATTCACAACTCATTAAGATCAATAATTGCATCTGTTTTTTTTTTCATACTACTTATCATTTATATGAATTACCTAGAATTCTTTTAAGGAATTTTGAAGTATATCTGAATGGATAGTCACATTATTACTATTGTGAATGTAACAATTCATATGCTCACTATATAGGATCACTAGAGTATAGAGTTCACCGATGAGTAGTTCAATTTATTCCAGTCAGACCAATGACATTTGCGTTAATCAATAACGCAAACGACCACCACAACTACCGAAAAATCTTATGATCTGTTATTCTACGCGGCTTTTCTTAATCCCTATATCTGGTAAGAAAACTAAACCAAATTACCTTCGATTATTATGATTCGAAAACCCTGTTACAAGATCACAACGCCACTACATATTGAAAATCATATGCAGTGAAGATTTATTTATTTGAACACATAAATATTGGTACAAAGAGACACCAGATACATATGCGCCACACAAATCTTATTTGATTTGTGTGAGGGCTGTGATACTGCCCGGGTGCCCAAACCGAAGCAGGTGGTTTTCTTAGGGGGCCACACCCCGAGCCTTTGACCTTAAGGTCTGATCCACAAGGCAGTGGAGCATCGTAAGGAGATGCAGTCCCATGGTAGCCGGTGACTAATGATTGATTCATACGCCATTTGTTCCCTCAGGATACTGGAGCCCATGTGCACCATTGGTTTGGAATCAAGGTTTCCCAACTCCCCTAGGCGAACTATCCGTGTTCACCAACCCAGTTAAGGCGGCAGATATTCGCTTTTTGTCCTCTCAATTTCGTATATAACACCCCCGCCATGAGTAGGCAGTGAGTAGGACTTCCCTGGCAGTGGCTATATACGCGTAGCCATATGAGAGCATTTCGAGAGGGAGGGCTGACTCTCCCCACTCTCGGCCGTACCAGGGCATTTGGTGGCCTATATAATTAGGCCATTTGTGGTAAGAAAAAACTTTGAGTAACAGGTACCAAGTTAACTAAATAAAATTTGTGAACGGAAAAAAGATATCCGACCAGTTGATAAGCTAATGTTCACACTACTATGCCAGTACTTCCGTGTTAGATAGAACGAAACGATACTAGTCACTATCCAACTCTAATTAAAACTTGTAACTAAATGGCAGTATCGGGACAATCTGCACTGTGTGGACATATGCCAACAAACTGGCCAGTTTCAGCACTAACAACAGAAGGATACAAACACTTGCAGAAATTATTTTTACTAGTTTATAACTATTATCAAAAAGTTTCCCAAAAACCATTAACTTTAGAGAGTTCTTCAAATATATTTGAACTAGGGTTAACCATTCTCTGTAAACCGTTTTTGAGGAGAAAAAATATGAATAGCTTATGGAATATTTAATCATCAGTATCATTTAAATGATATTTTAATTTGACCGTATGGGTTCTTTGGTTGAAATCAAATGAAATTGCTAAAGCGTGTATTATATGTACTTAGAAACTGTTAATGTTTACATGACATTGTTGTTTGTACTACATGTATGATGATTAACTCATGAGATCAGCGACTATCAATCTACAGTATTTAGGGAGATAAAAAGCTTATGCATCGATAAACATCAGTCAGTCAGCTACAACGTAGGACCAGGCACATATATGCATCGGTCCAAGTTGCCATACCTCGTTAGCACAACAAGATGAACACCGGATTCATAGTAGTTAATTTAGTGTTGGTAGTAGTATATAAACTATAGGTTGTATATAAGGATATAGTACAGGAAGGAAGAGAGATATGAAGCAATTTTAGTCTCAAGGTTTAAGGAAAGATAAAGAGTGTATACACCTACGCCATTGTGATCGATTCTGAGCCATGTCACCTAGAGTCTCCAACCATTGGTTACGATAGTCACGCGGACCCCAACCAGGTAGTCTGCATCTGCCAACATGGCTCAGGCTAGAAGTTAGTGACTTCAAACACTGATGCCATGTTTTGGTTTGGCCGCCCCTAACTCTCTTCCAACCGTCCCCAATACTAGTCATCATAGCGCGTCGTGGTAATCGGTGTTCAGGCATACGTAACACATGGCCCAACCATCTCAGTCGATGAAGATTCATCACCTCATCAACTGATTTACCATCGTTACCTAATACCCTGCGTCTAACCTCACTATTACTTACCCGGTGATCCCAGCAGATGCGAGCAATATTTCTAAGGCATCTGTGGTCAAATACTAGTAACCTACGAGTATCTTCTACTCTTAATGGCCATGTTTCACAGCCGTAAAGTAGAACAGAGCGAACTGCTGCGCAGTATACTCGTCCCTTAATTGATAGACGGATATCTCGTCTACGCCATAGGTGACGTAAGTTGGCAAAAGCCAAACGAGCTTTTTGAATCCGTGCTGAGATTTCATCAGACACCAACCCATTAGGGCTGATCAGACTTCCAAGATAAGTGAAGTTGTCGACGCGTTCGACTACTTCACTCCCTATCCTTAGTTCGGGTGTTGACGCAGGCCAGTCCTGGAGTAACAATTTACATTTGGATGGGGAGAAACGCATCCCAAACATCCTGGCATTATTACTGAGTTCCAACAGAAGACTCTGCATTTTGCCAGCGTCTTCACCAAACAGGACTATGTCATCTACGTATTCTAAGTCGCTTAGTGGTCCCCCTGGTAGGAGATCAATTCCTGTAGATTCAGTCGAAGAGAGTGTCATTTCCATCAACAGGTCTATAATGAAGTTAAACAAAAACGGGGATAGTGGACAGCCTTGACGTACACCACTTGAGGTTGTAAAATCATATGACAGTTCGCCATAAGCTCTCACTCGACTAATAGTGTTCGAGTAAAGAGCCTTTACAAGGTTTATGTACTTCTCAGGTACACCTTTCAATGACAGACACTGCCACAGAACCTCTCGGTCTACAGAGTCAAATGCTGCTTTCAAGTCAAGAAAAACTATCATTGTCGGACGCCGATAAGCGTATCTGTGCTCTAAAACTTGACGAATGGTGAATATGTGGTCGATACAGCCACGACCAGGTCTGAAGCCAGCCTGATTTTCTCGTGTTTGCAGTTCACGAGTCTTAGTTAGGCGCCCGATAATTATTGAGGCTAGTATTTTAGATGCTATGTTAGTCAGACTAATCCCTCTATGGTTATCGCAGGATGATTTTGACCCCTTTTTATATATTGGGACAATCAGTGATTGTGACCAGTCGGATGGGATTACATCCGTCTCCCAGATTTTAGCCAGAATATTAGTCAACCTAATCGCTAAAATTGGACCACCATATTTAAAGACCTCTGGGGCCAATCCATCAGGACCAGCTGCTCTTCCTCGTTTCAGATTACCTATAGCCTTTTGAACTTCAAGTAGGGTCGGGGGGCCTACTTCAATGTTCGATAAACATATGATACTATAAATCAGTATTTGAAGATATTAAGTGACATACAGAACTGTTTTTTGGTTGCGTTGTGATCGCTGAGCTAGGTAGTTTGATTTCATTATCATTCGGGACAACATTTCGAGCACTGTTTTCATATAGAAGTGGTTTTTCCAGTTATTCTACATTTGTTTTATCAGTTTGTTCATACAGCCTCGTTTGTGATTCTGTCTTACATCGTTTTGCTTTTTTTGCGTTGATTTTGACTGTCTGCCGATTGACCTCTGATCTGGAGACTGATTGACCTATTCCGTATGATTTATAGATTAAGTGTATATTTGTGAACTGCTAATTGACTGAGTGTCATGCCTCTAGGAATTCTCTGGCATCCTTGGAGTTTCTGCAATTCACAGACTTTATCACATACTGTCCTGTTCTGAACGAAAAATCGATCGATATTTAAAGAAGCGATTCACCAATAAGCCATGTAATATTTCTATACTCTGCGTATGCTGTTTTCATTATCTTCTAGCGTCTAAAGCTTCGACCCAGCTATGCACTTCAAATGGCAAGGTTAAAAGGTTGAGTCTGAATCCATGAGTAGTCCTAGCTACTATTAGTCCAGAATGTATGCTCTTCTCCTGGCCCTGTCATTAGTCCGGTAATCGAACACATGAAGCAGTAATGTATGTACCTTATGTGATCTAACTCGTACACTTATATCGATCAGTTTCTTGAACGCACATCAATATAAATGTAAAATTACAATATCGGCGTGGCTACGCCAAAAGTAAAAGAACGGAACGGTAAGGCGACTGATCAGTTAGCAATAATTAAGGAATAATAGAACGTACAACAATACTTAGTGAGTTCATTGGAAGCTTAGAATAAGGAGAATATAGAAATACAGTAATGCAGTTATCTACTAATTACACAATAAAGATATGAATAGTAACTAGCCGTAAATTAATCCCAAAAGTTACACTTTCTTCGACATTCGTTCTACCACAACATATCCCTTTGTGAATATTCTTCACAATATTGTGAGTAAATTTTGTTCGGCTTATATTTCTGTTTCTGTTTACTAATCATTCAGTGAATGAATGTTTCTTTTTTCAAAACTTTTCTATTAAACGAAATAGATTCAATAGCGAATTAAAAATAACTCGTCCAATAAGAAGTGCCACAGGGCACAACAATAGCTCAGCTACAACCTTGGAAGCGTCCACCAATAATCTTCAAACTAAATCGATTGGTTCAAAAACCTCACATGATCTTCAACAACAATTACATGATTTAAATTTAAGAAAAGTTACACAAGCTTATTCAATCGGATTAAAACCATTTCTACCGTCATTAACAAAACCAGCAGATGTAATGATGAATCGTCAAAACGATCGTCATCAAAAGAAATCTACGAAAAGCTTACATCGTAAGCGTGCACAACAAAACATTCAACCTTTTTAAATGGTGATAATAATAGTAACATTTGAAACGAAAATTCAATTTGAAAAAGAAAATTGGCATTGGAATTTTGTTTAAATAAGTTTAGATAAAAATAACATTCCATATATTTCTATTTTCAATCTTCATTAAACTGATAAAAAGTGGTAAATCATGCAGTGGGGGCTTCTAATTGCATTCGTTTAAATGAATTATGCTTGTTGAATATTGAAAACTGTTTTAATTATAGATGGCAGCAGACATATTGTCAGTGGAATAGTTCAATGCCCAATGATAAAGACATGCAACAAATTTAACTCTCAAATGGAATTCCACTTAGATCAATTTCAAAGATTAAATTATTAAAATGCTGTAAGTAAACGTTTACCTAGTTTATTACATGAAAGAAAAAACAGTTTTATAAAGACAAAACGGTATTTTTATTGGTTCTTATTATTGTTTTTAAGATTGTTTTATTCATTTCTTCTATCATGATCAAAAATTAATAATAATAATTTGTTTTACTATACTTTTATGCTTGATTCATCTAAGAGAACACTGATAGATTGTTGTCAATATGATTGTGTTTGCTTGTCATTATATGGTGAGTGATTTTTATCATGACTAATATTATGATTGTCGAGGTATGTCAGCATGAATAAATGTGGATTTATACGTCATAGCGGTAATTACACCATACAATAGTAGCTAACTTTCTCTATTATGACTAAAATCTATAAATTCACGCCTATATATATATATATATATCGTCTATTCATCCGATATACTCATGTACATCGCAAAACAGTCGTTGTTCAGGTGGGTTGAGATTTATATCGGCTGCTTATTACCTTTGATTTTTAATATTGTCAATGTTCAATACGCGTTTATGCAGAATAATGTTGAACAATTTAATCTATTTACATCTGACTTTTCAACAAAGTCAGTCAGTCACAACGTTGGACTTCGTACGTACGTACATCAGTTCGAGTTGCCATACCACATTAGCACAGAGATAAAGTTGTCGATTCAAATCCCATAGTGGTAGAGATAGTAAGAGTATAAGCATTATATGAAAGATTAGGGTTCGAAGATGTTATTGAAGGAGTATAATACAGTGAAATAAATTTGAAAAGAGAAAATGGATAGGGACATGAGGAATTCAGAGAATTAGAATTTGGTAGAACACAAGACTGGATGCACCTTCGCCATTGCAAACGATTTTGAGCCACGTCATTCAAGGTCTCTAACCATCGGTTGTTATAATCTTGCGGATCTCAGCCAGGTAGTCTACACCTACTAACATGGCTCAGTCCACTTGTCAGTGACTTCATGGATTTGTGCCACGTTTTGATCTGGCCGCCTCTAGCTTTCTTCCAGCCTACTCTTACACCATAAAACATTGCACGTCGTGGCAGTCGGTGGTTGGGCATACGTAACACATGTCCCAGCCATCTCAACTGATGAAGTTTCACTACTTCATCAATCGGTTTGTCATCCTTACCTAGTACCCGTTCCCTAACAATTGTATTACTTACTGAGTGGTCCCAGGATATACGAGTAATGCTTCGAAGACACCTATGATCGAATACTAGTAGCCTACGAATATCATCTACTCTTACTGGCCATGTTTCAGAGACATAAAGTAGAACGGAACGAACTGCTGCGCAGTAAACCTGTCCTTTGGTTGGTAGACGGATATCTCGCCTACGCCATAAATGGCGCAAGTTGGCGAAAGCTAGACGAGCCTTCTGTATCCGTGCCAAGATTCCATCACAAACCAGACCACAAGGGTTGATGAGACTCCCAAGATAAGTGAAGCGATCGACACGCTCAACTACTTCACTCCCTATCATTAGTTCAGGTGTCGATGCAACCCAATCCTGAAGTAACATTTTGCACTTCGAGGAAGAGAATTGCATCCCGAACATGCCTACATTGTTGCTTATAGTGGTCAGTAGACTTTTCATTTTGTCAGCGTCTTCACCAAATAAAACTATGTCATCGGCGTATTCTAAGTCAACAGGTGAGCCTCCCGGTAAAAGTCCAGCTCCTGGAGATTTAGATGATGAGTGTTATCTCCAAAAGCATGTCGATGACAAAGTTAAACAAGAAAGGAGAGAGTGGACAGCCCTGACGAACACCACTTGAGGTAATCAATTCTGATGATAGTTCGCCGTAGGCCGTAACTCAACCAGTTGTGTTCGAGTAGAGAGCCTTTATAAGGTTAATATACTTGTGTTAATATACTTCTTTGGTACTCCTTTCAGTGACAAACACTGCCATAGAACCTCACGATGAACAGGGTCGAATTATCATAGAAACACCAAGTCAATTGCACATTGTATCGGGCTTACCCGTTACATTTCTATTGGGACTAAGATATAGTGTAGTATAGTGAACAAGAACACGGGTGGGGACAATCGGATATACTTAAGCACAAATTACAGACTATCTCACTAAAATCTGACAACCATACAGTAAACAGTTAATCTACATAATAACAACCAATTGTCTCAACCTTGACTGTCCCTTCTGCAATTATCAGTCCATCTTCTCTGATTTCATTGTTCATGCATTTCCATACCGATTGCGCTTTGTTCCTGTTCTTTCCTTATCGATTTTCTGCCAAAACACATTCTATGCCTGACGATCACGATATACTACTTATGTGGATATAAGTAACCCACACCACAGTAGTACTTCGAGATTTGCAACTCATGAGGACGATTTGTATCAGTGATGTTGTTCAGAAAGAAAGTGTCGGAAAAAACACTGACAAAACAGCATATTAGGATGTTGAAAATTTATTGATAGTCATTATTAAGTAGAATTATTTAATACTGTCTTGAGAAGACTAAGGAGAGTTACCAAAAGAAGTCTTAGACTTTATTCTTTGCAGATGACTAGTTCACAGTTACGAAACGACAATACATTTTGACAACTTTTTTGAGAGTTCTCTCCAGTTTTGTTGTAGTTAACGTCGTTCAAATATGCTGTAGTACCCTCATTTGTTGCTAGGTCACGAACTTACCTGCTGATTACCTTTTCTACCTAACACTAAGTCAGTCGACTTATGTATTATGTTTTCAAAATGAGTCTTATCACACTGCTTCCCAATACTCACTTCCACATAGTAAAGTATGAAATCTAGGAAGCTTCATGCTTGTTTCTAAGGGCATATGCATGCCTCAGATTATGCAATTTCGGAGATGTTAGCTAAGCTTTCGGTATCCTAACCACGGCCTCATACCCATACGGGACTTAACTACTTAAATCCCTACTGTTGATGAAATCAATTTTGATGTGTCGGTTTAAACTTATTAGACTGTAGAAGTATTTCAAACGATCTCGGGTTTTCTCGTGGTGCCGAATGATAACAATAACGAACAAATGTGAATACCTGTCAATTATTTATTTAGATAACAGGAAAAAAATTACATAAAACGTACCCAGTGTACAAAATTTTTATGTACAGTTACGCATTTGTATTTCCGTTGGATAAATATTTCACAAAAATGCGATTATTTAGTTAGCAGAGTTTGGGAATATATTCTATTAACTGAAAATTTACACCACAACTATTAAGTAGCCTTAATGTGGCGTCTCATTCTCACTTTGGAACATATTATTTACACTAACAGAAGTGACTGAGATGTCTGAAACATTTATAGCAGAGTAATCGGAAGAATTAGCGTTATTGACATAAAGATCAGTACCTTCTAATTTATGACATTCCATTATTCTTTCATCACAAATGTTTACAACAGGAGCAGAAACCTGATCACTTGAGGTAATTCGTACATTAGAATTGTCGTGTGGCGTGAAGTCTGAAGGTATATTATCTGGATGATTATAAACTTGTGGTGACACTGAAGCTTTAGCTAGTTCAACAGCAAGGGCTTCTCGTTTATCTTGTTCGGAGTTATTATTATTATTGCTTTTGTTTGTGTCATTGGAAATATTAGTTGCCTGAGAAATTCCAGACGATGGAATACAATGTGCAGTAATAGATGAAGTGGGTATTTCAGTCACAACTGCAGGGGAAGAAGGTTCTTTGCGTGTTTTGAAAAAGTCATTTAATATTTTATCCATACTAGCTACACGGGGTTGGCGAGGTGGATGTCTGGAAGTGCCTGCTAGACGTCTAAGTGGTAAGTTTGCATTTTGAGCAGCAGCACCAAGTGGAACTGAAGGAATAGATGGTTGATTCGGAGACTCATCGAAGTCGAACTCTTTTAACTTTACAATACTAGTCAAGGATTCAGAAACCTTTGGGACAGGATTATCATTTGTTTCAGTACGAATTTTGGTTGCTATAAAATTTTTTTAAGAAAATGAAGAAAAAGGAATATTGAATATCTACAGTTAACCACAAAAGAATTGAGGAGAGTAAAATAGAATAGTGACGACTTACAAATGGATCGTAATTGTAGCTAACAAGAAGTATCAATGGTTTTATCAGTTCGCATTATAAGGTTTTTCTGAACGGGCGTTTGCACTAAGTGAATGAATCCAATGCTAGTCAATAGGTGGTATGCAATCATCCGAGGTGATCGTGTGATTACTACTCACGAGAACAAATTATTGATGTGATTCCCCAATTGGACTGATATCAGACAACATAGTTAATTGCTCAGCAAAATAGGTCTTTTTTCAACTAAATAAAATGCTCATATACAAAATACTGAACACAAGAATAAACACGGTTATGAGTCATTTAACAAATAAACGATTTTAGGATATGATAACTATGGGTCATCGACCCTCCAAAAGTAGCGCCTAACTATCAAGCTTTATCCTTACCCTGTTACATATCAGTTTGTACCATATGAAGAAAAAATGGTTAAACAAGCTACGGCTCAAATTAAAAGCTATCGAGAAAAAACAGTGCAACCAACTGTGTGAACCGGAAGATATGTAATGTAGAACCTAGTAGTAAAGAATAATAATCAGGCTGGACACGAATTGTGATAAAAATAGAGATTAATACAAAAAAAAAGACTAGAACGATTCAGGTTGTTTTAACTAACGAATAACAAATATCACTTATAAACAAGGATATGTTGTTTCGAATCAGCTCACATACTACTCAGTGGTAGATAGTAATGCATCCCAACCACACTATTCGATTGTTTTATGATAGTACACTTGTATTGCTTGTTTCATGGGTCCATTATAAGTGACCATTACCATGAAGATATAAAACCGAATACAATTCACGCATCTTTAATTTCAAAGACTATCTAACATCTAATGCAGATTACGTTGTTGCAGAATATGCTGGTGTTTCCCTTTGTGGTTTAACCAAAAAGAGTAATATAATTGAGTGCACTGTGTACTTCACTCCCCTCAATCTCAACAGATACAAAGACGCCGGAGTTTTTGCCAACTTCTGCAAAAACTCCGCATATTAACTTATGGGTGAGGAACATGGGCTACGGTATTGGATATGGGCAGATGAGTATTCGACTGAAGATATCTTCGAAACATTGATCGTATTTGGTGGGACAACCTAGTGAGTAACTATGAGCAAGGTATCTTCACCAGCTTGGCTGAGAAATGAGTTACGAATGTTATATATGGTCATGGCGAGCGTGATCAAAGACATCAGGCTAGTCCACGAAAACACTTCCTGTTGGTTAACAGTCCTAATATGATAAAATATGATGGTGTTACATAACGAACAGTTGTAAAACGAAACAGTACATTTTGTTGATTAGTTTATCCTATCTTTAGGGGGTTCATCTCGATCAAGAAGGGTTTGGTTTACTATTAGTTATGGAAGAGTAAACTGCTCAATTAAGTACACAACGTAACGAAAGTTCTGGCTGCTATACGGAAAATTCATCCAAGTTTTATCGTATGATTCAAACACTTATTATTTTAGTATGGGGAATGACATCTAATGCAAGCAGTATAGAAATTTCGACCTAAGCATTATTTAAATAGTATTTCTAGGATAAATGACCAAATTAACCTCTTTCTTTAGTGGAAATACAAAAATCCGGCCGAGATTTAAGCCAAATAAACACCTTGACTTCTTACTTGCTCGCAAAGTACAAACGAGATCTTAATATTTACATCTCGGCCTTTAAGTGCTTCACTCGAAGAACCCAGTGTTACCTAGATATCATGCCACATAATTTTTCGCCCAAAATTCTAAACAGTAGATATGTATGTACGGATGTAGAACTGTTTTAAGCATTGCATATCATATAGTGGAATAAAGCAGAACATTAGTTCTATTGCTCCAGTTCTACCTCATAAACTCATTCTAAAGTTTGCTATTTCAAGGATACACAACCTATCCTTACAAAAAGTGGCCTGAGAATTCAGTGTGGAGAAATGACAGTCCTTAAGTGGGTATCCTGTTTTCAAACTTATGAATCAATAGCTACGTTAAGCTAGAGACTGGTGATCAGCAAAAAACTTGTTTAGCTTTCGCCAACTTACGTCACCTATGGCGAAGGCGAGATATCCGTCTATAAATTAGGGAACAAGTATATTGCGCAGCAGTTTGTTTTGTTTTACTTTACGGCTGCGAGACGTGACCATTAAGGGTGGAAGATACTCGTGAGTTACTAGTATTTGATCATAGATGTTTCGGAAATATTGCCTGCATCTACTGTGATCATCGGATAAGTAGTAGTGACGTGAGACGCAGGGTATTAGGGAATGATGGTAAGTCAGTTGATGTTGTGAATCTACATCGACTGAGATGATTGAGCCATGTATTACACATGCCCAATCACCGATTACCACGGCACGCAATGCTGACTAATGTTGGAGACAGATGGAAGAGAGTTTGAGGCGACCAAACCAAAACATGGTACCAGTCCATAGAGTCACTAACTTCTGGTCTGAGCAATGTTGGTAAATGCAAACTACTTGGTTGGGGACTCTGGGTGACCTGACTCAGAATCGATCACAATGGCGTAGGTGTATACACTCTATGTCTTTCCTCAAACCGTGAGATCAAAATCAGTTTATACCTTTCTTTCTACGAACTAATTCTTTCTTCCTGTATCGTATCCTTATATGAAATCTTTTTTTACTACCACTGAAGTAACTGCTTCGATGAATTTGATGTTCATATTGTCATGCTTATGAAGTATGGCAGCTTGGACTGATGGACCTATGTGCCTGGTCCTACGTTGCAACTGACTGACTCAGCCACAATCAACATGTCAGATACTTTGGATCCGATTATTATCCGTCATCTCACTATTTTATAAAATCAAGAAGCATGGAGGACTCGGCTTTTAAAGGAAGCATCCACAAGTAATTGAGGCAAAGGTACTAAACAACTAATTATCACGACTGAGTTCATTACAACTACCCAAACGTCTTGACATTAGGAACTCATAAACGATCAAAGGTAGGACATCTTTCTAAGATAAAGACATAGGTCACTAGCAAAAAAGAATAGAGTAAACCAGTATATAAAAGATAAGAGGAATAGAGAGCAGTAATCTGTGTGATGGACTGGTTTAGCTCATAGTCATCTAGGATCATTTACATCCAAAACAGTTGACTAGAAATTCAGAGTTATTCCTCAAACACTTGTGAAGACGTTGGCGAGAACATCTTAATTGGAAAAGATATTCGTACGCAACAAGTTCCTTATCAACAAAAAGATGGCCAGGCACATTTTAATTTGAATGGAGTATATTGTGTCCAGAAGTTCCAACTCCCGTAAAGGCAGTGAACGATAAGCTACACAAATTACTGAAAAAATTTATTTAGGGGTAAGTACCATAGAACAAATTATTTCCTAACTTTGAATCAAACTCACTTTCCCTCTGAACGTTAGGATCGATTTTCCCTGGACAAACCCATTCTAATTTAAGCGGTTCATTCTTAGATATGGAGTCGTAAAATGGCAGCAAATCAACCAAAGAAAGCCCATTAGGATACTTGTCCATGAACTGAGTGTCATCATCAAGCAGACGAAAATTACTTCCCGACATTCAAATTAATACTGTATGTGATTTTTAGACCAGCCAATACCTTAAAAACAAAGCAAGACAGTAGGAATTAAGTTTTTTAATGAGCAATTTTACATAAGTCTAGTAAAATGGCATCCAGGAACTTCCATCAGCTGGACCCAAATCACCACGAATGAGAAGAACGATATCCACTATCCACCAAATACCGGCCCCACCCAATGTTAGGAGTTTACCGAGGCCTGTACCTGTATGACCCAGACATAGTCGATCAACACCAAGAAATCCTAGTAATAAGCTGTATATGAATGTTGTTACAAAGTAATGTCCTTTGTAATGAAGACAGGGATAATCAGGTAACAAGAAAGTACGATTCCCATAGCACTCAATATTGTCCAAAGCATGACACACAATTGATGTGAGCACAACTGAATCTGCTGCTTTTCCGCCCCATTTTAAGCATCCGTATTTCAATTCATCATATTGGGACTTATTACTTCTTAAATCTAACAGATATTACAGTTAACAAGGTACCCACCTAAGGGAGGTTCACACCAAATGGAATGACGAGGAAGATAAGAGCATTTAACCAAAGGACTCATAGGATCATAAGAAAAACCAGTCGACTCATCAAATAATTCTGAGTGATTCTCAGAATATTTAACGTTTTCTACAACTGGAATGTCAAAGAAGTTGCTAAACACAGATGTCCAGAGGGAAAGAAAAATAAGTATAACATAATTCAGCGACGTAATTGCAAAATAACCTCCAAAATACATGAATGATAAAAAGAGGGTTGAATAGTCCGCTCAAAAGGAGTACCATAAAATAGTGGCAATACTGAAATATTCAAACACTGTCAGTGTGACATAAGAAGTTGAAGTTTCTGTTCATGTAAAATGCACTCTACGTTGCATTTGCACGAGCATCTCTGTAATTCAGAACTGGTTGTCAGTGTCTAAAGTCTCAAAATAAAATTTTTGATTGCAAATGTAGTATGGCAAATGAAACGAAACATTATAAGCCAGGGCTTCAAGGGGAATTTGATAGTTTAGGCGTTCAGCCTAGTGTCGAATCAATCGCATATGTGTCCCAAACCAAAACCAGGTACTATGGAGAAAATTCGCCTCTCCACAGATCTCAGATTATTAATGATGTGTGCTTGAAGGATAGTTCGTTTTGAAGATACCACCAGTATTGTAGTTTGACAACTACTAACCAGTAACACCTTCCATATCCGAATCGTCCCCCATTTAGTTAGAATCAGAAGTCAGATGCGAAGAGGTTGAAAAGATATATTTGATGCGTTATCAATATATCGAGAAGCGGTTGCTCTAATCTGGCTAGTGAACGTAGGAGATGTTTCCCACGGCGAGCTGTAACGTGATCTGGTACAGATGCACAACCGAACGCCTTCAGTAAAACAAGTCCACTAAAACTAATGTGGTCAGCATCCAATGTCGAACACCTAAAAAGCTATTGATTTTGGGGAATTATTTACAGCTACAGATCACTCCCCCCCTAAAAAAATATATACGCCCATAAGTAAAAAAATTGTTTTTTTGTTTTTTGGAATAAACATGTAAAAATGAGCATATGAAAAAATTTTTTTAAATAATAAATAATGCAAAGGGAATTCGAGATAAAGTTTGTGTCCTACGTGCAGTAGTCGTTTAAATGTTCTGGAAATCCTACGCTCTTAAGTTTATTTTCCGACGTTGACGAAGCATCGAGGTGTGTGTCGGCTGTCGTTTTGAGGACTACAAGTGTAGGAGCTATTGATTTCGGGTAATTATTTAAGCTTTCATTCTAATTTTGTAGGGCCAGTGGAATGTTACGTGATTTTAACCAAATTAATCATTAGGCTGGACCTTCTCTACCTAACACGGCAGATCACACTTGACATTGTACAGTTTGTCAATCATCGCCAAGGTCATGACTGTCTAACGTGTCCGATCAGTTGCACATTATCGATTATTTCACGCCGTAGTGATTTCACTCTGATCTCATTTTACTTATTCTTACCCACACATTCCTTCAATAGTAGCGTGTTTATTATATACAGTAATCAAAGTAGTCGTAGAACACATGAGTACCACGTAAAGTTACTTCAGGTTAGTCACCAGCTTAGAGCTATGTAATCGACAGAGATCACATTTTTCACGCCCAACTCCAACAGTTCCCTACCATCCATGTATTCCTTTCACACTAGTGATTCGCATTTTGCTGATTAAAAACTACTGAAGCTTCTTCATGAACATAGCCAAGCTGGAACAACAAATATTTGATATTCCTCTTCAAGTTGCAGGGAAAATTCAACTCGTCCCTTTAAAAAAGAGCCTTTGTTGTCTACTAAGCAGTATTTAAAATTGAAACTTCTGTGGCATGTGGATATTTGTTGAAACTTTGGAGATGTCACTATGGGCTGAAAAAAATCATCGGATTATATTATAAGTAGGCAGAAGTAATTTTCATCTCTTAATTTTGTGCCGTCCTTATTCAGAACCCCAATCATTTTTAATATTTATCCTATTTGCGTTATCATATATATTACCTAAGTTATCTAGTCATTCCTTCAAATTAACAACCATATGAGAGCTACGAGACGTACAGTTCTACTGAACCTGAAGGGCGGTAGGTCGTTAAGATTAGCGAAAAATCGTTAGCTAACATGGGTGATACATGTAGGCTTGCTACATCCTTGGTCTATCCGTCCACTAACGTACAGGAAAGAGTTTGTCGTGATCTAGTCTAAGGACCTTGTACAATAAGCTACCTAGTTCAGCCTTGAAGCTAGTAATGCATGGGTCCGATTTGTGACTAAAAAGCCTTAGGAGGCGAAAGAGGAAAACTATTTTCTTGATGAGCGAGAGGATAAAAGACTGGTTGACCGGAATACTAGTCGGTTTATCTCTGATTCAGAATAATTAAAAAGACGAAAATAATTCGGCAATCAGAATGACTAAAACAAACAAGGAATTCAAAAATAGAACTATATCCAAATTAGGAATCAGGGTAGAACAGTGAAGTTTAAAGGATTACGTTTGAATTACAATAATTTCAGAATAATAATAATAATATATTCTGAAAATAATATTTACAGAATTCACACCAGTTTACAGGCTTGATCAGATTCATATAAAAATCAACATTTAATGTAGAGAGCAAACATGAAATATAAGAAAGTTTTATGTTTGCTGGTTCAGTAATTGTTAAGTAGTTTATTTATGACATGTATCACGGCAGGCCAATGCAACACCAGGGAACTTTTAATTTTTTCTTAAGCGGATAGCCTGATGATTAATCAACGTTGTTCCGTAAGGTTATTTCCAGTGCCAGAGCGAGTTATTGATAATTATTTACAACTAGAGAAAGTAAGATAAAAGCAAAGAGCACGGAACAACAAAACAATGATAGCAAGTAAGAGGTTAAACACTTGAAGTTCCGATAATCTCACTTGTGGAGTAAGATACACTTGCAGGCGCTAGAGCATTTAATGCATTTTCAGAGGAGCAAAAGGCATTAATTGAGCGAACAAACAATGGGAGAGAGTTTAACATACGGATAGTTTGAGGTAGATTATTCCAGAGCCTAGAAAACTTACAGGTAAAGTAATTCATATAGAGAGAAGATCTAGAATATGTTTGTTTCGCTAAAGACAAGGAGTTACGAATGTCGTAATGTGAGGCTTTAGCATATTGAATCGCCTGGCTGGATGTGAAGGAGAGTTTGTTAAGTATTTTGAAAAAGAAGATGAGGTTAAGTTTGAGTCTCCTCTTCCATAAAGGGTCAAGCCCTAGTTTACTACACCTCGAATTATACGTCAAGACACTATCAGTTCCAAGTGTACGAAGTGTAAATCGTCTCTGTACTGATTCCAGTCTTAATTTATCCTTTATGCGCGCGTTACTAAGAATAAACGCTCAGTATTCGAGGAGTGGTTGAACACAGACTTTGTGCATTAGAATACGAGACTCGCTGTTATGAAGGTTTCGAGTTATGTAACCTATAAGGCGTTGAAACTTGGACGTTTGTTTCATTATCTGTTCAGTAAACGACAAGTCGTCGGAGTACCTAAGTCCTAGATCTACTACTGTGTGTAACCTAGATAACATTTCACCACTTATGGTAAGATCGAGGTTGAGTGATGTATCACCGAAGCATAACCAACCACATTTAGCTGTATTAAGCTCCAGTTGCCATTTCGAGCACCACTGTGCTACATTGTTAAGCTCCGAGCTGATACAATTTTGAATATTGCTCAGCTCATGTGGAGAAAATGAGTACACCACCTTAAGATCGTCTGCAAACAAAAGGGACTTACCCACACTAAAACACTCACAAATATCATTAATGAAAACTAAAAAGAGCAAAGGACCTAAGACACTACCCTGAATTACCCCACTTCTAACAGGGACTTCATTCGACAATGAAGAGTTGATTTTAACTATTTGATGTCGATTGCTGAGGAAGGAATCAAACCAGGCTAGTAACGGGTTTTCGACCCCATGAGATGCGAGTTTACCTATGAGAAGTTGGTGGTTGACCATGTCGAAGGCCTTAGAAATGTCCAGGTATAGCACTAATACTAGATATCCTTGGCTACGAAGCGAATAGACTAAATTAAAGAAGTCAAAATGGCATGTCATACAGGATCGATTTTTAAGAAATCCATGTTGCGAATCATCAATAAATTGTTCAGTCAATAAATAGTTGGATAGTTCGTCACTAATAATTTTTTCCATAATCCTAGAGACAACTGGAGTAATATTTATTGGCCGATAGTTGTTCATGTCTGTCTTATCTCCGGATTTGTAACGTGGTATGATGTACGCGGTCTTCCAACGGTCAGGATAAGAGCCGGATTCCATAGAGAGAGTAAACAGCTTAAGGAGAAGAAGTGGAATATCTGGACCACCATATTTGTAGAGAAATGATGAAATCCCGTCTGCACCGTGACCTTTCGAAACCTTGAGCTTATTTATAACCTTACTCATTTTCAGACATGTGAAAGAGATAGATTTAATTGAGTTACCAGTCATGCATATAACTCTAGAAACAGAGCCATTTATGGATTCTTCGCCATTTGCAAAATTACCACTGAAAAGGTCTGCTATAGTTTTTGGGTCATATATAAAACTATTATTATGCAGGATGCATGGTATATCAGCCTTTTGAGTTGATTTAGCACGTTTATTGTAAATGTGGATTAGGTTTTGCACTTTTGAGCTAGTACTTAGTACTAATAGCTCTTCATTGATGGCTTTTAACCTATGTTTCTCTCTTATTTGGTTAAAAATTATTGTTATTTGTGTGACTGCCGTGAAGTCGTTAGATTTAAAATAACGTTTCTTTAGGCGTCTTAGTTTATTACGATATTTAGCTGGTATATATAATTCGTGATGTTTACTAATCCTGTAAGTCTTAATTGGTGCACAGGAGTCTAGACAAGAGTTAACAATCAAATAGAATATGTTGATGGCATCTGTCAGACTATTACATGAGAAGAATTCATTCCAGTCTGACAGTTTGATCAGTGAGCGCAAGAGGTCCCAGTCTGCATGCTTATAGTCTCTATAATTGCAGGTTCTTTGAATTGGTCGGTTGTAGGAGGGATAGATGGGGAGAGCACAAGCTACTATCCTATGATCACTGCTTTCAAACTCGTTGTATATTTGTACAGATAGGGGAATGATATCTCTACTAAATATTAGATCAAGCGTATTATCACCCCTTGTTGGGGTACGAACCCACTGTGACCAGCAGTACAGATTAAGGATTGATAAAAATTCATCATTGCTTGACTGACAACTACCGGTACTCCAGTTAATCCCAGGATAGTTGAAACCGCCAGTGATAATCTTAACACTGAAGTTTAAAGTAGATGCGTGTATAAATGCATTGATAATAAGATCATTCAAATTATTAGTACTATCAGGAGCTCTGTATATACAACCTAGGAGTAGACTATGATTTAGGGTATTGATTGATATCCAGATCGATTCTGGTAAACTATTCAAGATACTATCTTCAACTTTGTTAGTTGTTACGGTATCCGAAGCAAATATAAGACAACCGCCTCCTCGCTTAGTTTCTCTGTCACAGCGATAGAGTCGATAGTTTTGGATATTTAATTCGGAACCGGCCACTGCTGGATAACACCATGTCTCAGTGATAAGTATAAAAGAAGGCATGGCTAGGAAGGCTAAGGTTCTCAAGGCTGAAATTTTGTTCAGAAGTGAACGTGCGTTAATAAGTAATAAGTTTAAAAAGGGAGTGTGTAGTGTAAAAAAACCGAGAGCATCCTTATCGATGGTATGAGTTCTAGCTATGCCTGGACTATGGTTTAATGTGTTTGCCGGATCGTATGGGCTATAGCATGAGCGAATTGTAGTGCTAGTGGAACAAGGGATCTCTGGAGGCCGAAAAAAAATCCTTATTTTGGTAAGGTTGTACTTGTTTTGGTGGACAATTAAGACAGGTGCCTGTATGTTGGGGTTGCGTTGATGGTGCATAACCTAGTATACCATCTTCCCCACTGCAAGAGTGATGACAAGAGTTACATCTTGCAGGTTTATTATTTATAACATTTGGGGGAAACCATGGGGCACGTTGGTTCATTGCCGTCTGTCTAATAGTAGGCCTGCTTACATGATGATTGTAGTGACCGTCTCGTGTAACGTTTGAACGAAATGTGTCCTTATAACCGCCCTTACGATGATAAGGGTTAAGCATGGTTTCAGAAATTATACTTTTGTTTGGTAAGGCCGTTGAAATATTTTCGGTATTCGGTCTAGAACCAGGTTTTTTATTTACTTTCTTCTTAATTGGTATATTCTTTTTAGGTTTAGCAGTGTTTTTATGAGCCTTCACAATAGAATCAGGTGTTTGATTGTGGGCTTCCGATATTACACTGGAAAGAATGACATTAGAGTCTCCATCAGATATGTCCTGGTGTTACGTCCTTGAATCTTTCTACCCACTTTGTGCCGAGTATGACCTGTGTAATGTAGACTAAGACCTTGACCCGGTAGGCTGACTAGCTTAACCTTTGAGGCTAATATGCGTGAGTTCGAAGTGGGGATAGAGAGACGAAAACTATTCTATCCCTGATTGGCTGGCAAGCACGCGAGAGAGAGAAGACAAAGACAGCTGGAACGCTAATCACTTTATTCCAACCCCGATCTAGCACTCGAATTCCCAATTCAGATTAGGGTGAAAAGTTACATGAATAAATAGATGACTAAGCTGACCACAACGTGCAATAATTAGAAAAATACAATTATGTCCAAAACTGGGGGATTATGGTAGAAAATAGGGTACAAAAGATTACGTCTAAATGACAATAGCTTTACAGCAGAAAATGCTATGGCAATGAATTATACATCAAACGAAAGCTTATGATCTGTAGAATAGGCTAGGGGCAAAAGTAAATGTTACAGTTTTACAAGCTTTGAATTAAATGAATTAACGTCTCCAAAAATAGCTTCCGTAATTTGTTAAGGCTTCTTGTTTTGCGGTTCACATCACCTGGTTATCTAGGGCCACTAGGGGTATGAGAGGCAAACTAGCACACTGCATTTGTATATCAGTACACTGACTAACATGAGATAGATTAGCTGCACCAGTGGGTTCAGCTGCTGGCGCGATCACATTTGTTGTGACCTCAACAATATTATTTTCGTTCATGGTACGCTTTTGCGTTAGTCTTTGATTGGTGGTTTTGTCTGAGACTATACGAGCGTTTTTAAACTTCATATGCGCTAAGACTAGCTGTTCAGATTCTTTCAAACGTTCCGCTAATAAATGGGAATCGAATCTAAACAGGATAGGGCACGAGTATTTTTGATGCTTTTTGTTAAGTCGGATACATTGGCATGGACTGTCCTGGAGGTTAGCTGCCTTTAGTATCGAGTTTCTTACAGTTTTAATGGCAACTTTGTCCGGTATATTATATATAATCACATTATTTCGAGAGATTATTCGTTTGGTGACTTCACTAGCTATCAAGTCAATAACTGATTCTACTTTGATCCTGTCTTCGAGTTCAGAAGTAACCATATCCTTTGACAACAGCAGTCGAAGGGGTGACAGTGTCTTTAGTTCTAGTTTAAGATCATCATGCTTTAATAAAGAGCCCGCAAGTGACTCCACTTTAGAACGCATATCACTCAATTGCTTATAGACAGCGGCCAACTCGCTCTTAATAAGATCAATACCATCTGTTCGTGAGTTAGAACTCATTATTAAGTTGGACATAGAGTCATCCAGCAACATGTGTGGAATAAGTCCACTCCCACTATTATCTGGTGCAACAGGAGTTGCAGAGCATGGGGTATAGGTAAGACCAGAGTTGTTAATATCTGAAGAAATAGGACTTTTTCGAGCACGTTTTTGTTTCAGTCGAATCATTTTTCTTCAAGGGTTAATTGGATGTTATTATTGATTTATAAACTAGGGTTTAACGATATAAAAGCACTTTTTAATAAATACCGTGTGTTCGTAACGCAAACTTCAAACGTACCGCAAAATAAGGCAGAGTACAGCAGGGTACATCAAACGAAAGCCTATGACTTATGGAATAAACCGGAGATGAAACTAAATGTTAGTATTTTTAGACCTTGGATTGGATGAAACAATGTTCCCCGAAATATATTCCGTTGCTCGTCACTATTCTCTTATTTATCGCTTCACATCAAAACGGTAGTTGCCAAGCCAGCTCGTTTTTCAGATTTTACACCAATAAGCACCAGTACAACTTTGCGAAAACATGAAATGATATCAAGGTGAACATCTGCGACATAATATCCACTGCAAATACTCCAACATGTTAACAAACATGAAAATGGTCAACTCCCTCAAGATAAAAAAATATGTTTCGTTAGACCGTTCTTTTATTTTTTCTTTAATTTTCGACCACGAGTTTGTTCAAAAGAAAAATGAGTAGACACCTGATAGCCAGACAAATCAAGGGGTGTTTGAATCAAACAAACATAGTATTGGGTGGCTGGCTAGCGATACTGTTACCGCATATTCTACTTCACTTTTTACCTTTTATGGCAGTATTGACTCTTCTAACTCTAACTACCAGAAGAACTAGTATAGTTCTTGTGACACGTCATGTGTGATAATTTTTCGCTGGAAGAGGAAATATTTCAATGGTATGGAGGACAACATGTGGCCATAAAAGTACATTGCATCCACAAATTATATTCAAATACTAAATATTGGGTATTTTACAAAGTATTTATAAACATCGTTGCCGATTTCCGAACCTACTACAATAAATTTCCATAAAAATTTCATGTCATCCACAAGATTTCCAGAACCGTTGTGTCAAAATAATCGAACCAACATCCTATTGAAGGTTACTCTCATTGAGAAAAGAATGTAGTTACCAAATGTTGGCAGTTAGGTAGAGGAGTCTGTTAATAACGTATCATTCTGACCAAAGTATTAGACCATTGTCACAGACAAAGAAAACACAGATTAGAGAAGTAATAGAAAGGATATAGTATGAGCTTAAATATATGTTTTCAGCCAGTTTTTAGACAACCAAGAAATATCTTTTATAGATGGGTAGTTTGTGGAAATAAAAATAATAATACTTTAAGTAGTAAACAGATTCCACATAAATATTGGATCGACTTCAGTCCTTTACAGGTTTTCGCTCTTGTTAATTGAAAAACGGAGACATATGAATTCATCCACGTGGTTATAGATATTCAGTTTCCTCGAACCTCTGTTAAGGTCTAAATAGAATTTTGAAAATCCTCACACTGTTCTTGATTAAGGTTAGAGATAATAATTAGCCTTTGGAGATTACGGTTAAAGTTTCTAGCACTAAATGACACGAGCGATATTACCAAACTGCTCTTTAAGTGTGTGTATCAATGAGTCTCCAAAAACTATGATATCAACAAAATAAGTTCGGTTCCGTGAATGGAAACTTAGGATTAAAATTTGTGGGCATTATCTACTCTCTTATTACAAGCAATCCAATATGGAAAATACTGAGCACTTGAAACGGTTAACATAACCAACTTTACCACATGTTGGTAGATAATAAATTTTTGTTACTATTTTAAACCTTCTGAGTGATATACTATGATGTTTCTACTACGCATTAAGCACTGTATATAGTTTTGCATTAATAGTCTCATTCCTGATCCTAGTCACATAGTACTTGTACCATGCCTTTACCTTAGGAAATTGCAACAATTCCACATTATTCAAATGCTCATTTTCTGATTTATGTACGTAACTCGCATATCTACACAATAAAATAGCATTTAAATAGGAAGTTCATTAAACAGTAGAGACCAACTAATTCATTTATGAACAGAAACGATCGAAAAACTTCAGACATAAATTCGAATTGTGTTTTATTGAAATACAATGTCGTTTTTCATCATAAGATTATGGTTATGCAGCAATAAAAACAAATTCAGTACTTAGGAATTTTACAGAAAAGAATTTAAATCTAACTGATTGTAACAAAACCCACCAACCACTACTGAAGACTTTATAAAACACTCATAGGCTAACGATCTTGTACAAAAGCAAAGTGTATATAGAACAATGTGATCATTTTAATTTTTCCAAGCTGTTGGAATCATACTTTAGGTCCTCCACATTGCCAACTTGGCGTTGTGGAGGTTTTTGAATTTCATTGCGATCACTAACTGATCTCTGCTAGATAATATAAAACCTTAAAGCACTAGACGGTGTTCCACCCTAAGATGGGACTCAGCAGTGCATATTCATGACCCTGCAAACTGATAATCGAATCCATGACATTCGCTCTCGCCGGTAAAGTAACTTCCCTAACATTCCGTGTACTTATATGGTCTGTTGTCCCAGTTATCAATGAACTGGTTAACAATGGCTGAACAAATATTAGATGTTGAATAAAAAGTGAATTTACACCATATGTGTTTGCTACATAGTAGCAGTCTCTGCAGTGATAGACCTCAACAAACACAAGGGGAATAGCGAAATCTTGAAATGTCACAAAGACAGCACCGACAAAATCTTGCTTGATGGAGAAGCTCTGAAAGATATGGAAACTTTTAAGTACTTGGGCAGAATCATCTGGTGTTTTCTGCATAAGTTTATCTACAAGTAACCTGCTTTTGTACTTTCCAAACCTGGTGTTACTGTGTTGTGGGTTATAAGTAGTAGTATGTAATGATGGTCGGGCATTGAACGTATTTCACTAGAAGATCGATAAGGAGAGAACGGAAACGGCACGCAATTGGTACGAAAATGCATGAACAATTATAATCAGAGACTATGGACGGATATTTGCAGAAGAAGCAGACAAATTGAGACAATTGATTGCTATTTTGCAAATTAACTATTCACCTTATGGTTCTCATATTTTAATGAGATATTCTATAATGTTGTGCTAAAATACATTCGATTGTCCCCACTCGTGTTCTTGATCACTACATTAGTATTGGTAAACTGAGCTAAAATGGTTCGTTTGAGATTAGAATACATGTAAAAATAAACTGAACGTCTTAAGCACTTTGGAGAGTATGATCGTTTAATTCTAGTAGTTATTCCTCGTCCTATACTTCAGAAAGGCTATACTAGTTGTCGTAGTTGTTTTTATTCAGGCAGTGGACCAGATCAGCTGAAGCACGAGATTCCAACTTTAAACATATTGAATGATTATGGTCTTGATCGATATTAACTTCATTTGTCCAGATTATTACTAGATTAATAGACCTATCCCAACATTTTAGATTTCCCATTCTATGACTACCTAATCTATCAGATCTTACGTGGAAATCGGTAATATTTGTAGCAGTCAGTAATCTGTTTTCATCCAACCTTTAACCACCCAATTCAGGTGGTTACAAATGTTCTATATAACCCTACTTGTCAACAAAGAAATAGATCAAGTGAAATATTGATATATATCGCGAAAAGAACGAATTATGTCTAGCCGTCACTGTTTATTTAATTTATCTTGAACAAACGGTCACTGGATACTTGTAAAATCCATTTTGAAGGTGAAAATCCCTCCATGTATACATTTGCAATTTCTTCTTTATGGTTCCTTTATTTGTACATATTGTTAACCTTTTTGATGCCAATTGAGACTGTAACGTTTGATTTCCTCGTTTTTCCTATCGTTTTCATTGAGCTTCTATGTTTCTTACTGAACTGTATATAATTTGTTTTAATTGATATTATTCTGGCGGCTGCCATATTGACTGCTCGCTCTTTGATTGTGCGGTTTGGTTTTGACTGGGATCGTGCATTTTTGGTTGTATTTTGGAGCACTTTCCCAGAAATTGAAACACTTTGTGTTATAAAACAGCCACTCAAACAGAATCTTACTTGATCTATCCAGAAGGGATAGAATAACACTCACCTTTTGGTGTTTTCGATTGAATATTTTGGTATCAATTGTCGGTTGAATAACTGAGTAGTAATATTTGTTTAGAACCGTTTTTACCCCAATCGCTTTGTTCTGCAGGGTTCTACAGGGGTTTGCGAGTCTCTTCACTTTTACTTGTCAGTTATTCAGCCACATCCAGACCTATTGGAATTTAGGTTTGGATCTTACAATACTTTTTAGATACTGCTAGAGGATGTACTAATCTTCGAATATCTTAATGTACACAAATACATACCATCATGTCAGATCTATATGATCGCAATCAGAGGCGAGGCATATTTATCATTAGTATGGTTTCTTTCGGTGAACTAAATCCTCAGAACAATACTTTGTGGCTGTCAATTCATGAAGTATCATATTATTCCAGAAACTGTATTGTCGAAGAACTATGAAAAATCTCTTCCTAAATTGTTAGTCTTCTGCATGCGAGGTTGAAATCTATGCACATTTAGCAGGGGCTGTAAGTGCCTAGCTCAAAGGATACAACAGCAGCAAAGCGTCCAGCTTAACTTCAAACCACCAGCTCATCCATACGTATATTTTAGTGTTTTGTAGTTAGCTACTAATAAGTAGTTAAAAAAGTTTATTCAAATATGTTTGTTGTTCTATCCATTAATTGTTGGCACTAAAACTACCTGATTATTAAGTTTTTTAAATGACATATTATTTTTGCTAATTAAAGTAAAGTCCTCATCTTTTACACTAAGTCCATTCGTCATAATCTGCCAAAAATTTTAGTTATCGATTATAAAACCTACATCCATACAATATAAATGGAGGAAAAACATTGGAATAGTTACTCAAGATTAATAAACAGAATGACAACTAATGCAAAAAAATGAATTCCGACTACATTTCAAATGAATACAGTGTTAAACATAGTTTTAGAATATAACAGTCAAATCAAAAATTACGACAACTATAAATTTCAGACATGAACTGGCATAATTCTAATAAAGTTTCATATGATGAAAGATGATTAGCAGAAGAATATCAAGTTCAGCTTCATAAGAAGAATGAAGAACATATTCTCATTGTATGGAACAAGTTCTTGTATAACTGACAATATTGATAGCTGGAAACATTCAATGACATGTTGAAGACTGAAAATATAGTTACATCTAATCTAATCCTATTCATTATGCTTCGTTATTCTTTTCTTTGTTGTTGATGTGATTATTATCCTGACAATTCAAACAAGTTTGTGCAACTATACCAAGAACTATACACCATTACTGTCAATCAACCATAGAAATAACTGAACGAATCTACTATTTTGTAGTAATTTATTGGAATAAATAAATAACAGATAAATGTAGTTTATAAATATTTAACTTAGTTGGTATAATATTGTGTATTTTTTTAGTTATTGTTACAATTAATCTGGCATTTTCACAAGGGAGGTCTTTAAGTGACTAAATTGTTATCACTACTACTACTACTACTACTACTACTAATACTAATACTAATACTACTACTACTGCTACGATGACTATTGCTATTACTATTACTACTACTACTACCACTACTACTACTACTACTACTACTACTACTACTACTACTACGATTACTATTACTACCACTACTACTAATAATGATAATAATAATACCAGTAATACTTATACTGTTGTTTTTGTTATCACAAACTATCTCAATCACTTGCTTATTAGTAAATCAAATATTTCCATACATCAATCATGTTAGTTTAATGTATACACGTACAAATAAACATTGATGAATAAATTCAAACGGAAATAAACTAAAACACAGAGGATAAACTTCCCCATGTGTTGAGTTTAATTTCAATGGAATATTTTCATAAAATGAAGTCATTTATAAAAGCATACATATATATATATACATAAGTTGTGGTCAGTTTATAAACATCTATAGTATGTATACAGTTATGTTATTACAGATGACTGATAAGTTTATCACCATCGTATAAGAAAGGACAGGAAAACAACTATTCCATACAAGAGTTTAACCTGTTTACAGTGAGTATAATTCCTTATTAAAAGCAACCAATATTAATACACGTATATATAAATATATAGATTATACCTATTCTCTCTTAAATATTTTTTTAAACGCATAAAAATGTGGGGGGGATTTTAAAAAAATAGAAGAATTTAAAAGTAAATAAAAATAAACCAGAATTGTTTATTCGTAAAGACAAGAAAAAAACGCGAGTGAAAGTCAACTTCCTGTTTGGATTTCAAGTTAACGTAGTGAAAATTCTTAATTGTCAGAGTATAGACAACAGAAAATCGTAATCTCTTAGCCCTATATAACTGATAAGGAACTCCTAGATCTGTATTTCTTGATCAAATTTTAACCATGAAGTATAGATAATCATTATCTTGTTCAATTTGATTATAGGCTTCACTATAGGTGTTTTGAAACCATTTTATTGATAATTCATTAAACTAAGATATGACAACCGTTTAGTGCTCTTCCGTCATGAGTCATTGACGAATAACTTCAAACTGTATACTAAACTTATTCGTAAGGTTGGATTGTGTCTGGTACCGTAATCCAGGATACAAGTTTCTCTCTAACTTGGATTCTTCTTCTGTAGGTTGATTGTGAATACTAACGGTGAAATGCATGTGTATCCAACTGATAATTCCTAGATGAGATGAAATATACATTTTTTATTCGACCACTTAACCACAATAAGCCATCACCCAGAAGATACAAGTGTTTATTAACAGTTGTCTACGCAAGATACTTCGGATCCAATGGCCAGATACTATCAGCAAAAATTTACTGTGGGAGACAAAAAACCAGATTCCAGCAGAGGAAGAAATTAGGAAGAGGCGCTGGAAGTGGATAGGGCAAATGTTGGGGAAATCACCCAACTGCATCACAAGACAAGCCCTCACATGAAATCCTGAAGGCCAAAGGAGAAGAGGAAGACCAAAGAACACATTATGCCGAGAAATAAAGACAGACATGAGAAGAACGAACAAAAGTTGGATAGAACTAGAAAGAAAGGCCCAGGACAGGGTGGGTTGGAGAATGCTGGTCGGCGGCCTATGCTCAATTGGGAGTAACAGGCATAAAGTGAAAGTAATTGAACCTAACCACAATCCATCTTTTTATTAAGGCTTACGACTAAATTATAATAGAAAGACATTCTGATTAGAATGCATGTATTCTAATAGAAACTGATTAAATACAGTAGTTAATGCCAATAACCAAAAGATATAAAAAAACACCTTACAAATATGAACAAGACTATTGAAATATTATCAAGTGTAAATAAAAAAAAGGTGAAAAATATTCTATTAGCAGTGACTTGTTGATAAGAGAACTCTAACAGAACCATTGAAAGATTAGAACAAGAAAAAAACTAACCAAGTTGTTGTAACATGTCAGTGCCCAATTCTTATATCGATTGAGTGCGTTCGTTCGTGCCCAGTTATTATATATGACGTTATAAGACCGCCAATCAGAGAGCCGCGAATTTATTGATCAGAGAAATATACATAAAAGCGTTATGATAAGAGGAACACGAATATGAGTAGTTTAGTTAGTTAACAATTATACAATAGGAAATATACATATTATATTGGTCCATAAATAGTCCTCAAAAGTTACCATTCACAATTCTCTTCGGGATACAATACAAATAAAATAGCTAAGAAATTTATTCCATTTCACAGATTCCTATTCTTGTCATCTACGCTGAACATTAAAAGGGGGAAAATCCACCCCTTTTTATTCATATTCAATGTCCAATTATGAGTTGATACACTCATCAATGAATTTAAAAATAACCCAATACACACATACACCATTATTATGATTATTACTTTACGCCTAAAAAGTTAATAATAATATAAAATACAAAAAAAGGGGAAAGAATGAAAATGCAGCAAAGCAACTTTCTTTTTTTTTTTATAACCACTTACATAAAAAAACAAACAAGCAAACAAACAACGAAAACGATAAAAATCAACAAAACAAACCATGAAAAAAAAACACGGTTGAAGCATCAATCTCTCATAAAAATTATTTTTAAAAAAAAGATTCATTTTTATGTGTTTAATGTTCGTGATTTTTGTTTCTTTATCAATCAAAATTTCTTTTCTAGAAATGTAGTTAGTTTCTAAGAAAGTTGCTAACTGAAAAATTTACTACTATGGTTATTGATGTATTATTAAAGTATTACTATTATTATTACTATTACTATTATTACCATTATTACTATTATTACTATTATTATTATCAGTAGTATTATTACTGGTATCATTTTCATTTGTGTAAAAGGTTTGATTGAGTTTTTTTCCTTCTTTAGAACAATAAAATTTTTTCGCACAACTCTAAACTAACTATCATTTGATTAATCATTATTATTATTACCATTACTATAGATAGATGGGGTATGCATTTCATATTGAAATTATGCATTAAATATTATAAGAATATACTAGATGATAGGTGAAAAAGAAACTTAATCATCCATTTAAAAAATATAATAATAATAATTTCATATAATGTTAAATATATGAAGATATTCAATGTTGAATATAACAGTTGTCGGCGAGACTATAATTTATGGACGAGCCAATGAGAGGCGTTTTGGGGATTTCAAGGTCACGGAGCCAATATCAGTACCTGATGCTCGTGTACGATCGGTTCACAGAGGATTTTAGAGAAGACTTGACACTTAAGCGGCTACAACAAATAAGACTACTAAGAAGTTCCTGTATTTGTAATTGCGGTAATTAAATGACTTGTAGACCTTGTGCAGACTACCGTGATGTTGTACTTCGATGTAATATACGTTGAAGGAAGACGTTTGCTAGAATAAGAACCTTTATCGCTCAATCCAGATTGAGACTAAGGCATATTATAATAATTTCCACAAACTGTATAATAAAAGCACCAGTAAAATTAGCTGCAATAGTCGCAAATGTTTCTGAAGCTTCGGCTGTGTAGTAGTATGAGTATTGTAAGGACATATCTATAATAAAAATGATAAACTTACACAACCGGAGTACTCGTAAACAATAATGAAGCTATGTGGTTGAGGTTGAGAGGGTTTTTGTGACCTTATCATGGCTCCAGAGACCGACTATTATGAAGCCATATGGATGAGTTCCTCTACCTTATGCATTACGATTTTGGAACCTTTGAACCTTTTTGTAACATTGACAAGTTTTGGGACTATATAAAAAAAGTGTATTCACTTCAATTATTTGGTTTTGTATAATATATTTTTACTCTATGCTGACTGTTTACTGATTGGCTAACATTTCTCAAGGTAACTTAAAATTCGTTCGAAGGTCGTCTATAAATTGTAGTCTCGCCCAGTTGTCTTATTACAGAAGTTGTTATATCGATTGAGTGCGTGCGTGCTCTGTTTGATATATGACGTGTGATCCCCAACAATCGGAGAGGAGTGAATTTATTAATCACCCAATGGTACACAAAAGCGTATTAGCAGTCTTGAGTACTACTCGGTCATGCTATCTGCCTAACCCAGCCAGTTAAGTCCAGAACACCAATAACAGACAATGCAATATGAATCATTATTTTCAAACATACTGGGTTTATATACCAAACAAACAGACCACATCGTACCATAAAATAGAAAATAACATTTGTACAACATTTGGCCAAATGTGGCTGTGAATAGGGGGAACAGTAATTAATGGACTGGGGATAACTCAAGAACGGTAAATCGTATAATAATAGTTCATAGGTCAAAATAAAGCTTATGATGAGAGGAATACGAATATGAATAGTTTACTTACTTAACAATTATACAATAGGAAATATACATATCACATTGGTCCATAAACAGTCCTCAGAGTTACCATTTATAATTCTCCACGGTATATAGCAGAAGTATAATATCATGACTGGTGGTTTATTATCAGAAATAGAAATCAGTCGAAGAGTTATTGATCAAATCTATAGTATTGTACTGATGATTCATTGTACTGTTGAAGTTCATAACAAAGTGTACAATCAATAATTAATTATGAGACTGAGAATTGAGAACTTTAAATCTTACTACAAGTAAGATTATATTATCTCAGTGAGTTAGACTTAACTATTTTACTCTAGATTTATTAATTTCATATATAGAAAAACATTAAAATTAATCTCTAATGCTCAGTTGATTAATGTTATTTACTAACATGGTCTAGTACTCCAGTAGTTGTTTAACTGACTGTTGTCTTTTTTTTATTGTTAATGAAAATTATCGTTGGATTGTTTCAAAACGTCCATTAGAAAGAAAACCTGCTACGAAAACGTCACATGCAGTAACGTAAATTAGTAATATTTTAATACTTCATTTTTAAATAGGTGTTCATTTGATATTTGTCATTTAGGTTGAAAATGAAATAGAATCATATCAAGTGACTTGATTTCAAGGTTTATAAATATATCAAACTAATGGGCAGCCTATGCTATTCCACGAGGAGTAACAGGAGTAAGTAAGTAAATATAAGTCAAAAGAAGAATTGTTATTAGTTTTTTTTAAAAAATTTAATGGTATATTTCACTTTCAAATTAATACACTACTAAATGAAAAATATTGGTTAGTAGTCTTTGTCCCCCATATATACTCAACTGACTATTTTGTGCACACTATAAGGTCTTTTGTTTTGTTAAGGCAGAATATGGCATATTCAAATCTACGTGCATGGTAAAATCCATTAACATTTATTATTCAGAAATTTATTGTTATACTGCTTAGATCCCGCCTCGCGAGATTCAAACACAGGACCCATAAGTCTCACGCGCAAGCGCTTAACCACTAAACCACCGAGCCAGCATCCGACGGTGTTAATGTCTAACTCCAACCGATACACGAAATCGAGCAACCGTTCACCAATTGTCTTCAGTGAGTTAATATCTCCCAACAGACCTGGTTGAACCCCACTGGTTACTGTTTCTCACTAGAACTCCAGGAAATACCTCATGGAGTCCGTCGCTAGTGAGCATATTTTGATTATAATCAGAAGGGGTTTGGCGGAGATTTTAGTAGTTTTATATAGTTGAGACCATGAGTCAATTGAAGCTAGACCACCATGAATAACTTGAAAGCACTGGACAGCCATTTCGTTCTTTTATGGGACTCCTCAGCAGTGAGCATCCACGATCCCGCCTCATGAGATTCGTGCCCACGACCTATCAGTCTCGCGAGCGCTTAGCCAGTAGACCACTGAGCCGGCATCCAACGGTGTTAATGAGGAGTTCCATAATAGGACGAAACGGCCGTCCAGTGGTTCCAGGTTATTCATGGTGGTCTAGCTTCAACTGACTCATGAATTCAACCATATAAATTTACTTAAATCTCCACAAAACCCCTTCTGATACTGCTTAGATGTTTAAAATCTCGTTGATGGTTGAAGTGTCAATGTGCTTTAACTTAAGTAACTTTATCAATCATACTTTTTGAATTGATCTATAATAAAAGCTTTCCTGATTATTTTTGTCCTATGTAAGGAAGATCATCGTCCATTGCATTGGCCATTACCATATAACTCGAGAAGCCTGATCAACATGAATAGAATCAAATTTGTTTGAAGCATCTTGGGAATCGACAAATTAATTTGCAGTATCAGTTTAATAAGTTAATATTGATGGTTTGAACTGTGTAAGGAAGTGAGTACATAGCAGTTTAAGTCTGCTTAATTATCGTAGTCTATGATTGAAAACATTTTGGATGACATGACTTGAAATTGATTCTATGGGCTCAGCTGATTTTGTTCTAAATTTTAAGTTTATTTTATATTGTTCATTTAACCAATTCGTCACTTTTCAAAAAATTATATTCGCTATTTTTAGTAGTTTTTGCATTATCAGATGAAAAGATTGTTGGTGATTATTTTTGTTTTTCACTTTATTCATTTCATCACTTTGATCTGGCATGATGTGGTCAATTGAACTTACATGCATTTCTATCCAGTTTTACATTGATTATGACTGACTGATTACCATAAATGATCATAGATTTCCTTAACATTCAACAGTGTAAATCAAAAAATGCTTGATTTATTGCTAGTATCCAACAAATTTAATTTTTTTCTTTGGGACTAAATGACTAAAATTTTTGTTAGGATATAAAAGTCGAATCTCAACATTTTTCTACGATTGGGGTAAAGAAACGCATTTTATATCTAATAATCAGTGGTCATTCCATAGTCTTTCAGGTTACGTAAGTTCTCGGTGAAGAGGCATTTTTAATGAATTAATTAACGCAACTTATCTGGTCAAATAATTGTAACTTCATGTTTATTGATCACAGAGTGGTACCTGATGTTACATACATTTGATCAAATGCTGGCTGAGTCTATTCAGCTAACACTGAAACCTAGTAGGCATGATTTTCAACAACTTCGACTATTGGATATATTGTACATTCATCGATAGAATACGACCAGTGCTAAGGATTAGACAGACAAGATTTTGGTCATCAATTCGTAATCAATCAACATAAATATCTCATTCCTATAAGAGGTCAGTTTTGGCCCAAGCAGCTTAATGACAACATCTCAGAATGTGGATCCGGGAGACGCTAGTTTGGACTTCACAGGGAGTAACAGTTTCCATAAGGTATCTGGTACACCTTATTGATAAGTACCGTCTAGCCCGAAACTTAGGTCTACGGTTTCCTACTGACTGGCTTCAGCCATATAATTATGATCTATGCTGCGTTTATTATTCCTATTATTGTAAACAATCATTTTCAGAATTTAATTTTACACTTTGTTCTTATATATTTCGAAAGTAACTCTCACTAAAAACTTATATGAACTGAGAAACTGTAGGTAACTTAAGATGACTGTGTTTCTATTTAACTCAAATTTGGAACTTCTGCCTATTTATTGACGACTAGGGAAAGAATCACACCAAGGGACGTAAGATCTCAAGTCCAGTATGATAGTGTTCATTCACCAACTGATCAAACCTAGACATCATCAATTGTAACTCCATGAAATTTAAAAAAACTGCAACCCTAAATCAATACCAGTGATGGGTAACAAATTTTCTCCAACGTTGAGTTCGTAGTTTCTTCTGAACAATTTCAGGAAATTAGTCTTGAAGCTATATGCTATTAATATCATATTAGGATTGCAATACTTCCCAAATTAACTGAAGGTTCAAACAAAATGGGAATTTTTGGAGATTATAGTAATTTTAACCGTTGAATTCATGAGTCGATCTAAGCTATACCACCATGAAAAACTTGGAGACACTAGACGGCCGTATAGTCCCAGTATGGGACTCCGCAGTAGTGCGCATCTGCGATCCAACATACGAAGCTCGAATCCAGGACCTTCAGCACCGCTCACGAGTACTTAACCTCTAAACCACTGAGTCGGCATCCAATGGTGTTAATGTCTGACTTCAATCGATCTATGATCCTGCGCAACCTTTCAATATTATTTCAATGAGGGTTTAGTTTCTTGCCCCTCATGAACTCGAAGGATTTGGATTCTATTTCGTGCAAGGTAGTGGTTACACATTACTGAGAAGTCTACAATTCCGTCGGAACCACTACCTTATGGGTACTAATTTTCCAAAAAATCTCTGATAAATGTTATCCAATTATAAAAATTATTATCAAATACTTACATTTCCCATTTAATGGTTATTCTTTCCTCTTAGAAATGAACCAATCACATATGAAGTTAATTTTTGTTATTTTTCTTTTTGATAAAAGTTCTATCAACTTTCCTTATTCTTCTAATCATCATCCACTACTTTAAACAAGTGCGTTTTCTATTTTTGTAACCCTAATATTTTCTGAATTAGAGTTTTAGAGAAAGACCAAACTGAAAACTTTTATTCATTGGTTAATCGACTCATTTATGATTTCTTTACAGAATTCCTATAAGAGAGAAAAATCTAAGGGGAAAGAAAATAGGGAAGGAAAGAAGGCAGGCAGGATGATAGACAAAGGTAAGAATATCAAAATAAATTATACGGTTCTTCTTACAGAAAACAAACAATTCACTATATATCTATATTTGAACATTTTGTTTACTTATCAGTTGTATTGATAAATTAACACACTACTTCAGCTTGATATGGTATATACAAACACAAACTCAACAATATTGATGCTTATATATTGACAGACAACCATGTACATCTATAAATACACCCAAGGGGATAAAGTACGAATCAAGGTGATACACCTTTGTTAATTATCATAAAGATGTACTAATCAAAAACAAACAAGTGGTATTTTTCATAAACTGAGTTTAATATCTAACGAATTTAAATAACAATAATTCAGATTGATTAAGATTAAAGAATAAAACCTAACTCATTCATAAAATCAGATAACATGTTAACTATTCCACGTGAATCTAATTTGTTTAAATATACTGATGATTATTATCATAATCCTCATAGTAACTCTATAATTAATGGCAACAGTAATTATCAGATCAATCAATCAACTAATGCTTTTCTAAATGATCATCTAGACATTGAACACAAATCCATTGAAGTTGTTGAACATGAACACTTGAATAAAAACATCATTACCAATACAACAACAACTGATAACGTAGATGTTTCTAAAGACAATCGAAATTGTTTAACTCCAATAGTACCTTCCGCAACACTAATTAGTTTAGATCAAAATCATCAACATCATTCTGATCTTCAATTGAATCAGTCAGTAATTGAAGATACTTCCTCTATTATTGCTTTATCATCATTAGATAAATCAGTGTTGAATTCCACTTCATTATCATCTTCTTTATCATCATCACACATTGATTATAGATCTTCTAATAGTAATATTAATGAAACACTTTTTCATAAATGTGAATTCTCAAACAATATTCATAATAATACTAATACTAATAGTAATAGATATCCATTGTATAATTTGCCATGTTCAATGGATTATTGTTCAAATAAACTTGTTCAACAAAATGATGAAAGGAACAGAAGTTTTACTTCATATAAAATGTTACAAAATACCACTACTATGAATGAGTATCCAAAAATTAAACAATCCAATGATGGTAAGTATTTGATGCTTAATCTTTCTGTAATTTAAAACATTATAATTATTAGAAGTGAGTTCACTGAATGGATAAATAAACTAATTTCTATGGCTTTTGAATTAACATTATCAGCTTAAGTAATTGATCTCCCGTTACTGGGCTATAAGAGCTAATATCACCGAAGCTAATTTTGTTTAAATAACATTAGTATAGTAATCTAAGTAATTGTCTTCAAGTCATCAGCAATATTTTTCTGTATACTATTAAATATTAGTTATTAACATCGTTATATAGTTGAATCCAGTCAGAAGAAAACCGCAACGCTATATCACCTTCTGGTTGATACTCTTATCAACCAGGGGTAAGGTGTATTTGTAATCTTCAAGAAACTATTGTTCCTCAGAGATCCATATCATTTCATATCATAATTAGATAACATAAACATTGAACCATTTGACTTTTTCCTTAATTCTACTTCAGTGAAGTTAACTCAGCCTCATAACTATAGTGGCTAGCACAATGTCGAAATCAAGAGATTGCACCAAACTGTCTTAATTCAATAGCTATCCATCGTAACTTATTAAATGAAGTAATGTATGATTCTTCTCATATTTATGAATTGAATTAGTCAAAGATTTATACTCAATAATATTGTTAATAAAGTGAAAAGCTTTCTTGAATTTAGTGCCACGAATTTTATGCAGTGTAATATGAAATCTTAACGGCGATTAATGATTATTGTTTAATTAGTAGCCATTAACACCTAGTATTCTACTTTGTTGTTTTTATGAACATTGGAAAATTCATTTGAGTTAAATATTCAATGGAAAAGATATTCTAACATGTATAATATTATTGATAATAAAAAAACATTTCATTTAACAAGCAAAGATGGCTAGCAGTGGAATCCAGGACGCGCGGTTCGTCCCGTTTAGAACTCGTCAACTGGATGTAGCTGCATCTCGGAATTGATGTTCACTCTGAGACTTAAACCCAGTACCGTTCACTTCGGACGCCATCGCGTTGCCCATTTAGCTGCTGACTCCCGATAGCATTACAACTGAATACATTTTCAAATGTTAAGTATAGTTTACATCGATATTTGGCATATCGCAATGATTGAAAATTATGATTGTTTAAGCTGGGAAATATAAAATTATAGATAGTCAATCGATATCTATTCTCAATACAATAGAGACATTTCGGTAAGTAACGTCACAGTATAAAACGAATGGTTTTGTGTATTTCGGTGAATTTGAATCGATGAAGAAATCGAGACATTTACAATGCGTACGAATACACATGATATATGGTATTGAAAAATATATGATAACAGTAATCAATCTAATGATAATCTCTACACTGTATACAATAGCTCTCTTCATTTCTAGTCGTAACTACTTTAAAAGACAAATCTTGTTAGGAAAGATTTATTAGAAAAAACCAAAGAATCTTACTGTAAAATCCACTTCAATCCAATTATATGCTGATTAATTTCAGTGATTATTATTTACAGAATTTATCAATTCAATCGTGGATGCGCACTGCTGATGAGTCCCACAATAGGACGAAACGGCCGTCCAGTGCTTCCAGGTTTTCCCTGGTGGTCTAGCTTCAATTGACTCATGATTTCAACTATGTATTAAAAAAATCACTAAAAAATTTCCACAAACAACACCCTCAATAGTTATCATTTAAGTTCAAGACAACAATGAATTAATTATTATAATGAAATACATTGAAACTCATTAAATTAACTTCAAACAGAATGAAACAATACAAATGGTAATATAAAGAAACAGTGAAGATTTAGCACCCTTAACAATGGTAACTTCAATTTATACACTATTTCTTCAATTCCCTTGGTTTAAAAGAAAAAACAAACAAAAAAATGTCATAGATACTCACAAAAACATGTTTATAAGTCAATTTTCTAGAGTTCATTTAAATGTTGGCTATGAAAGAGGAAGATTCTGTTAAATATTACAATATATATATATATATACCGTCAAATTAACTGATAATTTCACACATTTGTTAAACAAAATGAATTATTCTTTCCATTTTAAAGGTTTCTTATTAGTCTGAAGAAGCAGACTAAAAGAAGAAGAAACCTGAAATAGGCCTATTTTAATTAATGAAGTAAAATAGTGAGATGATGGAGACGATTTGTAGCTCAGGTGAATGATTTTGATGAGGTTTTATTCTCTGAGCTGAATGGTTTGGTCGTGGAGCTCTTATCGTCCTTCTGAACGACATCATCAACACAAACCCAAAGTCGTTCAAATGGACGATGAAAGCTCCACGACCAAACCATCCAGCTTAGAGAACAATACTCCATCAGAAGTAAAACAGTGAATGAAATACCGAAATTGACATGTATTTTAAGATATTTATGTATGGATAATTTAACTATCTAAGTACGATAGATGGAATCATTAATAATAATTATCATACTAATAATATCTGCATTTAATAGCCATTGAATAATCTTGTCTTATTTTGCAACACGTCAGTATACAACTTTCATTTCATAGAACTTCACTGAAAATAAAGATTAATATCTCTTTAATGGACAGATATGTAGTTTAATAAGTTATTCATTTAAACTTGTAACTAGATAAATAATATAAAATGCCGGAACAAAAAATTACAATAAATTTTGTTAGACAGACCTGGGATTCAAGATATGGAAGGTTGTTATGTCTTATCAGTTCTATTTTCAACACAATGAAATGAATAACTCATTTTATTGGAGAGTATGAGAGATTTCTAGAATAGTTTACAGTTTCTAATAGGATCTATTGTTCAGTTGATATAACTTTTTAGTTAGATTGTAATTACCCCCCTCTTCCATTTTCTTTCTTTTTTTCTTCATAACAGTATTAACCACAATAAATTCTGTATATGATGATCAAGTAGTTTATAGACAATCTTCATTAATAAATCATCAACCCCATGTTCAATGTGTCAATAATTACCAAAATTTAGGGTCAAAAACAAATGAGTTTAACACAAGGCATTCAAATTCCGATCAACAAAATCATTCTTACAGTAATTACTATTTCCATAATCAGAATAATAATAATAATAATGAGTTGGATAAAAAAGAATTACAAATTGTAAGAAATAAAAAATCCGATTTTATTTTAATACGTCAACGTAATCGACGTAAACCGCGTATTTTATTTTCACAAACACAAATTTATGAATTAGAACGTCGATTTAAACAACAACGTTATTTATCCTCTCAAGAACGTGAACAAATGGCGAATAATTTGAAAATGTCAGCACAACAAGTAAGATTTCTTTTATTTATTTATTTTTAGTATTTTCTACTTATTCTTCATATTTTCATTCATTTAATAATAGAACCCAGAACTCATTTAAGTAGTATCTTTCTTAGTTTTCACCACAAACTGAACTTTTTTCGAACAACCATTTTCTTATCTAAATGAATAGTCTTGTTTTCTTATGTAAAAATGAAAATAAAACATATTCTCATTTAGATCACAGATATCCCCGAAGCATTTTATTTAGGATGAACTATTGATAACTTTTTGACATAATTAAATCTCCAATGGGGAGTGGGATGGAAATGGTCAGTTGAGAGTTGAATAATTTAATATCAGTCTCCAGGTTTGAACCTCCTGATGTATTTAATATGTCCTGGGAAATTATACACCATTACAATAAGGTATCACACGATGTAGTATGTAGCATGACAATTTGAGTCGATGAGCGTTTATTCCGGGCCCTACATGGATCATTATAAACGAATGCTCTTTTCATGCAAATAATGGATTATAGAAGTAAAGACGAGTTAAATTAGTTATGACTGTGTATCCTTTAAATCACTCATGGACTAAGTATAAATCTGTCATGTTTTTCTTTTCAATGTAACCCATAAGAAGTATTTTACATTTAATGGTTAATTGTTAAACCTATCTATATATGTTTTGTAGTATCAAAGAACTTGTTATATGAATGTAAGGTGGTGGTTGGAGTTAATCGGGGTCGAATCTGCCAGGGAGAATCAGTACCCTCAAGATTACGTGCCCACCTCGCTGATGAGTGCCGAGCAACATGAAGCTTAAATCTGAGATTTCTGTAGACTACCTCCAAACACCACCTCACATCTCAACACAATGCAAATGATGTCAAGCCACCTAGACTATTGGCCACATTGTAACACGATCGATAGAGTTCGATCAGTACTAAGAAGGACTGGACACACATGACACTGATCATTGCTGTGACCAATCAATATTTATACGAATATTTTTATATTTCAATGTGGTGTATTTCTTAATCGTCTCTCACACAGACTAGAATGCAACACACATTAACTGCTAACGTAGATTGCTTGTTGTGTTGTGATTGCATCTAGACAGTAAAGTTTTGTCATAATGGAAGTGAAATAGATGACACATATGGTAGTAGACATTCATTGTGCTTTGTTCTGAAGTGTCTCAAGTTATATATTTGAACCGCTGAATTTCAATTTACTTTCCAAAGGTATCTTAAAACTTGGGCTTGATCGAAATCAAGTTCAATATCGTATAGTCTAGCAGGCGAAGCACAACTGAAGAGTCCTAGGTCGGGACAAAACAGTTGATGTTTAATCATTTTCCAGTCAATGTCAATCATTAATGAAAGTCAACTTGAAGTTGATCAACCATCATAACTTTTTTTGCGTTTAACATTGTCTTAATAAAGCAGTTTCTGAATATAGTAAATATTAGATAAGGATTATAAATTTATTCCTCTATTGACATTTATCAGTCAAGACCCATTAGAATACTTTATGATCTACATATTTCAAATTGCATAATGACAATAATATTAATGATAATAACAGTTGTTTTGTATGTGATCAGTTTTTCATTGAAAAATAAAAAGACATTTAATATTTTCTTTCCCTTAACACTTGACCTAATAATCAAACCTAACTTAACAAAAATGAAACTTAATGTAAGTAGTATGATTGATCATGCTGTGTGTTGTGTGTGTGTGTGCATATATATAGATATATATGAATGAATGACCCTAGACACAGGTTTATAATTACCGTTTTTATATCATTCAGTCTATGCTTGTATAATCAGGCCTACTTATTTTCATGTCTATTCAATTCTTCTTGTTGATCTCATTTCTTGACCCAGTTCATTATTTGAAATTATGATAGAAAATTGTTTTCGGTCTATTAATTCATCCATTTATTATTAATTAAAAGACATAAAATGGTAAAACCGAATTATACCCAATACTTCTCTATCCCCAATTGTGCAATTTTCACTATTATTAATGTGATAAAAACATACATACTTACACACACACACACACGTAGTTGAAGTGTGCTTTTATGGAATAAAATAATGTAAAGTAGTACAATACAAGTTGATCATGTCATAAAGATTTAACAACAGCTGCATTGAAAGGATTCTACTATTCTATTAAAAAAGGAAGAAACTTGTTCCAATGACGTAATAACTAATTTTATACATAAAATGTTTGTCATGTTAATAAGACTGAAAACTTGTCATTTAGTAAAATCAAATTATTTTTATTATATTTCCTTGGAAAAAGCTTGGACCAGATTACCAGGCGAAACGTTGGATTTATCTTAAAATTCATTCGCTGAGATTTTACAAGCATATTCTTCCTATTTTAATGTCTTACATCAACTCGGTGCCCAAATACTGTGGAACTATTCGCTTTAATTTAGAAGGAAGTTCTTATACAAATTATTATTTGTCTTCTATCCAAACATTCTTTTTTTCTTTTTTTTTAATGAGTGCCAATGAAGTTTTCATGCAGATAATTTATTGACTAAATTAAAATGGTATACAATTTATCATTTTTCTACAAAATGCTTTATATATAGTAGCTTATATCATTATAGATTCATTGATGTGTATTCTATGAATATATCTAAATAGAAAATAATATCTAACCCCTGTATCTTTAAATTTTATAATAAACATAATACAACAGTTTTAATCAAGATAAGAAAACAATAAATGTTGATTTGGTGCTTCAAGTTGTCACTAAGTTGATTGCCCCCAAATGCCCTGGTACGGCCAAGAGTGGGGAGAGTCCGCTCCCCCTCTCGAAATGCTCTCACATGACCACTCTTATACAGCCTCTACCACGGAAGTCCTACTCACTGCCTTCTCGTGGCATCACTGTTGTTTACGAAATTGAGAGGACGAAAAGTGAATATCCGGCACTTTAACCGGGTTGATGGATACGGAAATTCCACCTAGGGGAGTTGGAAAACCCTGATTCCAAACCAATGGTGCACATGGGCTCCAGTATCCTGAGGGAACAAATGGCGTATGAATCAATCGTCGGTCACCGGTTACCATGGGACTGCATCTCCTCACGATGCTCCACTGCCTTATGGATCAGACCTTTAGGTCAAAGGCTCCGGGTGGCCCCCTAGGAAAACCACCTGCTTCGGTCTGGGTACCCGGGCAGTATCATAGCCTTCACACAATTGAATGAAATGATATTTTTTCGTGTGGCGCATATGTATCTGGTGTCTCTTTGTATCAATATTTATGTGCTTAAATAAATAAATAAATAAACTAAGTTGATTATGTCTGTAGAATTTTTAATGTTCACTGAGTATATTGTATATAAAGAGTGAATGTTATGAATTATAGTGTGACTAACATTAAACTGTTCATTTCAATACCTCGATTTCATATTATCTAAATCTTTCATCCAGTATATCAGGTTGCACTACATTGGATATTTCAATTGATTCATGATCTCAACTATTTAAATTACCATAATATCCACAAAGCCCCTTCTGATAATAATCAACATATGCTCAATAGTGACTGGCTCTATGAGGTATTTCCTGGAGTCCTAGTGAGAAGCAATAACCAGTGAAGTTCAATCAGGTCTGCTGGGAAATATCAGCTCACTGAAGATGTGGATGTGTCGCTCAATTTCGTGGATCGGTTGAAGTTAGACATTAACACCGTTGGATGCCGGCCAGCTCAGTGGTCTAGTGGTTAAGCGCACGCGCGCGAAACTGATAGATCGTGGGTTGGAATCTCGCGTGGTGAGATCGTGGATGCGCACTGCTGAGGAGTCCCACAATAGGACGAAACGGCCGTCCAGTGCTTCCAGGTTTTCCATGGTGATCCAGCTTCAATTGATTCATGATTTCAACTATTAAAATTTCTAGAAAACCCTAATTGTTTCACTGATATTCAATCATGATTTATTCTAAAGCTATTTGAAATAGAAATAAGTGTAAACTATGCTAGAAATAAAAAAACACAAAATCAGTTTCATAATGTGAACATTTACGTCTACAACTATCTTTTTGTTGTTGTGGTGGTTATTCTGTAGTTCCTTTTTTACTAATGAAAATCCGTCATGCATACTTTGATCAAACTGAATGTTAAAATTTCTAAAATACATTACTTTATATGGTTCACTTTGAAAAAAAAAGGTTATTTTATATTCATATGAATGATTGCATACAAATTTTTTTGGAGACTAAAGTCAATTAGAATACTACTATGCAAATATACCACTGGATTGTGTTAAATTGTTGAAGGAAATCGGTGAGAAACCCTACTATTAGGTCTTGTGCTAGTTGACATTTGCTGAAGAAGGATATTAGCTGGATTAAAGGAAATAATGTTCCCTAATGGATTCGTTTCAAAGTGATGTAGTTTCATAGTTTAAGTCATTAATGTAGAGCTATTCTGATTGAGACCGGTCTCCTGGATAAATATTTTTATTTGAATGTTCATTTTTTTTCCTCTTCAGTTGAATAATTTAAACACTAATCGCTAAATGCATTCATGATTATTCGCTTGATTTTTGTTATATTAGGGGGTCTTTTGTGGAGATTTTTAGTAATTTTTTATATATAGTTGAAATCATGAGTCAATTGAAGTTATACCACCATGGAAAACCTGAAAGCACTGGACGGCCGTTTCGTCCTATTGTGGGACTCCTCAGCAGTTATATTACTTAAAATTAATCGATAGATTGTACTTTATAAGTGAGTATAATGAATCCATCCAATGAATTAAATTTACTCTATAAGGCCATTAGTCAGATTTAATGGAGTTAACACACCAGTTTCTAAAACGAGACTTAAATTTAACAGAAATCAAAGCACAACAGAAGATAATGGGTTTTTGACTATAAATTCCAATCACTCGATGAAATTATCATTTGATTAACATGTACAAAATTTGACTTTTCTATCCTTACTCTGATCTTTATTTATATACAAAGTGGACGGGGAATTAAACTGTCCGAATAGCTCATTAGTTAAGTCGCATACAATGAAACTAGGTGGCCTGAGTTTGAATTAGTCAAGAAACAAAAGTTTCTTGAACACAGACTTACTGGGAATCCCAACTTGCACTAAACTTAAATCAAAGATTTCCTACTGAATAGTGCCAGAAGACGTAATGGTATAAAATAATGCATTAACATACATCGTGTTTGTTCTGAAAACTTTTTGAATGATAAATTATCTTCCTTAACAAAACCATGAAGAAGTCAAACAAAATTAAAAAGCTTTTTTGTCCTATCAAATGACTCGTTAACTTTACACATCCATCAAACCGTTACAGAGCAAACATTAATAGCTTCTAATAAGCTACTCACATTTAGACTGTTGAGTTGCAATCTACTGTTACAGACCTCAAATTCAATCAGTTATTCATCCTTGCATCATTATTATTGTCACTTTTAACAGCATGAAAACTTATCCTTTAACAATCTATACCATTTTTGCAAAGATTGATCATGTAATTTAAAATGGTCAATTTTTCCCTTTGATTCTAAAGTGTTTGAAACTCAACAGGTCGACACATTTGAACACAAGTGTTAATGTTAACACTGAGACTTATATATAGTACTTTGCTCTATAAACATTAATGTATTATTCTTTTAGCTATTGAGTTTAGATAGCCACTAACTTATTAAACAGATATGAAGTTATATGTTTATAAATATAGAAAACTCAAACTATTGCACATAAATTAATTGAGAGTTTCTCATCAGTTAAATTTTATAAATACTATACGTGCAAAACTAACTAGGACGAAACGGTCATCCAATGCTTTCAGATTTTCCATGGTGGTCTAGCTCTAATCGGCTCATGAATGCAACTATGAATATATCATCATTTATTTATTTATTACCTGATATATGATCATTATCTAAACTCCAACCATACTAATGATTATTGATTAATATTGATCAAAAGAATCATTGAAAAACAATAGTAACATATAATTGGGCACCAACATACATACAGATAGACAGACTAATGTATATACCTTCTAATGGTAGTATCAGTAGTCTAGTTAACTTTAGACTGAATAAATAAACATTCATTTTATAGTAGTAGTTATTATTGTTGTCAGTGTAGTTGTTGTCTTCATTATTCCATGCACAAAGTACAATTAGTGTATTCTCAAATAATTTTTTTATTTCCATCATATGAATTTATTATTTCTCTGTTTTCATGTGTTGTTCATTATTAGAACTGATAGTAACTAACCTGATCAAACGACTCAGAAGTGTGTGCCTTCAAAGTTTTTTGTAGGAAGAAAAGAAATCACTGTTAAAAAAAAGAATAGAAACGAAACACTGAATAAGATACACTTCTGATAATATATAAGTACGATTATGTCCATCATCGTCAAGGCCACTTGACTAGCATGACACTATTCTATCCTTGAATATGGTTCTAATAATCAGAGTCTTAGTTTGATTAATTTGCAATGCGGTGCGATTTTTAATTAATATTATACATGAGTTATTGTATTACTATCTCAAAACCTTTTTCGCATCAGTGATGACACTTTCGACGATTAAAATATGGTAGTTGAATCCTCTTTCAAGTTACTTCAGTTCATATGGAAAATCCTACTCAAATTATATAACATTTCCATGATATCGCCTAAAAATAAACAACTATTACATAGTGTGCATCATAAACTAACTTTAGTCAAATAATTAATAAAAATCAGGAAGCGATTGGCTTCTATAGAGCTATATATCGTCACTGTTATAAAATCCCATTCCAGGATTAAATGACAGTCCGGTGATTCCCGAATGTGGTTAGTTGACTAAGTAAGTTCAGTTTATGAAATACGCTATACAGTTCAGCAGTCTTCACAAAGACTATTAACTAATGATCATCATTAAATCATCACTGAATGTTATTTGTTCTTGTTAACCATCTGGATTATCAGCTATTATAACCAACTACACGTCAAAAGATTTTGATAAATAACTATGATTTGATCAATGGTAATTGTATTATAAACCGGGAATATCTATCAATAACAACTTTTTAATTTAAATTGTCTATTATAAAGATTTACATGGTAAATTGGACATTAGAAAACGGGATTCATAATTAAGCTTAGTTGATACATTTTTACCAAGAGTTTCCTATCTGCTAAATAGATCAAACTTGTTGACAAATCACTGTATTTTTATGAAAGATTTTTGTTATGAATTGATATCAATTGTGGTACACATTTGAAATAGGAGAGTATTGAGTAACTTCATTCTGGTAAATAACCCTCTGCAGTGTACATCTATAACCTTTAGTTGTTTTGTTCTCGTTTGTTTCAAAATATGTATCTACACTTTACATTTGGCTACTAAACTGATCAACGACATTCAAGAGGTAGTTGGTTCAACTTCGTTATCCCAAAATCTAACAGCGATCTAGATATCTTAGTTTTTTAGGCGAAATAGTTTCTTCGGCTTTGATTACGTTATATGAAATCTGCTTTACATATCAAGTCGAATAAATTCAATTTACCAAGTTCTGAGTTACAGGTTGATTAGTACCTTATTCCTTAGAAACTTGACAGCCACGACCTACAGTTCTCTCTGAGGTGAAAACTACGTTGATGAAGAAGCTCTAAACTAATAAGATGTGTTTTTCAGTATGATTAGTGGCTATCAGTGGAGTCCAGGACGCGCGTTTCGCCCTATTTGGGACTCGTCAGCTGGATTTAGCTGCATCTCAGAGTTTATGTTCACTCTAGGACTCGAACCCATAACCGTTCGCTTCAAATGCCATCGCGTTGTTCACTTAGCTACTGAGTCCTGATAGCCACTTGCTTGTGCAATGAGGTGAAGTTGTATTTTCAAGTAGTTTATAGTTTTTATTGCTTGAGAAATTGTCATTCCTTTTGGAATTTGAACTAACTTCGATCACCATCATATAATAACTGAGCTAAACTTTTAGCAACTAATGAAATACTCACAGAATTTTTAACACTGAATGTTAACAAATATCATGTTGTCCACTCTGTGGGGCTAGCTGAAATTTATTAGTCAATTTGTAACAATGTAATTAAATACTTCTTCAAATATGCAGTATCTGCCTTAGTGTTAACATCTATTCTTTATAAATTATCAGTTTTTCTTTTTTGAAGTGTACGTCAGTAAAATTTATCTAAACTGTAGAATGATATTACCATTGTTCTGTAATGATAGATAGATGTAGATATTATGACACAATGATACCGATACATGGTTCAGTACAGGCTGGACAGTCATGAGCACCAAAGGATTTTCAACTAAATTTCCGGAGATTCTGTCATCCACATTTTAAAGCGATTTTTAGTTGTAATATCATTTGCATTACTATAACAGATTGATTGGTCTTTTAATCATGTTAAACCAATATTTTAAGTAAATTCGTAAACTTAACATTTAAAATCCAGCCTTCAGGTATTAGGTTCGAGCTCAGTTATACTTACTGAAAGTTATCATCATAGTTGATCATCTAGATCCTAGTTTGTTTATTGAATTGTATTACATAAAAAGAATTTCTACACATATGAAATCGTTCTCCTGTGATGTGGAAAGTGAGTATTAACTACGGAAACTATATCACATGCCTAATGATCTTATCTGAATTGTCATGTTAAATTTTTTCCATGATCATGGTATTCATTTTCTTTTTGCCATAGAAACACACTACTTATTTGATAACTAAGTAGTATCATTTGCGGAGGTCTACTGAATATCGAATTAGTACTAGTAATTTAATCTTAAAACAAAGTGATAAAATAAGTTAAAATTTTCCCATCCTAGTCACAATAAGAAACATTAGTTAAATAAATAGTAACGAAATTCTACTATACTACTATACCATACTACTATTCTACTATACTAAATCACTTTCAACTGTAAAGTGATTCGACATTCTTATACCACATAATGTCATATGAAATATACACGATACCATTCAATTACTGTATATCAAGTTGATAAACTTTATCTCCGATGTTAGCCAATTTTTCTATGATACGTCTTCACGCCTATTAGATGAGATTATGCAAAACATTACGTTATACTGCAATTTTAACTGCAACTGTTAGTGTGGATTATAAGGTAGCAACTAACCATATTCATTTTCACTGATTAAAATAAAAAACCCAGATTGATCACTAAACTATTCATTTCTTACACGTTAAAGCAACTAATTAATCATTTTAAAAAATACAGTATAACAAGCTAAGTTGGATATTTGTAGGTATGATTACCGAGGTTTGACTTAATACCTTCTAATATGATTGTGCAGCTTAAGTAAATGGAGTCGTTGAAAAAAATTCTATTCCTTGAATTTTTCTTTGTTCTCATTCAGTTTCTAATAAAATGAGCATCTAGTAGATTGTTCATAATGAAATAGTAGTAGATAATTCTAATATCCTAATGAGGAGAAAATTGAATGTCTGATGTTTTTTTTGGATTAGTGTAAATCACTTTTTCAAAGGAACAAAAGAACTAAATTGAATTAATACAAGTTTAAACTTATGTTACTAACATATAATAGAAGGGGTTTTGTGGAGATTTAGTATTTTTATAGTTGAAAGCGTGAGTAAATTGAAGCTAGACCACCGTGGAAAACCTGGAAGCACTGGACGGCCGTTTCGTCCTATTGTGGGACTCCTTAGCAGTGCGCATCCACGATCTCGCCTCGCGAGATCCGAACCCAGAACCTACCAGTCTCGAGCCAGAGCACTTAACCGATAGACCACTGAGCCGGCATCCGATGGTGTTAATGTGTTACTCCAATCAATACACGAAGTTCAGCAACCATTCACCAATTATCTTCAGTGTGTTCCTATCTCACAACAGACGTGGTTTGAATTCCACTGGTTACTGCTTCTCACTAGAGCTCCAGGATTTACCTCTCGAAGTCATATAATAGTTTTATTATTAAATTGGGCAATCACGTTATAACAAGACTTTAACTCAAACAGGAATTATAATTTATAATTTGTAGTTCGTTCAACTAGGAAGTTTTCAAATATTAAGACAGTAATTTTATGTAAGTTTGTGTTTAGAAACTATAACTACATTTTATAGAACAGGTCTCAGTTATGATTAAAGCTTCTCAGATTATGATGATTCATCTTTCCTTTAATCAATTAGTCTATGTAAATGAAAACTCAACATATGAAGTAACAACTCCCAAGGTCTAATTTTCTTTTGAAGATGATTCTTGGTCTGAAAAAATATTACACATTATGAAAGGTTTTAAAATTTACTACTTATTAGCTTTAACTTAACAAAGTAAACAAAAACAAACTCATAGACTCTTCTCTTGATTCATACTTCCGTAGCATAAAATTTAAAGAATATATGGTCATCCCGTGCTTCCAAGTTTTCACTAGTTGTCTAATTTGGATCCTTTTTTTGTAATTGTAATAAGACTCAACAGTTTCCTCAACCCCATATTGAAAATTATATAATCTTACCAATTAGACTAACCTAAAGTCGAAGAAATAATATTCCAAACTGTGATCTCGTGATATGGAGATTGAATATTGTTCTTAAGAATTCACTATATTAATCAATGTACTACAATTACACTGAATGATTTACACAAACCAATAAAGACCTATCAATAAAAGATGATTAATTCATTTGGTAAACTACCAACATTAGATAATAAATACAAAATGTATATTTATCTAACACAGTTGTTCCTTACTCCTCCACCCTATACGTACTCCGAAATGAAGAACCATCAACATTGTTATCTCTTAATTTTTGTATGATAAACTACATTTTTTGTTTTAGTTATAGACTTCAATCTTGTTTCACTATTTATTACGCTTGATAAATTCTTTTCATTTTTCTAACTTTCCTAAAGTAAAATTTATACGGTTAAATTAACACATTAGTAAATTCACTTGTGATAAACTTTGTTTACTCATTCTATCCTTTTCTTCCTCCTCCTCCTCCTTCTCCCTCTCTTTCTCTTCTTTCCCTTTTACTTTTTCATCCTCCCTATACACATATATATATATACATCTATATACAAATACAGAAATAATCTAATGTTTCATAACAATTGTCTTTTATACACATCAACGATTAATGTTCAATTGATAGTAAATAATCTTCATTTATAATGATAATACATTCTAGGGTAATCAAAACATTTGTTTATTTTTATGATCAAATTATATACGTATATTTATTTATCTATCTGAAACATGTCTGGATTTTGTTGTTTACAAATCAGAGATTAGCTTCATATATATGTGAAATAACATTGATTGAATTCTTTATTCAGACGTGAAATGTTATGTAAATTATGGATGTAATTTTATGCATTAAAGTTACTTCAGTATTATCAATTACAAAAAAAATGTATAAGTGGTCTCAGTGTCTTTTTTGAAACAATCGGTGACCTCATTCTAGAATTAAATAAAAAGAAATGATTATTTGAAAATTAGATTATCAGTAAACTTTAGATATTTGATCAAAGTAATTAGCTAAAAAAGAGTAAAACAATTAAATCATGATTTATATATTTATTTAAACATATAAATATTGGTACAAGGGGGCACCAAATACATATGGGCCGCACAAATCTCATTTGATTTGTGTGAGAGCTGTGATACTGCACAGGTGTCCAAACCAAAGCAGGTGGTTTTCTTAGGGGGCAACACCCCGAGCCTTTGACCTTAAGGTCTGATCCACAAGGCAGTGGAGCATCGTAAGGAGATGCAGTCTCATGGTAGCCGGTGACCAACGATTGATTCATGCACCATTTGTTCCCTCAGGATGTTGGAGCCCATGTGCACCATTGGTTTGGAATCAGGGTTTTCCAACTCCCCTAGGTGAACTTTCCGTGTCCACCAACCCGGTTAAAGTGCCGGACATTCGCTTTTCATCCTCTCAATTTCGTAAACAACAGTAATGCCACTGTGAGAAGGCAGTGAGTAGGACTTCTCTGACAGAGGCTATATAAGAGTGGCCATGTGAGAGCATTTGGAGAGGGAGAGCGGACTCTCCCTACTATTGGTCGTACCAGGGCATTTGGGGGCAATTAAATCATGAGAAGTATACTAACTTATAGTCACTCAGATAATGTTAGATTCCCAGCCTTTCAATTCATTCTAGTTGTCAAAAATACTAGAATTAATATTATTTCGTGGTGAATAACATTGCCATTAAGTAATGTGAAATCTACATTCATTGTGTATGTTTGTATATTTGTTAGTGCCGTTTCAATTCTAACATACATAGAAGTATAACCTTTCCAATACTGAGTCACTAAGACTGATGGTCACATCATAGCACTATAGGAGGTCAGTCACTGAGCGAATAGCACAATAGTAATAGTCCAATCAAGATTACAACCTCTCCCTACAAACTAGTAATAATCAGTACAAAATCTAGGTACCGGGTTTCTTAGCGACTATCTCAAACCATCGATTACTCGAAATTTTCGCAAAATCGAATCTATTTAATAAAGCATAAAATCTGAATATTATAATTTTACTTAGCAATGGAAACTCCAAAATTTATAAATGTCAACTTTTACCTGTGATTTCATGTTTCTTTTTATGATGTTAACATAGAAAATACATTAGCTGACATTCATTCTCCAAAATTTAATGGTACTTATTAATCGTTTTGATATTTAAAATAAACCATCTTTTTAAATATTGACCATGAAATAACAAGATCCAATTCTATTGGAAACCAAAGTTGTCTTTTATTCATGTGTATTAGTAAACGTGATAAATAAAATCTAGCTATTATTTTGAGCCATGTAAGATCAACTGTAATTACAGTCCATTATAGTATTAAGCTCTAATTATTTAAGATATATATAACTAGTTATTGAATACTCAATGTTAAGAAGAATGTGTAGTCAGTCAGTTACATGTCAAACAGTCCAACGGCATATACTATGTTATACATGCTCAGATTAAAGAAGTTGGAAATTCAATTCTTTCAACTGATTGAAATGAAATGGGATGCATTTCTATATTTTATAAACACCATGATAACTCTTTAAATTATGATTTAAATCCATTAAGGCAAGGGACATTAGAGATAAAATGCAATGAACATAAATGTTAGCTTCCCTTATTCCTTCAATGGATACAAAACTAGAATGTTACTTATTCGATTTTTGGTTTACTCGTGAATGGATACTGTTGAGTAATTTCATACCATAGAAATTACACCCCAACTAGTATCTTCTCATTTCCAGTGGGTGTTTCACTAAAATTAGTAGAAATATAAGAACATTGTTAATTATTTCACAACAACAACAACAAAGAAAAAACGCATTAGACAGCATATGTTTTATGGCAATACAGACCATGTACCATTCCATCTTTATTTTAGTATTATGTATCTACGATACCGAGAAATATATTTTCTATAATCATGTCTGTTTCCATTATCTGATATTGTATATTTATTGTGGATATAAATCAAAACAACAATAATCTGTTTTTCAATAATAAAGATCAAATAGATAAACAAACATTTGGATTCAGTAATGTTTGTTTAAATGAATATTGGAATTGCGCAAATTATAAATAATAGAAAAAGGTGGGAAATTTTATGAGCAAAAATATACAGACGTATACCATAGAGATTAGTTTGTTCCTTATTAGTTTTTTTAAAAAAACTTACAAACCATTTTATGGTATATAACTTGTGTTTAAATTCACTTAGTATTGTTTGTTTGAATCTTCCCATTGATGTTTAGCACTGCAACTGGTCAGTCTCTAATTGGCATATGTGCATACTGTGCGTATTGCTTCGATATAGTCTTAATTCAAAAGCATGGTAAGCAAAGATGGATAATGGTTAGCAGTGGAATTCAGTTTGACGAGCGTTTCGTCCCATTACACAAGCAAGTGGATATCAGGACTTAGTAGCTGAGTGGATAACGCGTTGACGTTTGAAGCGAAAGGTACTGGGTTTGAGTCCCAGAGTGAACATCAACTCTGAAATGCAACTACATCCAGCTGACTAGCCCGAAATAGGATGAAACACGCGTCCTGGTTTCTACTGCTAGCCACTATCCATCTTAGCTTAATTTATATTTATTTTGAAGTTTCATACAATTACGAAGTTAACTAAATACTGTTATAAAACTTAGTAGGTTAATGAATTGTAATGAATGAGAAACATCTACCCAAGAAATTTAGAGTTAAGTGATAAGTGAAAAGTTTTTTAATAATTAAAAAAATCCACTTGATTAGGATGAAATTGTATTGTATATAATCTTCTTATGACCATATATTGTATTGCAGTCAACAGGGAAAAATGAGCCTAGATTTTATGTTTATGAAGTTTGATTAACTTGAAATTGATTCTAATGATTCAAACTTTGTTTGCCTTCTTTAATCTAAAAAAAACAACAACTAAAATCTACTATCTACTTCCATATTGATAAAGGATACTGTTAGTATAGAGCTCTTGGTTGAATAACAAATTAGATTGCAGGTATCATTATCAAGTTTTGATTTGATAATTTTGAATAAATTGAGCACTTCTTCTGAAGAAGTGGCTTACACTGAGTCACGAAAAGCCAGAAAATCTAATTTTCCTACTCATTGGGATATTACAAATATATTATATATTTATAACAAATGGGATTGTTTACATGTGTACGAGATTTATGTAGATTGTTAGATATTATAATTTACATAATGGATTAGCTTTAATTAAAGAATAAATGGAAAAAAACAGGAAATAGTAGGTATCTCTTTCATACTAGTGTTGGAATTCTCAACAGTATGCATCTATAGACTAATCAGGGATCGAAATCACAGTGAGCGCTTAACCTTTAGACCTTTGGGTTAACATTTTTAATTTGTACTTGCTGCGACTATTTGTTGTTTTTATCAAATTTATAATAATATATCTCTACTAATCTTACATTCTAACAAATTTTTTTTCATTATCATTATTATTACACAGGTGAAAATCTGGTTTCAAAATCGCCGGTATAAGTTAAAAAGACAAGTTCAAGATAAAAATTTGGAAGAAGCTAGTGCATTACATCATCATTTACAAACTTATTCTATACCATTATTGCAACAGTCAACGGAATTATGCAACCATGCTACATCGATAACAAATTCGTCATTATATAATATTGTCAATCAGGTAGATGATGTTTATCATCAAATTCAAAATCGTACACGTTTTCCCGAAATGAATACATATGAATGGGCAAATATATTTTCTCAAACATATAGTAACAACACTACAACTACCGTTACTGCCGCCGGTATTACAAATAATGGTAGAAACACCATTTCTTATTCAATGGAGCCAGCATTTTCAAATCCATTGATTAATTCAGATAAAATATCTAGTTCTTTAACTAATTTGAATGAAGAGAGATCTACTAAATATCCAAGTCAGTTCTCATCATTATCTAGCTACTCGGATTCAAAGTTATTGCCTCATCATTTCAATGAGAACACTGTTACAGATTAAAGCTATCCAGCTGATCAGGCTAGATCAGTTTTGCCGTCACTGTTACCATTATCTAGAATGCATCAATTTCACATAGATTGTGATTCGACAAATGAATCTAGCGTTTTATCAATACATATGGAACAGAAATTCAGTAATCGTAATACTTCATTATCTCACTTTCAATATACTCATGAACAGAATAACTCTGAAAATGGTGATGTTAATAGTCAATTTACAAATAATGTTGGTGTAATTGATATGAATTGTAATAACAGTGTTAATAACAATAATTACTCATATAATCATGATGACTTGACAAAAATTTTAAACTCTAACTCTTCATTGAACAATGTAACTCCACAAGTAGATTTATCAGTTTCCTTTTTGAATAGTATCAAAAATCAGCCAAATCAATCTTTAAGGAATTTTTGTAATTCTGACCTTTATGATAATTATTTTGTTATGAAAAAACATTTACAATCATTACCAACATCTTCACAATTAACATCAACAATTGATATAACTACAGGATTTCCACTATTCTCATCAACAGCAGCGTTAACTTCTGAGTCTTCAGTAGTCTCAGAAACACCGAACACAACAGAAACATATATGAAATTGGAACAGTTTCATCAAAATCCTAATTGGTTCCCAAATAATTTATTTTTCTCATCAAATCTATCCAATCATTCTAATAATGACTTAGCTATGTCAACAAGCAAAGATCGTTCTCAATTCAATCAAACCAATACAATATTTCCATTGTCAACATATAATGAATACAATGAAGAAATTCAAAATATACGCAATAATGATAGTAACCTTCCACATTATATGACTAAAATTAATTTAGAATATCAAACTGTATTAAATGTGGCTAAAGCTGCGTTTCAATGTGAAAATATGATATTGAATAAGAAAAGAATACCATTTACAAATCATACAGTTTTAGAAACAAATGAACAAGAAAACAATGAGGAAGAAGAAGAAGATGATGGTTGTCACAGAAACCAGACTGATGAAGAAAATGATAAAAGTGATGAGTTTATTGCTTATCGTGAATACCAATAGAATTGTTGTTATTATCCATTCATTCATTGAAGATTGAATAAGTCAGGGATAAATTTGAAAAATTAAAACAAACTCATAGTTTTAATAAACCCCATTCAAATCCTCTTTCCTCTTATTGCAGTTTCTTTTTCCTACTATTGAAGTAACACTGAGAAAGGTTTACTCATATATACATAGTTATCTACGACTAATATTGTTATTATTATTATTGTTACTACTAATAATTGTTCTTTACATGGAATGTTTTTTTCAATGATCTTTACATACTACTACTATAATTGCTGATAGTACTTAGTGTATACATTTATTTTCTGTTTTAATATTTTTGAACTGGATCATTCACTTTAATTAATGATATAAATTGAACATTGTCACCGATGGTAACTGTTTGTTTCAAACATTAAAAAGAACTGCGTTTGTTTAAATTATTACCAAACTAACAGTGTTGACTAATTTAGTTTCTTTTTTTTACAGTTATGCCCTTACCCTTACTATATCTAATCATACTTGCTCTATTTCGATTACTACTTTGAATACTATGAGTAGTGGTGATTGTATCAATGATATATTTGATGCAAAAAAGGTTTTGCTTTTGGTAAAAAAACGAGCAGTTTTGATCATTTGATCAGACCAATATATCTAGTAACTGGTTGTTTCTTTACTTTCAGTGTTCATAAATGACAGCGTCATTCGATTTGACTGACTAGTAAGTGGAATAGATTTTCGCCTTTGTGTAAATCTTTTTTATGTGCATATTATCCCAATAGCCATTTACTTTTAGTCCGAGGAAATCACTTTTCCATATATAAGACAGCTATTATATATGTAACATTGTTGAGATTAGTCAGTTTCTTCGATTTCATTTCCTTAGTGTATTCCTTAAGTAGAATAATTTAAGAATCAAATGATTTCTGATTTCTTTTTGTGAATATTCTAGTATAAATCGATGTTTAACTCACGTGCTATACATATTTTCAAAGTAATTCATGGTTGTGTTCATCCAATACTCTGCCTGGAATTAAGTTCAGGATCATTGATTATTGCAACTGACACAGGTAGTTATTTAGACTATTGAATCAGCTTTCGAAAATCTATGTCCTGTATCTTTTCTTACTCATAATGAAGAAAAGAAATTAATTTGAAAGAAGTTTAGGGATTTTCCGAAATACTATTTCCTTGGAAACTCTCACACTGCATTATTTCTATAGAAAGAAAAGAACTTAAGATAAAATCGTTAATTCTTAGGAGAAATCTGTTTTGTTTCTTACAAAAATAAAGAAAACATAAAACACAAATAGATCAAACAAAATGTATCTGGATGCCTTTCGTAGTTAAGGAAACAAATTTAAAATGTTTTTACAAAATTGGATTGACACTAGTAGAGGAAATTAAAATATACGTTTGGTGCTATCTGAGACCCGTTAGTTAAATGTGCCAATATCCCACATCTGAAGTTTACACTGAGGACTGATTGGACATCTATCCCCTGACACCTGGACGAGTTATTCACCATATTACTGAGCCCAAGTATCCACTAAACTATTCAATGGGTGTAAAACTGTCAGTAAGGGTTTGTATATTTCCTATGCTGATATTAACGAATGAAGCTGGACAGTAATGTATATCCAGAATGAATAGTCTCGATATTTTTGTTTCATTACATATTCTGAAAAGGTTGGGTTATGGTTACATCCAACCACTGGAACTTCTGATAATTCCATGTTACGTATATTAAGCAGCAGATTTAAGGAAACTGAAAACTTCCACAAAACCTAAAAACCTCAATTTCTGTCCTATGAAAACTCACGTGTATAAACTAATGAAGATTTCTGAACCAAGATGAGTAGGACGATTCAACAATTGGTATCTCTTCTTAAAAGTTCTTTTAGAAATATATCTGAGCTAGATGAAAAAACACTTCGTATGAGGATCGCTAACTGAATAAGGCAATAGTGAACTATAATTTTCTACTGTGAAAAAAATATCATTTTAATTACCAGTTGGAGTTAGTGGAGATAGTTGAATTTTAATAATTTAAAATACGAACTGATCTTAGCTAGACCACCATTCAGAACCACGAAAGACTGAACGGCTGTCTTGTCCTAGCACGAAGCTCCTTAGCAGTAAGCATCCAAGACCACATCACAAGGGATCGAATCCAGTACCTTCAGGCCTCGTGTGGACACTTAACCTTTACACTAATAAGTCGGGATGAAGTAGTATACACACTTATTTTCAATCAATTCACGATATTGAGCAACCCTATCCAACTGTACTCAAGGGATAACTCTCTGATACCCGACAATGTTAAACTCAAGGATTGTCGGATGTAAGGCATTTGTGCACTCCTAACAATTAATGAGTTGTGGAATATCGTGAGTTGATTGAAGATAGCTATGCACATCCTTGAATCTCGACTTATTGGTTATAAAGAATGTATCCGCGCGAGACCTGAAGGTCCTGTATGCAATCTCCTGTGGTGTGGTCGTGGATACACACTGCTTAGGAGCTCCATACTAGGAAAAAACGGCCGTCCAGTCCTTCCTGGTTCTGAATAGTAGTCTAGCTAAGATCAGTCCCTGATGTCGATCATGAAATCTCATATAGCTTATCAAGGATTTTCGGAAAAAAATCGCTGCAACGGGCTCAAGAGAAAAATTACTAGTTTTCTACTAATCTGTTATAATATTTCGTTATTCATTAACATTCAAATCAAAGTTGGTATGATATGTGTTTAAACAACACCATTACTTTCGTAAAAGGTAAAATCAAGAAAGCTCATACAAGTATCAATGAGTGAAGAAAAGGAATTGATATTTAAGAGCACGTAATGTGATGTTGTGTAGCCAAATATCAACAAATGGGATAATTAAGACAGTTCAAGAATGATGACATCACTTTGAAATTATAAATACGGTTTAAGCGTAAAAATGACTTTCATAAAGCATCTCAGGTGTTAACTAGCGAGGAGTATCAAACAAGTAAGTAAATTAATGTTTAATACATAATGTTCCCTTAGTTATTTTGAAAAGAGAGAAAACAAAGATATGAGCAGAATAGTATCAGTTGACTTCACTTCATTAGTTTCTCACGAGGTGTTTACAACCTGTAATTTTTAAAAATCAAAATTATGCAATGAGTTGAGAAGACTTACGTAAATGAATTTGGTCAAAATTCGTTATGAATAAACTTTAGTATAGTATAACAAAGATTTAAATAAATTAAAGAAACTAAACAGCAATTATCAGCATACGGTTGTGGAGATTGCTGAGTTCTAATTGAGATAATGAAATGATCAATCTTAAACCGTCACTGAAAACATGGAAGCACTGAGGTCGATTCGTCCTAATATGGGACTCCTCACCCGTGCGCATCCACGACTCCGCACGCGAGATTCAAAGGTCCTGACACAGATTCAAACTATGTCCAAACTAATTTAGTTTAAGCATCCATGTAGCATCGCTAGATGAGTATGCTAACCTATAATTGGTTAGTACGTTACCCTGACTATATTCATAAATAACAGTAGAAGGATGAGTGAAGAATTACAGTGAAGCACATATGAGTGATTGTTTCGATAAAGTTTGTTGAATCAGATTATCAGAGCACTTTGGTTACCAAGGCGTTCATTCTTAAGGCGAATGTATTCTAGTAAATTATTAAGGCCACCTCATTAACCAGATGAATTTCATTGGAAATTTGTCTAGGATTTATAATCAGGATAGTTATTTATCGAAAACTACTGTTTCATGATTGTTTTTTATACGATTACGATTTACAGTATAAAAGTATGTTATACTTTCTTTCCTTAGTTAATTTTGTAATTCCTAGTAACTTTTCAAAGCTACATACTAACGATGTGAACAAACGAAAAAGTAGATTTGTAGAAATACCGTAAAATAATACTATACTGACAAGTCAATCAGAATAAAGACAACTGTTCATAAACTTTTGCAAGGAATTCATGACGTGATGACGGATAGCTAATACTTTATTAAAGGAGTATTTGATAAGCAGAATTGCCGAATGAAATATACTTATTAGGTATCTCGAGGTCCTCTTTGCAAATACAAATAAAGTTCATCTACGCATGATATGGTAGATGCAATTGCAGACCGATGCAGTTATAACGATCGGGTCATTCACAGAGTCACTCAAGATCATCAGTATGATAGTTTAGCCAAAACAACCACGGGTGAACAACATGAAAGAAATTTGAACAGTGCTGGGCGAGTTCACAATCAAATTACAATAACTAGAAGTAATGATAAATAGATCACTACAGTGTACATTTAGTTTTGTATGGCACGAAAATCCAAAATGTGGATATGTCGTAAATATTCGCTGGTTTGAGGTAGTCAGTAGGAAACGCTGAACCAAGTTTAATGCTAGGTAACGCTCTTCAGAAAGACATACTTATAATCTTGAATGAGCTAAATATTTCTCTAGGATTAGAGCCCCGGTCACCCAGCATCAAAGTTACCACTGGTCCATTCGTGCAGCTACTGAAATCCCATAAGACTGAGACATTTACACTAACTGAAAACTTAGTAGTAATTAGTGTCATCCTTATCTAATCAATAGTGTGGATTGGATCCTACCGATCATGTTACAAAGTGGCTACTGGTCTATTTGACTCAACGTCACGTACACTAATTCGAGATGCTAAGTGGTTGCAGATAATCATTATGAAACGTTATTGTCTGAAAAATGAACAACAGTTAGGTGTTACATCAGGTTGTTCTAACTAGGACAGATCAGTGTGAATATCTAAGTCCTACAGGAGGTCCGATATGATGAGAATAGTATAGTGGGAATCACTCTAATTCAACGGCTGCTGTTCTTCCTCAACGAACCAAGGTAATATTCCCGGACACCTTTGAGCAAAATGGCCATAGAATGGATATTATGCATGAGAACATAAAATGTATTGTGATTGCTGATCATCCGATCAAGATAGATTTATTATTCAAAGCCCTCTACATGATGAAAAAAACTTACCAAAAGCAGCTTAGTTACGTCACACATGTATTTCTAAAACCTTTGTTATACAGATAGAAAAATCAAAGCTAAGTGTACAGACAAATGCTGTTCGACCTCGATGATTTATTTACTTGGATAACTGTACTTTTCTTTTTCTTTTAATTTATTTTGTAAATTATCTTCTCTATCTTTACCACACTGTTGAATCCTTAAGCATATTTATTCGTGTTTTCAATAGGTCTACCTGGGTACAAATCATTTTCAGAATATATGTTAGCATATGAAGAACTTCAATTGCGTAATTATTTTCCGATACCTATTTTCTACATTATTTTGATCCTTTGATTTAACCTCCAATAATTTCGTATCTATTTTATCTTTGCTACAATATTCGATTAATCCTTCTTATATATATATATATATATATACATAATTTGGAAACCATTAATAATGTTACTACTAACGGCTAAACTCGGTAACGATCACTTTGGCTGATCTAATTTTATTGACTAAAATACATCTTCACTAATGTTGGTCAGATAATCAAACAACAATAATATTGAAAAGTTTCGTTGTGAATTTTAGTTATTTAATTGGTTTAACATTCATACCGAAACAGCACTACGTCTGATGGCTATGAACTTTAATTAACTGTAGCCTCTTTTCCTAATGGTTCTTTAGACTGAATAATTATTTTTAATACAATCTATTTTGTAACCAGTTCTATATTCCCAAAATGTTGTACATAATTTTTAAGCAGACGTTCATATTCAAATGGTACATAATCTCTAGTTTTAAAAACGTTTTTACAAAAATCCATCTTCTCTTTTAATCTAAGGTTATGTGACAGTCATTATCATTGTTACCATTCAGTTTCTTCACTCGCAATGATTTCTTTTAAACAATATTTTCTAAATCGTGTTCTCAGGAGGTAATGTATTCTTTGTTAGATACTATTTATTTTGACGGAATAGATTCATGAACATCTAATGCTCTCCCAGATATTGGATCATTCAGTTCGATACTTAAAAGTAATTAGTTAGAAGAATTAAGTCAATTTTCCAAGTACATTACAATCATATTTTTATGATTTCTGTAGAAAAATATAGTATTGTCTTTCAAAATAATAGACCATTCAAATTAAATGGATTTTACGCTTTGCTTAAATATGTTTAGCGATACTATTCGAGTTATCCAAGTATATTCTATAGGACAAATAACTACAAAAATTAAATATTTCTTGATTTAAAAAATTCAACTATGGGCAAACGATCAAATTAATAATATATTTGTTCTATAAATAAGACGTATTTGAAAGAAATCAATATTAAATTTCGAGTATAGATTCAATCCTTTAGGAATAAAACCTGTACAATATATGAGGTATGAACCTTAATTATTCGACATCAAGATTACAGAAATTAAGTTGTATCAGTCGGTAGATGAGCTTTTATTAACGTCCAATTTGGTAAAGTTAGTTATTTTAAAAGTAGTTTGATATTCCTCAAATCTCCCCGTTGATGACAAATCGTACTGTAAATGTGAAGTGTCGAGTCTAATAATGACTTGCGCTATATTATAACAGTACTTTAAATCCAATTGCTTCAAAATCGTAATGATTCCCAAGAAAAACAAAAATTGCAATACGACTAACTTGTTTATATAATAACAAAGATGGATTTGAGAACAAAGTGAAGTAACAAACTAAAAGAGATAGTGACAAATCAGAGGATAGCTCAAGTTATTGCAGCAATTATGAAAATGAAGTCATCAATGGTTAGCATGAATGTTGAAGCTAAAACTTATTATGGAAAAAACGTAGACAATTTTAGATCTTCCTAGAAGAATGTGAAACCGAGGTTTTGGAGAATTTATAGTATCCTTTACGTTTATGTAAACAGTTTGAAAGTCAACTCGCTGAGTTTGTGGTTACGGGACCGTTTCACTGATTTTTTGACCTAAAAATACTTTGCACCAATCATAACCAAAGTTATCACTGAACAGTTCTGGTTTATGACCCAAGAGATTAATAAAATTGAATCCTAAGTTGAAAAAATTAATTACTTTGCTAATTTTTGCCCATCAACTTAGAACCACCTTATATAATTCAGATCATGAATGTCTTGTTCATCTAACATGGCTCTACATTTGATGTGATGACTTAATAGCTAGGGAGTTCAGCCTTTAGGCACCAGGTTCGGATCCCGCTCCATCCACTTGGGTTTAAGCAACCGGATAGTATCCTTACCCTTCACATTTAAGCCCCCAAATGCCCTGGTACGGCCGAGAGTGGGGAGAATCTGCTCTCCCTCTCGAAATGCTCTCACACGGCCACGCGAATATATAGCCTCTGACAGGGAAGTCCTACTCACTGCCTTCTCGTGGCGGGGGTGTTGTTTACGAAAGTGAGAGGACGAAAAGCGAATGTCCGGCACTTTAACCGGGTTGGTGGACATGGAGGGTCCAGCTAGGGGAGTTGGGAAACCCTGATTCCAAACCAATGGTGCACATGGGCTCCAACATCCTGATGGAACGAATGGCGTTTGAATCAATCGTTGGTCACCGGTTACCATGGGACTGCATCTCCTCACGATGCTCCACTGCCTTGTGGATCAGACCTTTAGGTCAAAGGCTCGGGGTGTTGCCCCCTAAGAAAACCACCTGCTTCAGTCTGGGCACCTGGGCAGTATCACAGCCCTCACATAAATCAAATAAGATTTGTGAGGCGCATATTTATCTGGTGCTTTTTGTACCAATATTTATATGTTTAAATAAATAAATAAATAAACTTCACATTTAAGGTGAGACATACCCAAGTAGCTGGTAAACAAGTTGTTTCACTTTTTTGACGATATACATTTCATACATAGCTATAATCAACAGTACGCTTTAGAAATCACAGTTTAGAATTAGACCAATGAAGTATCCTCATCATGGTCCAAAATAACAGGAAGACAACAACAGTAATTGGAATGCTCAGATAATTCCCACAAAAAAAGTATTCAACGATTTATTAAGTTGACTGGTTTAGATTTCTTGTTAATAATTTCATCAAGTCATGATATCTTTATACCGTATTTTTTTTCATAGAGAAAGTTAAGTGTTTTAATCTGAGGTTTATCAGTTCATTTTCTTTTAGCAGACACCATTTTCTTAGAGTATTTAAATTTGTTAAAAAAACTCAGTTTACTTTCAGGAAAATCTTAGTTCATTATTAATTTGTTTGAAGTCAACTGAAAAGACAAAAAGATGAGGTTAACAATGTAATTTCCAAACAACGTCTCCGTCCCATTAAACTGTCAATAAGTTCATTATTATAATGGCCAAAAATACTCATATTTAAATTACCTTAATTTAACTGGAAAGTGAAGCGTGGTTTGTTGATGATCAGTGTATACGTATGTAAATGTTTGAAGTAATACTCAATTAGGGCTTACAATTAGTAGTATATTTTATAAGACAAAAAATGTATAATTATACATATATATGTATTATCTATTATAAATTTATGTCGAATATGTCCAACTACACTTTCGAGAAAAGAAATTAAAGATATACATATGATAATAATAATAACAATGGAAAGCAGTAAGAGATTAATAAGGAAGAGTAACGCGTAGGATAACACTTGGAAAATGTACAAAATATATATAAGTCAATAGTAAACAAACAAACAAATGAAAGAAACGAATAAACAAAACATAACAATATGGGTTACAAGACATTGTGAATATATATATATATATATATATATATATATATATATATAAACGTCGTCACTGTATATATTATCCAACATGTCTGGCATATATGTATGTACAGAAATACAAACCAATAAATAGGTGAAGGTATTAAGTTACTACCGAATACAAGTTTCACGTGATTGAGTATGTTGCAAAGGTATCCCCCATTAAATGGTAACAACCAAAAGAAGCAAATGTTGGCAAGAATTACATAAGTACCATTGCGAAACCCTGTGTATATAACAAGGATTTTTTTAAAAAGACAACCCTAAAGGTGATATATAGATGAAATAAATGTTATGGTAGGTGCATTTCACACGTGTGTGTGTGTGTACAATTACAAGTAGACCATAAGGGTGACCATGAACTATGCAATTTTAAAAAAGGAAAGAATTGATGGTAGTAGAAATAATCCCAGTAAGAAATACAACAATTGACAAAAAAACGGAGGATTAGCAAACAAAAAAGAATAACTAGGGCTGATATAGAGTAAGAACGTTCGGCAAGAACAAAAGAAATCAAACAAATAACAGATTTGAGCTTTCGCTTCCAAAAAATACTAATGTTTGAATCGATATTTTGTAGATGTCACACAAAAATCAATAATAATAATAATAGTAAAAGCAGTATGATATACATAATCGTGATGAATTGCAATGAGCAAAGCATCTAAGAAGAAGCCATTGAGACGACACAGCTAATACCATCAAAAGATAATAGAAAATGATATAACCTAGGAATAGAAAACAATGACATATATATTCTTCAGTTAAACAGTAACAAAATCTGTGGAACTATTTATTTATCTTAAACAGAGAAGGATGATGGTTAGTAATGAAATCTACAACATGCGTTTCATCCTATATGAGAATTGTCAGCTTCATGCATCTGCATCATAAAGTTGATGTTCACCCTGGAATTCGAATCCAGTCACTTTCGATTCAGATGCCAACACCTAATCCACTTATATTATGAGTCCAGATAGCCACTGACTTGTGTAATTTGGTGAATTTTAATTCCGGAGTGAACAACAACTCTGGGATTCAGGTACATTCAGCTGACAAATTCCGATTAGAATGAAAGGCGTGCTCTGGATTCCACGACTAACCATTATCCATTTCTGCCTAAATACTTGTGACTTAATAGTAATATCGAGGGGATCCTCACAGAATTTAAATATGATATGTCAAAAAAGACTGGTCAATGACGGTGTTGGAAATCGATGGGAAGAATCAAACGACCAAGACTAATGAATTAATTATTTATCTTGTTTTGACCATCTTCAGTCTTTGTTTCTAATCAACAACATTAGTCATAACAAGAGGAAGAAGAGTATAAGTCAAAAATAGGTTGCTCCAACCAATCGATTGAGGATCTTATCAGTTGACCGATCTCTCCAGTGCATAAAACCAATCAATTAGTATGAACACTAATTGTTTACAAGCTATGGCTCTTATCCTGACATCGTGATACGGTTCAGTCATGATGATTATTTATTCAGGTTATACCAAGTCAGCTGAATTACATAAACAAAATTACTAAGAGCAGTTACCCTCAAGTTTGAATGTGAAACTGCACTAAAACAGCGATAAAGTGTTTACTATAGAAATACACTTTCCAGTTGTTCCTTACCTTACAATCATCGGAAGTCAAAGTCATCTGAAGAAGCCCCATATTTACCTGGTCACAGGAGTTTATTTGACTAATGATGAAGTTTTGATATATGCCTTGAACGGTTTAAAACTAGAGGTCGAGCACTTTGTAAGGCAGGTTTTTCTTTTAGACTTTAGTGTTATAATCTAGTCGACAAAACGAAACATTTTTTTGAGCTTCTTCAACAATACTTTTTGTAGGTATGAGGAGCTTGGAAATACGAGTCGCTGGAACACTTACAATAAAATTCGAAAGCTTTTCTTTTTGTGGTTTCACAGGGCGAAAATAATGCTGAATCGTCTTCTGAAGATGAAACATTGAAGAAATGAGTGATGCAGATAGACTACCAGGCTAATTTCTATTAAGGGGTTCGACTTAGTTATGTTTGAACCCCACTCCAGCTACTTCAATTTGGGTAAGAGGACAGTATCATTAGCCCTCACAGAGAGTGTGGCTCACATCCAAGTAGCGGATGAACGAGTTTACATAGTATTTCATTTCAATAAATTTAGATAAGTTTAATATGATTTTCTTTTACGGTCGAGAATGAGGAAAAATTACCCTTTCTCAAAAATGGTCACTAGCCCTTATTGATAATTTAAAAGTGGTTCTACTCACAGCTTTTACGCGACAGGAATAGCACTTGAAAGAGGAAGACATTTAAACTGATGTTTTGTGATTAAGCCTGGTTGAATTCAATCTAAGCGAATTGGAACTAACGCATTTATGAGGTACAGACTCAAGTTACATTTTAAATTTGAGGGTTAGAGGTAATACCCAACTATCCAAATCAAAATACATGGAGCGAGGATCAAACCCGATTATAACTAGTACTCTTTACTTACATACACATATTATTACTGACAGTCAGTCACATGCATCGTAAAACCTGGCATATTTGTGCATTGGTTCAATCCGTCACACCATATAAGCAAGGTACCATATAAAATATTAGGCATTTAAGTTGGAATAATTTCATTATTTAGGAATTTACGAACATTCATAACTTTATAATGCGGAGAGAAACAAAACAAACTGCAAAGTGTTTACCATTGGATTAATTAATCGGATCGTCATAACGTTGTTGTTGTCGTTGTAGACGTTGATGATGGTATAGAACATGGCAATGAACAAAAGGAGAATGTAGAATTCGAAGATGTCTGTATATTAATGGTAGTTGATTGTATTGTACACACAGTATCATTGTTATTACAATTGATGTTATCTTTATTCATAATATTAGGATAATATAATTCTGTTAGAGGAGTCGTCATCACAACTGTATTACTATCACTAGTAATGTTACAAACAGTAGTAGTATTGGCAGCCGTACTACTAGTAGTCATAAATGAACTATCATTATTATTTTCTATGTGTGAATTAGGTATTTCTGAATACAGATTATTATTATTACTGTCAGTGAAGATGGATGAATGTTCTTTATCTAAACAATGGATTAAATTCGATGTGTACGATACAGGTATTGAAGATGACAATGTTGTAGTTGCTGATGTCAGTGACGACAATGGTTGGACAACAAAATAATTCGATGTATTTTCAAGAACAATATTATGAGTTGTTGTTATTGCTGTATTATGATGAATCAATGCAAAATCAGATGACAATGCCGATGATAATGAAAAGGAATATGGAAGACTGACTGCATCACCAACATTATTATCACAGTTATCGTATGTTGTATTGACTGGAATGATGAAAGATATTAGTTTATGCGAAGATTGTTGCAGTGGCATAGATGATTGAAAAATAAGTGATGAATCTGTTGTAGTACTATTATTATTATTATTATTATTATTATTATCATTATTATTATCATTATCATTACTATTAGCATTATTGTTACCAGTATTATCAATACTGATAGTAATATTGTCTACAAGAGAATTGTTCACTTTAAAATCGGTTTGGTTTTTAATAAGATTTTTTACTACATCCAATGATTCGATTGTTAATGATAATTTTGTTGGTGATGATGATGTGGTGAAAGCGACAGAGGAAGAGGATACAGGCTGTTGTTGAACGTTAAATAACAAATTTCTTGATGAATCAATTAATTCAGATGAGGGAAATGCATTATTTGCAGTCAATATATTGCCTCGTGATGAGGATGATGATGATCGGATAGGTATACCAAGACCACTATCACTACCAACGCCAACAATTATTACAGGTGTTGAAACTGTTAGCCCTATACCAGTTTTGTTGGTTATTTCAGCACTGCTATCATTAATATTATTATTGCCACAACCGCTGTTAGCACTGACAACAATAACACCAGCACTATGATTACTACTGTTTAATGCACTCGCTGCAGCCGCCGTCGCGCTGGCCACAGCATTTGCATCTGCAGCTGCTATTCGTGCATTTAAATTGACTGTGGAACTACTACTGCTATTATTATTATTACTGCTATTACTATTATTATTACCATTACTATTACTAGTAATAGTACCAGTTACATTAGAAAACTGACTAAGAAAACCACTTGGTTTCGATATTATAAATGTTGATTGAATAGAACAAACAGGAATGTTATTTGTATCATATATAGATAATGGATTTATTAAATCGCCAACAACTGATTCAGCTGCTACAATCATTGCAGTCAATGGTGTAACGGAACGATGTAGAACATTTGGTTTCGTTTCTTGATTAGATAAAAATGTATCAAAAACTGTTGGATTAGTACAATTCAATAATAAACTATTATTCGTAGATCGATTATTTCCAATAATAAGTCGTTTATTATCAAAACTAGCAATATATGCAGTAACAGATGGTTTCGGTGGTAGCATAATAGAATTATTTTTATCATTAGTATTGAGTGAATCTATTGTTGAACATGTATTCACATTGCAAACTGATATGATTAAATCAGATATTGACTTATTAGATGCACCAATTGTTCCATCTAATTGAATATCGCTAAAATCTTGATGAGATGATATTGACGGTGAAATAGTTGATGATAATAGCATACTACCTGATGATGGTGATGACAAGGATGGAAATGATGTAGACAATGTATTTGTTATATCACATTCAAAACTGCATGTTAAATTATTTTTAATTGAGACTTGATCTAACGTATTTGATCGTGATAAAAGATAACTGAGATTAGTATCAGCTTTCGTGATTTTTGATACTAAACAAGTTGTATTATTAATTATTGACTGACATGAAATATCAGAAGAACATGTAAGTTGAAGATGACTATTTGAAAGTGACTGGATGTTTGTTGAAGGTTTATATGAAGATAATCCAACATAAGAATGAGTTGAAATATGGGTATTATCGACATCACTACAAGTAGTAATAGTCGGCTGAATAAATTTATCATTAGACATAGATGATGTATTTTTTGTCATAGATGATGAACTAACGACTATCTGATGGGATGTTGTTGATGGATGATTGGATTGTTGACTTGAGGGATTTTGAATAGTTGATGATGAAGATAAGTGAATTTGTTGATTATTTATTAGCGAATCAGTTTGACAACGAGGAATTAGTCCACCAAATGATGATAAAATATTTTGAGTATCTATCATAGTATTATTATTACTACTGTGATTATCAAATCTTAATGATGTAGGTGGCGGTAGAATAGTAACTGATGCATTACTATTGTTATTATTACCATTTTTGATATTATTATTATTAGATAATACAGTGGCAGCCGCTGCGGCAGCAACAGCAGCTTTTAAACTATTGCGTAATGTATTTACATATTGAATTTGATAGGCATCAAAATCAAGTTCTTGACGCAAAGTTCCACTCAGAATAAACTCTTCATGATGAACAGCTAGGGGGTTACAAAGATAAAATCAATGAAAAAGAAAAAAATGATAATAGACCAGAAAAAAAATAGAGATCAGTAAACGGATAATGAAGTGAAAATATTGAATTTACAACACATGACCAAGATTGAAAGATTCAAACGGAAAACAACGCAACTGATAATTCTTGAAAAACTATTCTTTACTTTACGCTTGACAACGAAAAATATACATAATTTTGTTATAAAATCAAAATGATTACAAAATGGGTTTTTATTTATATAAATGATTATTTTCTAGTGACAAGTTGAACACTTTAAGCTATGAGTATTATTCACGATGAGTACTTCTATTATACAGAAAGACGGAAAGAACATAGAAAACTCACGTACTCACATTCTTTGAAAGCAGAAACATCATTAAAGAATCAAACTTTGGAGAAAAAATCCCAACTAAACAAGCCAAAATTCAAAGATCTCAAATTGCGTGTCCATCAGCTCATAATAACAATAATAATAATAATCCATTGTACGGTTAAATTTACATTAATTCATTAGTGAATGACTAGATGCTAGAACATGGCTACAGCATAAATTATGAGAGTTAGAAGTTCACTAAGGAATAGTATAATTATTGATAATAAGTTATCTAGTCTGTGGTAATGATTGAATTTGATTGATTGATGTAAGATGGTTAAAGTTAGTTAGCAGATAGTTATAAAACCTAAGTTTTATACTGACTGATATCTATCAGAAAAGTGGATCAGTCAGTCATGAGCGATGTAGAATCGAGCATATATATGTATCGATTTAAGTTGCGACATCATACGATACCAGCTCAATGAGATGAAATTATCACGATAACAAAACAATAGAAGAATTAAGAATATTAGCGATAGTAAGCAAGATAGATTCGACATAGAGAATAAGATTCAAGAGTAAGGAATGAGTAAAAAACATTTTATTTTATTTATTTATTCAAACACATAAATATTGGTACAAGGGGGCACTGAATATATATGCGCCACACAAATCTCATTTGATTTGTATGAGGGTTGTGATGCTGTCCGGGTGCCCAAACCGAAGCAAGTGGTTTTCTTAGGGGGCCACACTTGGAGCCTTTGACCTAAAGATCTTATCCACAAGGCAGTGGAGCATCGTAAGGAGATGCCAGTCAGTCAGACAGCTACAACATAGGACCAAGGATACATATGAATCGATTCACGTTGCCATACCTCGTTAGCACAACAAGATGAACACCGAATTCATGGAAGTAGTTGATTTCGTGGTGGTAATATATAAAAGAAAGCTTGTATATAAGGATATAGTACAGGAAGAAAGACAGATATGAAGCAATTTTAATCTCAATGTTTAATGGAGGATAAAGAGTGTATACACCTGGGGCAGTGTTTCGCGCACTAGAATCGTTGGCCATGGTGACACTTGAGGAGGAAACCGAAAGAGGAAGTTTAGTGTTGAAAGTCGAGGTGGGAGGAATAATCGGAATTGAAGAAGGAGATTGATTATGAATACAGTGATCTTGAGTGCTGTTAGAAGTATGAGGGCAGTTATCATTTCCCGGTTGCCTACGCCGTGGAAGGGTTCTTTTAGAGGTAAAAAGCGTTAAATCCACTTTACTCCAGACAGCATTACAGGTCGAAGTAGGCAATGGTTGTGGATACGTAACACTTGTCTCAATCACCACAATCAATGACGACCCACCATTTTGTCAACTAGTTATTTTTGACTAGTGCACTGTGTCTAACCTCAGCACTAGTCGTTCAGTGGTTCCAGCATATATAAGCAATGTTTCGAGAAAAATATACCTGAAATTTTGATCGAGATGCACATCCGTACAATTCACCACTATTTAATAATGATAGTCATTGACTTTGGTGCTGAATGAAACTGGATAGGACTTTTGGGAACAATGTCTTACTGGGATCGTAGATACACCTTGTTGATGATGATTTTCGACTATCATGAAACATATATTCAAACTCTCCCGTAGATCCCAACTGACTGTCAGCACCAGACAAATAATTATATAGTTGATAATTAATTGTCACATATTCCTTTATTAATTTTCTTCCAATTGTAGTTTTAGCATTCTAACGTTTTTAGGTTTCTGGTTAATTTAGAGGGAGAAAACGATTAAGAGATGACGAATCAGTCAGGTAGTTCAATGAAAACTAACAATTTTATTCCTTAGCTTATGGTTTATAACAATCAATGAAATTTTTAAAAAAATCTGAAGCAAATTTGTGATTGATGTATCCGTTAAAATATTTATCATCAAAAACCATCCGTCACAATATGACGGGTTAATAATAAAATCTAACTGTCTAAAGCGAAATAAATGAAGCGGGACTCAAACCCACAAACCATTAGTAACAAATTCGGCTCTACTGATATATATGACAAAATATAAAAAAACCTTACCTTTATTTCCTGTTTTAGTACGCATTAAATAATTAGCCACATGACTATCATCTTCATGACAAATAATTAATTGTTTCGGTTGTACCAATAACGCCATTTTTTGTGTTGGCCGCCTTTGACGTATTATACCATGGCCAGCCTTAATTAATGCAATACACATTTCACGATGACATGCACCTGGTGAAAACCAAAATTCTAAACCAGCAAATAGACCAGCTTCTGGTCCAATCATTTGACGCTTACGTGCAATACTTATTGATTTTTTCAAATCAATACCTAATTGAGTTTCCGAGTCTGGATCAGATAAAATCCACGGTGTTTCATCTGAGGTAGAAATACAGAATAACAACAGTGAAATCATTTTAGACAGAAATAGTTGACAATTTTTAAGGTAAAAAACAAGAAAAATATATGTGAATAGTTGAATATAGAAGCATATAGTCCTGGTATTAGGTGGTGGGATAAGTCGGTGGGAAACACTGACGCAAGTTTGAGTCCCACAAAGAACATTAATTCCGTCAAAATCATAGGTACGCCTCACTATCACGGAGCTTCCTTTCGACTGTCTCCAACAAACCCACATTTCAACATAGTCCAGGAAATGTTGATTCACTTAAACTAGGGGCCATACTGTACCTTGATCAACACTAAAGGACTAAACAAACATGACGTTGATTACTATTCAGTGATCAATAAATATCAATAATGAATGTAATACGTTTCTAGAGTACAGTTTTCTACGCTCAGATTTTGAGATAAAATTTTTATACAGATGTTAACGATATTGTTGATATACATTGATAAGAATGAATCAACCAATAATATTTAAGTTTAATGCCCACCACTTAAAACTCATTTAATCTCAGAATGGTTATTACTCTGACCCTTTTTATTTAACTACTAGTCATGAAATTGCAGCAGTTATATAAATATGACAAATCTTTGTTATTAATTCATTTCGTTGTGTCACTGCTATTGTGTATTTATTGTTCTCTTTGTAATTATCTATTGTTTTGCGTTTTTTCCATTATGTGAGATAGTATTGGGACTTATTCAATATTGCCCAGTTGATAATAACGAAATGGGATACGACTCGAGTATCTAGTTTATAAGTTGAGATCCAATTGGGTTGATCACCATTGTGCACGCATCCAAGATAGAAATGAAAAACATTTATTGTTTAAAGAAATATAATAGTTGGTTGAGTGACATAAAAAGGTAACGCAATCCAGTGAACAAATAAAAAATTGCAAACCTGAATTCAAATCATATTTACTGTTATGAAGTGCTAATGCAAATATATATACATGTATCGACTTAAAGTAAGGAAATTTTTTCAGGATCAAATTCACTTTATCACTGTGTTGACAGTGAACAAGATATAATATTCATATACGAAATACATTAAGAAAGTTCACAGCGTTTGACCAAACGACCTTTAACCAATCAGTTTACAAGTTTAAGTCTATTATTAATTAAATTTTCATTTCGACAGTCAACAGCTATCTTAGATAAATTTGTACGAAGTTCCCGCCACGGTTGAACTGCACTGGTCAAGGCTTCCCCCTAGAACTCCGAGAATCACCGCTCGAAGCTAGTCACTAGTGAGCACATGATAATTATCAGTATAGGGTTGCAGAGATATTAATACCGTTGGGTGCCGGTTTAGTGTTCTAGAGGTAAAGCGTTAGCGCGCAAGATCGTGGATGCTCACTTCTGATGAGTCCTACTCACTGCCTTCTCGTGGTCAGGGTGTTGCTTACGAAATTGAGAGGACGAAAAGCGAATTCCCGACGCTTTAACCGGATCGGTGGACACGGAAAGTCCATCTAGAGGAGTTGGAAAACCCTGATTCCAAACCAATGGTGCATATGGGCTCCAGTATCCTGAGGGAACAAATGGAGTATGAATCAATCGTTGGTCATCGGCTACCATGGGACTGCATCTCCTCACGATGCTCCACTGCCTTGTGGATCAGATTCTTTAGGTCAAAGGCTCCGGGTGGCCCCAATGGAAACCACCTGTTTCAGTTTGGACACCCGGACAGTATGACAGCCCTTATACAAATCAAATGAGATTTGTGCGGTGCATATGTATCTGGTGCTTCCTTCTACACATATTAAGACAAGATGACTGTCTAGTGCTTCCAGGTTTTCAATGGTAGTCTAACATTGATCGGTTCATGATCTTAATTAAAAACTCAACAATCCCCACAACCCTATACTGACAATAACCATGTGCTTCGAGTGGTGATTCTCGGAGTTCTAGTGAGAAAGCTGTGACCAGTGGAGTTCAACTGTGTCGGAACTGAGGCAGTTACCCAACGGAAACAATGGAAGACGGTTGTACGAAGTACTTGAATGGTAAAGAATATTTGTAGCTAAGTTTCATTAAAGCAATCGATTAAAACACCCAACTCAGGAAACAACAAATGAATTGAATAGAACATTCCGTTTTTATGATGAAAGAACTGATTGTAGAAAAATGTTTTTTACTACTAACTAATACTTCACACACAAAATTAAGTAATTTGATAAGTAACAATACAGTTGTATTTAAAACAATTAGTTTAATAGGATAACTATGAACGCTCTCCAATGAGATCTGAGGAAATATTTAACTGATTAACTTTTAATAAATTCATATTAATAATTTAATTATTGAATAGTAATATAATTCAAAAGAAATAAAATAATAGGAACTTACCTATCCAATAACCACACATAACAGAAGCTTGTATCCATTTTGGTGTCACAACATAACAGCCCAATGCAACAGCCATATACGTTTTTGGTGTACGAATTAATCGATTAGCTACTAAATGAGTAGCTTCTTCAGCTGAATCAACAATTTTACAATCAGGTAATTGTAAACATAATTCAGTTAAACTTAACCGTGATTCTAAATCAATAGCAGTGAATGTAATTCTGATCTCTGTACAAATAGGTGGAGGTAGTACCGTTGTGTCATGATGATGATTGGTTGATTGATTTTTTGAAATTGTACCTTTACTACAAACAGTATCAGTAATATCATTGTTATTATCATTTATATTTTGTACAACTTCTTCTACAACAATATTATCAATAGTATCGTCATCCATATGACTTGAAGATTCAGAAATATCCTCTTCTATTCCATTTAATTTTTCATCAATTTTAATTATAGGCATTATTACTGAATTTTCAGCATCAAGTTTGATATGACTATTTAACACAAAATTAGATACTTTTTCAGTTGTTTTACTTTCATACTGACACGTAGAAGGAGAAGACGAAGATAAAGAAGAGGGAGGTGTATGTTGTGAAGAGAAAGACGTGACTGGGCAGTAATCAATGATATTAGTTATTTTCGAACTGGGGTCAACTGAATTTGTTTCCATTGCACGTCGTTTACTATCCATCATCATATCATCTATAGGACTAGTGGCTAAGCGTTTACGAACCGCATCATCATCACATAAATGACTTGGTTGAATGACTGAAGAAACATTATCACCAGTAAATATTGTTGTTTCAATTGTTAAACTTTCTGTTGTGTTGTTTATATTGTTAGACTGAATAATATTGTCATGTAAATCTTTTACAATCATTGAATCAGTAGTAGTGGTAGTAACATTATCTGAAGAGACAATATTCAATTCATCAGTCATCACAATATCTGTATCTTTTTGAACTATCACTGAACTATTCTCTGAAATACATGACTCCATAGTATTGGCATTCACTTTAACTACAGAAGTCTGAGAAACTTTAGTCTCGTCGAATAAACAACCCTTAGAAATAGACGTTGATGATGATACTATTGCAATATCATCTACTTGTGGAACCTTATCGGAAATGTCGCTATCATTATTACCACTGTTATCGATATCCTTATAAGCTTCATTATTACTTGTCTTCTCAGTACTCTCGATTTCGTCACGATCACAAATATCATCTGATTCAGATGTCTAAAAAATAACATAAAATGTAAAGAGAAACTTTAAGAAAAAGAAGAAAAAGGCGGGAAATTCTGTGTGCCAGTGTTTATACCAATTGAATGAACCATAGACAATTATTAAGGAATACTGGATAAGTGTATTGTCCTAGTATGAGACTCGAATAGTGCGCACTTGGAAACACGCCAGAGATTGGGATTCAGGACCTTTATTTCCCTCAGCTAATGCGTAACCACTAAATTGGGGTTCAATGCTTTATATGTTAAACCTCATCCAAAAACATTGTGAATTACTCCCCCTGCTTGGAACAATGATAGAATTTGGGACGAAATAATGGGTTTAGAGTTTAAACCATCGTTTTAGTGCTAAATATTCCCCTAGAGATTTTTAAACAAGAGTATTTTTAGATAGGAAACTGATTAAGGTCTAATTTAAAACAATATGTATATTTTGCACAAACGGTTACAAATAGACATTCATAAGTTGAGCTGTTCGCATAAATCTGATAAAAAGGAACATAGAACTTTAAAAACAGAATTCATTAGGAGGGGATATGCCTTGAATCGTAAAAAGAATCTATTTCGGTCAGAAAACCTTCATCTACTACTCACAAGACAATGGAACTCAGTTACAGAATAAATGGTCCTGTACTTAACATTGAGCCAAAGGAGGTCGTGATGCTATCTGACTACTTAAACAGCAGGGAATGGAATGAGATTGAAACATAAAATCCGATTTTTTTTTAAAAAAAAACCCAATCACTTCAATCACTAAATGTTCTGCACAAAAACTAAATCGATGTGTTCATTTTTTACATTTTTCCAGCACATCCACACTTCAACTAAATATCTAACGTTGGAAAGGGAGTCAGTATTGCGAACGTAAACTCTAGTGAAAGAAATGGACTTACACTTACCATTCGAATCGAGTTTTTATTTGTATTCATTTTGTACGTAACAACATTGCAATCGAGTTTCATATTGTTGTCATTTTTAACGTCACTATCAATACTGACAATTGGGCCATCATCATTAGCAGCCACACCACTAACATTATTATCATGATTAGAAGATGAAGGAATGTTTTCACTCGTTGAAACACTTTCAGAAGTGACTATTGAAGATTCACTGCAGCGGACAATTTTCTCTGCCTTGGGGGGATCCGATTCCAATGACTTATTTTCGTCCAGTAATCGAGAATAGTCAGAATCCGACTGGTCCGTTAGGGTAGTATTTTGTGGCATCACTTCGGATTCTTCTTTAATTTTCTTGCATTCTTCATGCTTCAAATAGTTAGACTCCTCAGTAGTTTGTTGTTGTTGTGTGACAGAATCTGTATTATTATTGTCGTTGCTAATAATATTATTATTATCGTTAGATTCATTCACAATCGAAGACACGTGATTGTCACATTCCATTTTTATTATAAGAGAATTATTTTCTTCACAAACAAGAAGACTAGATATTTCAACGCAATCAACAGAACATGACTGATGATTAGGTTGATCTTTAACAACAACAATATTATGATTATTATTGGAAAGATGAAGGATTGCTGAATTAGTTCTAGACATTGTGTCAACATTATCTTTATCATCATTGACTGTGCTAACTGAGATATTTGGGGTTGAATTAATGCAATCAGCAATATCGCTATTATTATTGCTATCGGCAGTAGTGGTAGTAGTAATAGTAGTATTCGCAGTTACAGGCGAAACAGTGATAGTCGTTGCCGCAACAATAGCGGCAGCAGCTGAAATATGGAGATTTGTCTCGCTTTCCGGAGTACTCTGAGGATCTTTGGCGGCCGCCGCCGCAGCTGATGCAGCAATTGCTTTCATAGTCGCTTGTAATTCACGTTTTTGTTCGGCTTCTAACAAGAGAATTTCATATCTTGGTCGACATGACATTGCAATTTTTATCTCTTCATCGGTTAATGAAGTTAATAAACATCTATGAGAAAAATTTTTTAAAGAATGAAAAGAGAATGAATTTTGATGAAAAAATATTACTATCATTACTGAAAATTATTTATCAGGCACACAGACAGTCCAATCCACTTCTTTCCTACAAGTAAATCTCTTAGTTACTTGGCCAGTCAACTGCCATGAATGAATATGCGTAGATCCTAGAAATCACACTTCTCATTCGCACAACACAAATGAGGTGAGGTGTAAAAATTTGGTGAAACTATAATTTATGGACAACGTTCGAGAGAGGTTAAACTGAACTTGAGAGTTTCCACCTAATAACTAGGACCAAATGAGGGTTATAAACCAGTGTGAGGAATTATAATTAAGATTTACAGTTGATGGTTAAAGATAGGAATTAGATTTAGAATTTTCATCACGAACTGACATCAGCTATAATGCCAAAACCCTACAAAGCCAAATGGATGAGTAAATTTCGCATCAAAATCTGAGACCTGTTATCTTTGACCTAGTAAATAACCTGTCTTCTTAAGCATGTTTCAAATTTGATAATTTGTATAAACTCAGTTTTTCTTAAACCTTTTTTTATTCCTTTTCTGTTTTTTTTGGTAAAAAGCTCGTTGAAATAACTCGTGCTGAGAATTCTATATTGTACCAGATTATAATATTGAATAAAGCCATTGATAATAATAATAATAATCCTTCGGTGAATAGGATGAGAATGATACTCTATAAGCAACAGAGTTTCTTAGTTCCTTCGGTGGACACTGAACGGTTGTTAGTTCAAGTTCGAAAGTGAACTGGGTTGTTTTCTTTAATTACCAACTGATTAGAGAACTCTGGTCATAATGTGATTAAGTTATTTCACAAATGATTTTTTTTAGAAATAAATATTGAGAACTGGCATACAACTTTTGTACGTAAATAACCCTTACAATAGAGCGTAGGCAAGATATTGAATTGTTAATCAAAGAGCGAGTATACTATACAATAATTAGGTCAATTTAAACTTATGACTGTGAAAAGTGGCTTCTTGAAGTTGAGGAGCATTCCTCATGTATCGTGAAACAAACAAAGATGGAAAATCGCCTGATGAGGCCATGAATTTTTATCAGCTACATGTGCTAGGACATGTAATGTTGGCTGGAGTAGGAATATGATGACGAAACTGGGATACAACATGAGTACATGAAGTCATTGACTACTGGACTAGGTTGTGTTAGTAAATGCAGATTATGTATTCGGAATCAGCGCGATAACCGAGATCAGTAGTTAAATAAGGTCAATTAACAGAGCAGTACAGATGCATTCACTGTTTGTCTTCTATTAGATTGTGGGTTTTTAAATCATTTAATATTTTCTGTTCATTCGTTGCTCTCAAATCATATTGTTTAAATTTGATGACTGAAACATCTATTCTTTCTAATATTTTAGTATTCAGCTTGATAGCTTCATTTTCTTGTGTTGACATAAAGCGACGACTTGAACCGATGCACATATATGCCGTTTTGTATGTTATTCATGACTAAATAGCTAAAAACTTCATTATAAAGGCATAGTAGAAATCAACAACTGACTTATATTGCAAAGTTTCTTATTTGAATATTAAAACATATTAATTTGATATATTTAAAGTGATTTACTCACCTGGATTTTTTAACTTTACAATGATTATTACTATTATCATTATAATTCATGTTAGTTTCTAATTCAAGTTTACGTTTACGTTCACGTTCTTCATTAGCGAAATCATGAGATAATTTAGTAGAACGCTAGTAGTTAACAGAAGTGAGACAAAGAGAAAAAAACGTAGGATTGTTAAAATTAATTATTCATAATTAAACATGGTAATTTTTAACAATTATCTGTGGACAAAAAACAAACAATATGAATTGTTTTATTTATTTACTTATTCAAACACATAAATATTGGTACAAAGGGGCACCAGATACATATGCGTCACACAAATCTCATTTGATTTGTGTGAGGGCTGTGATACTGCCCGGGTGCCCAAACCGAAGCAGGATATGAATTGTAGATTGATAGAATTGTGAGTTAAAGTTTAAAATTTTAATTATAGATGCTACAGGAAATGTAACATATTTAATAACGCATATTAGAAGGAATAACATAAAATGAATAGTACTTAGGAGAGGATTTATATAAAACTAGATTATGAGTAGTAGACATTTGGAAAAATTAACATTTAGCAACTTGAAATGTATTAAAGACATGAAACTAGTTAGTACAGTTTCATTATGAGATTAACTTATTCTGGAAATGAAGTCATTATTGATAGTATTGGTTGGTTAGTATTTAGACTTCAGATTATTTGACATAGTTATAATAATATTGGTAGTAGTAAACACAAACAGTGTATATAATAATGATATATATATATATATATATATATATATATATATATGATACAAGAAATATTTGTAGTGTTTAAATCATAACATTCGAGGTAGACATAAAAAAGAGAAGGACTTAGGAACAACTAAAAATGAGACAACACAACAGAGCAGGTCAGAGGTTGCTGACCGGCGGCTTATCCTCTATGAGGGGTAATAGATGTAAGTAAGTTATATCATAAATAATAATGGACGGAATACGAATCAAATCATAAAAATAATGGGAGAACTACTGCAACCATCATCAACAAGGCACAAGTATTTATAAACAGTTGTCTACGCAAAATACTCAACATTCACTAGCCGGACACCATCAGCAACAGCCTACTGTGGGAGAGAACAAACCAGCTTCCAACTGAAGAGAAAATCAGGAGATATTGGAAGTGGATAGAACATACATTGAAGAAATCACCAAACTGCATCACGAAGCAAGCGCTAACTTGAAATCCTGAAGGGAAGTGTAAGGCCAAAGAACACATTACACCGGGAAATAGAAGCAGATATGAAAAGGATGAATAACAACTGGAAAGGATTGCCCAGGACAGGTTTGGATGCAGAATGCTGGTAGGCGGCCTATGCTCCTCCATGATGAGTAACAGGTGTGGTTAGATCAATCAGTGGTAGATACTAGTTTATTTGGAATTTTAAAGTTGTTTAAACTTTGTTTTTCCAAGAAAAATAGATGAATTAAGCTATAGTATACAATTCAATGAATAAAACCTTCAGTAGTCTGTAATTCCAATTAGTCAACACTTAATTTATTAACGAGATTATTATTGTTATTATTATTATTATTATTATTAGCCCTTAGCACCAATGAATAAACTTACTATCCATATTTCTTGAGTTAATCGAATTGGATTTTGCCATCCAACTGAAAAACAAAAAAGAAACAAAATATTTATTATTGTTTTCTAATTTACAGGTTATTTAACAGTGAATAAGTTTAATAATACGAATAATAGTGAAATAATAAAACAGTATTACATCAGTGTGATAATGTTGTGTTGCAGATTAATTTGAATAAAATGTCAAGGAGCATAATGGAATGAATATAAAATCAACGAATGATAGATAACACAAATATTGTTTATTATATTATGGTAAGTAAATTAACTAAATTGAATCAAGGTAATTTATAATGAATTTATGGATATATATAGCCTGTACGAGTTCATGAACTTGTTACGTAATGATCACAAATACAGAAAACCTAACGTTCAATTAACTGGTTTCTTACTCTGAGTATGCATTCATTATTCAACATCTGAGGATAGAATTGAAATGATATTGTACACTGGTCAACATTAAGCAAAACAAAATTAAATCAGACAGTGGGTTCACCCATCAGAAAGAAATGAGATGATGAAATTCACAGGAAAACATTTTATACAATACATAAATGTCAAAGATGATTATGATAACAACTGATGTTGAATCCTCTCCTTCCAAGTAGATTTTTTTTATGATTCACAATAGGGAATAAAAAAAAAGGTTACACCCAGAGGGATCTACTGACTTGGTTAATTTTTAACAGCTAAATATGTCAGAACACAAAAAAATCACTCAACCAATTTAGAATTAAACTTCTCGATGTAATATATTTGGTATCAAAACATCTAAGTATTCCATATTAAATTAATATTATAACTGCTGTTTGTGCTAAGTTTGAGCTTGCTACCAAGACGTAGCCGTATTCGTGAAGGAAGTGATGCTCCTCGAGTAGTAACTAGTAACATGTTGGTCTAATTCTTAGTGCTGATCGGATCCTGTCGACTACCTCCAACCACCTAGCATAACAACATGATCCAAGTGATGTTGAGACTAATTTCCACAATGCAATTTAATCGACTGAATTTGAATAACACTAAAAAGGACTGGGCAAACAAAACACTGGTCATCATCACTCAGTGGTCAATCAATGACGCATCATATATTTGTCTACAGACCGATTCTAAATATAATTACCGTGTGGGAGGAAGGGACTGAGACACTACAGAACATGTTAAACTTCTCTCATAATCGTTAATGCTAAATTAATCATAACATGATATCGATTAATGGGAATTAGTTTAATAATATTTCATCAGACTGATCATTAATCGTCTGATAATAAGGCAGAAATTTGTCTATTTCTGTCTATTATTACTATTACATGATCTCAATATAATCAGCCCTATAAGACGTTTCATTCCTTTGCGGTTCTAGTTAATGTAAAAATCAAACAACTATCTCGTTCATTGCAATTTTTACGTGGATTTAAAAATGTACACCACAATAGTTGTATTTCCAGATAATTCTTAACAATGCGCAAGCTGTTTCTTTTTGACATACCTACAGTTCAGGATAAACATAACTATTGGTTCAAGCCCCTTGTATTAGTTTATTTGGCCACATCAACTATTATTCTCAAATTATGATTTTAATAAAGATAAATAGAATGAAGGAAAAAAGATAGGAAGACAAAGAATGAGAACAAAACTTACCCATTAAATCTTGTACACGTGGAGTACATCGTTCCAGTGAAATTGTTACATCTGATGTTTCAAAGCATAAATATTTATGAAGTATTGGTAAAGATAGTGTTGTTAAATCACCAAAATAAAGATCTTGTAACCAACGTACATTGATACATGGTATATCCCATAATTGAGCCATTTCATACTTTTTACCCGATGGTCTAAAATTTATTACAATAAACTTGAAATGATAAAAACAAACACGAGATTAAATAAAGAAAATAAAACGAATTATAGCCCATCGAATTGGTAGCTGAACCAGAAATTCGATTATAAATTGATCATATATCATACAAGAAATTTACCAGAGACAGGCTTGATGTGTGATGTTATGAGTAATGTTAAGTAGTTAAAGGCAGTCTGTAGGAAATCTTGTTTAAATCCTTTATGTTAATTGATATTCCACACCAAGATTTACCTAAGATATTCAGAAAACTGATGTTTCCTGTAGGATGTGAACCCGCGCTATTTAGCTTCACAGTCGCAAACGTCGTCACTGAGCTTTAAAGCAATTAATAAAGTATGGCAGTGACTAATGCTGAACAAATTTTGTGATAATTATTATTCATAATAGCACTAAGGCATAAATTGAGTAACTAACGCCTTTCTTTTCTACTATTCAACATATAAATGATATAACAAACAAACTTGAAAAGAAATAATGTAGCGTCATTTTCATTAACTGAAACAAAATGCATGGTCTATTAGGAATGTTAATTAAAAATCGACAAATGTTGTAGCGAAAGGTATGTCGTTTGAATCCCAATATTAACATCAACACTGAGATGTGAGCAGGTACACTCAGTTGACGAGTCCAAACTGAAAAAACGTGCATTCTGGACTTTACTGCTAACCACAACCTATCCACTCTCTGTATAAAATGTGTCCGAAGTAGAGATGCCGTCTAATGGTTACAGGGTTCTATTCCTGTTCTGACCACAGTGATTTAGACAACCTAGTAATATCACTAACACTCATGAATAACATGTGTCGAAAAGTCAAATGCACGAGTCTGTATTTCATAAAAGAACGACAACAATTAGAGTATATTAGACTTTTAATATGATAATAACCAAATATTGAATTATTATTTGGAAATGCATGAACTGATTGTTGTTAGTTTTGAACAATGAGCATGTTATTTTTGATAAGAGAACTGTGGTTGTGTAGTTATCAAGTTATCATTTTATCTCGAAAACAATTGCCTTTCACAAGTAACTACAAATCCATACATCACATTCATATTTTTATTAACTACAAAATGTTAGAGATCTTTACATGCTATATATTTGTATTTTCCCTGTCAGTTTAAGAACAATTTATTAATTTAATTATTATGACAAAAAATATTTATCACTATGAATTATTTAGCTAAAAATATGCATCTAATCTACGATGTTTTACATGAAATAGTTGTACCAAAATGCCCCGGTATAGCCGAGGGTGGGGAGAGTCAGCTCTCCCACTCGAAATGCGCTCACATGGTTACACGTATACAGCTACTGACAGGGAGGTCCTACTCACTGCCTTATCGCAACATTACTGTTGTTTACGAAATCGAAAGGACGAAAAGTGAATATCTAGCGCTTTAAACGGGTTGGTGGATACGGAGGGTCCACTTAGGGGAGTTGGAAAACACTAATTACAAACTAATGATGCATATGGGCTCCAGGAAAAAATAGCGCATGAACCAATCGTTGATCACCGGATACTATGGGACTGCATCTCCTAACATTGCTCCACTGCCTTGTAGATTAGAACCCTTGGTTAAAGGCTCGAAAAGTGGCCCCATAAGAAAACCACCTACTTTAGTTTGGGCGTCCGAGAAATATTCCATCCCTCACAAAAATCGAATGACGAAGGTGCATATATATTTGGTGCCTCCTTGTATCAATGTTCACGTGTTTGAATAAATAAATGAAATAATAAATTAATGTAGTTTATTTGTCCAGTTGACAAATTTACATATTCAGCTTTTGAAATTTTTTCGTTGTGACGACCAGTGAGAAACTAACGAGTTATTTAAACGACGTAGAAGTTGAATGTGTAACCCAGCAGTTTAAAGTAAAGTGTCTCAACAACAAAGAGATTGACACAAATGTGCATTGGTTAAACTTTCAGCACATCGTTGATAGAACAAAATCAAATTAACAATGTCAAAAAACAATGAAAGTGAGTTAATGTATCACTAGTAATAATGAAAAAGGGCTAAATTCTGAGAATATGACTCAACAAAACAAGATGAAAAGGTTATGTATGTAGGCATATGGGAATGAAGATGAAGACCGAATGCATCTGCGCAACTCTAAACAATTCTAAGTCATATCACCCAACGTATCCAATCAATGAAAGAAGTTATCTTGACGACTTCGAAAAGGTAGTTTGCATAGTCAACAATTTCATGCACTAATTCCATGTTTCGGTCTAGTCACACCTAGCATTCTTCTAGCCTGCTTCTAATTTAGTCAAAATCGATTGATAAAGATTCACAGCTTCATATTATAGACAATGACAACAATAATAATACACGAAACAATAAATGAGATGAACAGAAGAAGAGGAATAACTTACTGTTTACAAACTAACAATGTATTGGTCGGTTCAAGGTAATCAGTAAAAGTAGCACCGATTTGACGTATGATCATTTCAATTTTTTGACGATCTTTACCTTCGAAACCAGTTAGTGATATAATCTAACATTTATAAAAATTATTTATGTAATTGTAATTAGTAGATGCATACGTGTTAGAATAATAATAATAGTGATAATAATAATATAAACAAATTGACAGCTGAATGATTGAAAAAGTATCTAACATGCAATAAAAGAATACTATCATAAAAACGTTAAAAAAAGTCAAAACAAGAGAAGTGGAATGTGAATACTGAACAGTATACCAAGTATGCTTATAAGTAGATTCAATCGTCCCAATATCAAATAACTTATAAATAATTATCTAATTGGGAAAACAAGTAAGAAAGTTTCTTTAGAGTAGCAGAGTAACTGAGATTTTCTCAGTTAGTAGTTAACCCTGTTAGCGAATGGGACCTACGTGTGAACAAACGTGGAACGCTTATATTCATTATTTTGCACAAAATTCTGTTATTGTACTGCTAAAGAAAAGTGGTTTTTTTGCTAATCAGTCTTGCTCTTTTTGTCACGAGTTTATTTTTACAAGAGGCCAACATTAATAATCTGATACCACGAGGAGTTATTCAGTTGACCACCACATTATTGTTTCAGTGTACATTATCGGTTTGATCGACGTTCTACTTAACAATCTAACAACACGAAATTTTCATATCATAAATCCCGAAAATCACAGTTCAGTATCATATACATATATATACATCAAGTTTATATCACTACCATTGGTAATAGTGGTGGGGGTAAAATTTACTCATCAGTAAGTGAACTACTGACAATAATAATAGTAGTTAAGATGATAATAGTAGCTTTATTCAACATCATGGATTTGGCTGAAGTACGGAATTCTCAGCACCAATTGTGCAACAATGTCATAAATTTCTTTCTTTTTCTATAGACCTGAATTCAGATTTTGATTGTCCAGAGAAAAATCTTCAAAAATATTCCACGATAGTGAATATTTTTTATCCATCTACAATCACGAGTTTTCTATCAATTCAGCTCTTTTAACTATTTCTCCATATATCAATTATGTATTCCAACCTAATTCATCTCTTACTGTTAGAATGGATGAACAAAGAGGAAAACATGTCAATACTTAGCCATTGTAAAAATCCCTTGGGTTTTTTATTACAGCACAGAGGTATGTACATAGAGTTAGTATTCAGAATCATTCACTTTAAGCAAATATACGACAGGAAAAGAGATTGATTCAAACATTTGACTAGGCAGCCATGTAAATAGATCTGAAAATATGTTTAAACATTAAAATCAACAAACATTCAAGGATATATATTCTAAATATGATAAAATAAACAAATATTTGGACATCAGTCAGATTATATATGAGATGAATATCAGAAGGCGAAAGAATAATAAAAGTAGTAAAAAGGATGGGGACAGGGTAGAAAAAAAGATTAAAATTAACAAAGTTTATTAGACAAATGTCCAGTCGCTATGGGAGGAAAAGGCCAATCAAACTCTCTTTCTACGTACATAGATCAGGTTGGAAACGTTTGATAACGATCATCTCTGCAAGACGAAGTAAGATTGGTGATCTTTATTTGTTGATTATTTTGAGAGATTACCCAATCACTTATTGATTTCATTACCTTTACACAACCTCTTAATTATTACTTCTCAAAATATACACTGATTATTACAGTATATAGATTGTAAATACAACACACAATTATTAAAATATATACGAAGAAAATACGAGTTATTTTTTAAAATAAACCTGTTCCCTTCCCTTCTCCTCATACAAAAATGTCACACTCACCTGTGTACGAATAAATGAAAAAGTGATATCTTTGGAAAATGGTGATGGTAAGTGTAAAATTTCAAATGGTGCGATCATTCTACCTTTTGCAAGTATGTCATTAACCCAATAAATTGTAACCAAACGTTTTTGATCTAGTAAAGCCTTAAAATAAAAAAGCACATACAGAAAACAAAATGATGGTGATGGAAATAACCATAGAAGTAGTATGAATTTTATTGAAGAAATCAGTTTACATTAACAGTATTACTAGCCAGTGGGCCCTCATGTGATACAACTATTTTCTGGAAAACCTATCTACCCAGTAATAATAAATTTCATTTAATTCAGTGGAAATTCAATAGCAAATAAGTCAAAAAGATCGTACTTAGAATAATAACCAGAAAGAATAAATACTGCGAATATACCTTGAGAAGAAAGAATGTAAAGATATGTCTGTAAGAATACACGAACCAGAGATCTAGAGGAATATAAAGATGGACCGTATCGGTGTCACCCTGACAAATTCTCACCCGTGCCAACTGAAGTCTCTAACCACCGAACACAGTTATTCCAAGGATTCTCAACAGGTAATTTGCACTTAATAAAATCGATCAGATAAGTAGTAAATAATTTCATAGACTGATACTATTTCCTGCTTTGGTTGGCCACAACTTTCAGCTTATCTTTACTCCAACCAACAATGCATGTCGAGGTAGGCGGTGGTTGGACAAACGTACAATTTTATCAATCAATTTGCTATATTTACCTACTAAAAGAGTCTGCTTCGTAAGCTAATGATAGGAATCAAAAAATAGTTAACATTTACAATTAATGGTTCAACACACTTGTTTAATCACATCAGGTTCTTCTAGTTGACAATCGATAACCACATGTGTAACTTTAGTAGGATCATAAGCCATTACTACTTCCGCACCATGTGAACGCATAACACGTCGCCAAACAATTTTTTGTGATTCAGGTACATTTCGATAGCCTAAAATTAGTAGAACACAACCAATTAAACATTCTTCCGGTTTAGACGGTAAAGGATTACCGTCATGACCATAATACGTTGGAGTTAATGATATTACAGGTGTTATAATTGTAGGTGTTGAATGTGAAACATTTACTGATGTTGAATTACAAGAAATTTGTCGATTTACAGATTGTACAATTGTAGTAACAGGTATCTGAGATGTATGTCGAGGTGGTTGACCGTTGACAACATTAACGGTAGATGAAGAATGATTGTTTGATGGTATTTGCGCAACTTGAGAATGATGTGTAGGACGTGGACTAAACGAATGATCAACATTATTATTATGTACTAAATGTTGTCCTGCTACATGATGATATGGAGAATGAACTGTGCCAGTTTGGTGAGGATGATTTTGAGCATTGATCACATTGACAGAAGACGAATCACCCATAACCATTTGAGCATTCCCTCGACCTACTGACTGTCCATGTACTATTTGATGATTTGTTTTTAACTGTTGACTTGAAATAATCCCATCTAAAAGTAAATAAGTAAAAAGATATACAAATATTGATCAAAAGGATAATAATTAACAGTTCAGTAAAATAAATGGATTAAGTCTGGAATAATAAATCCATTATGGAATAGATAATGAAACCATTTTACGCTAATCAGTGAACATTTCTAAACTGACCTATGAATAGTAACTATCAGATGTGAAAAGTCTTATGAAAATCTTTTACATTGCTGATCTCCATATTTAATAAGATAAACACATTGTATATCGTTTATTCTCATTTAATGCTACACAAGTAGTTGAAAATGCAATCAACCAAAATCATCCAACACCTAAACAGATATTGTTACCTTCTTTTGAAATAAACAAAAAAATAAATTTCTATCAATTGAAAGAGACCAACTCAAAACATCATTATGACAGATTCAGATTATAATTGAGGGGGACAGCTGCCTGATGCTACCTGGCTTTCAATGATGGTTCGGCTAAGAGCAGTTCGTAATTTGAGTTAGGGAGACTCAGAAAATTCCTCGAAAAGAGCCCAATAGGGCCCTAAAAATGCTGGAAAACATCTTATTCAATCTGTGCTGAATAGAAGTTTCTGAGAAATATCTAGAAAGGGAATAGTCACCTGTCACATTTCTGATTGGATAATTACCTATCCTGCTACTATGTTTAGTACGGTTCCAGAACTTTCCAGGAGTCCAAGGCCATCCGAAATACTATAGAAATCCTCAATTTTCTGTACATAAAATAACCTTGGAGTAAAGCGTTCTTTCCATATTACGCATCTTTTCTCTCGTGTCCAGGTTATCGTGTAGTGTTAGCCTGGGGTTATTAGATCTTCGGAAACCGATTCAAGCGTTAAGTTAGAAGATTTATCAATTTGAAAACTATGGAAATTCATTATCTAATTTAAACATTCTGTCATTTTAGAAATTTCATAATACCGAACAAATTAAAAAATACAAAACATACTTGGATGAATTTGTTGAGGCGTGTGAATGGGTTGCTGTTGTTGTTGCTGATGGTGGTGTTGATGCACCCCTTGTTGTTGTGAAGAATGCACAGCATTGTTATTATTATTGCTAGTATTAACCTGAGCTGTTGGATTAGTTTGAAAAAGAACTTTGTTAGCTGGAGCTCGATTAGTTATTTGTGAGACAGCACGTTGATTAGTAGTAAATGTGACTAATGAAGATTGATTTTGATGGAAACCATTTCCAAGAGTATTATTCGTATTGTTAGAACATGGTAGGACAGAACGAAGAAGCATTCCTCCACTTGGAGTTGAGTTGGTGAAACTTCTTCCAAACTTTAAAAGAAATTTTAGGTGGAAGTAATGATCGGTCTACAGTAAGCTGATTTACGAAGTAAATGTTTAACGTATTCGGCATTTAAGTGACACTTATCTTATTCGAAGCCCAGTGACACCTTTTGGCTACTGATACGGAAATAATTATAGCTGGTGTAGAACCTGTAACTTACTGTTTTTACTACTAACCCACATCCGCACTACCGATAGACGGAATATCACAACATTGTTTATAGAGGTAATAACCATAATACCTATGTAAATGAACCGTAATGATAAGCATACATTAGTTCCGACCTGTGACCTACAAGTATAATATCAACCATTAAGTAATCAGAAAGCACTGAGATTTACAGTTACATTTATTCCTAGTAAATAAACTCTCATTTTAAAGCTATATAACTTTTGGATTATGCGCTCAAGTTAGTTAGATAAAAAGAAAATATACATTACTATTGAGTCATTCATTTTTATGTAGAAGAAATGATAATATAGCTTACTGTATTCGACATTGACTGATGTTGTGGTGCAGCGATAATTTGCTGTCCAGTCGGTGATTGAAATATGATCTGTTGTGGATGTTGTTGTTGCGGTTGTGGTGTAAAACAACCATGGATTGTTTGATACTGTGGTGGAGTACCAACGCCGCCACCACCAACAGGAACAGCAGCAGCGGTAGCGGGTGAAAGTTGAACTTTCTGTTGTTGTTGCTGCTGTTGCTGTTGATAATGAGTAGGATGAGGCGTCAATGCAGCAGAGAATTGATGTGGTGGTTGTACATAATGCCGATTCAATTGGTTATTCACAGAATGACGTGTAGGCGATTGGGGTGTTTGTATCTGTTGCTGTAATTGTGTCATTTTACCACCACCACTTAGGATAGTTGAATGTTGTTGAGACAGAATATTCGATGTAGATGGTGATTTTACTTGATTAGCATTAATGACACTACCACTATTTCCCAAGGTATTATTATTATTACTGACATTGTTAGTAGGTGATTGTAAGGCGAAATGAAGTTGTACCGCTTGCTGTTGGTGGTGTGGTTGTTGTTGGTGTGTTGACGAAGTTGTTGCTAAACTACAATTTGGTTGAATAACTTGGTGTTGTGATTGATTATGATGTAATGTACGATTATCAATGATCATAGTAGGTGTTAACTGTGAATTACTATTCACAGTAGTAGGCGCTAAGGTAGCCAAATGATGTTGTTGTTGTTGTTGGTAATGATGATGAGGAGGATGATGTTGGTTACTTTCCGACAATAAAGCTTGTTGTACCGGCGATGAACTATACGGTGTCGACTTGATTTGTATAAGTTGACCAGCAGGATTACCAACACCCACGTTACTTCCCCCCGTAGATTGCAATAATAATTGCTGAGTGATTGATGGTGATGATGAAGATGACAACGACGACTGTGAATTAACGCTTTGTTTATTATGAGGTGTTTGTTCAATACTTGTTGAATTATGCCCAGGTTGATGATTTGATTGAAATAAATGATTTGATGATTGAATGGTATGACTTGTTGGAATTTGATGATGACTAGATGATAGTGGATGTTGTGGATTAACATGGTTACTAGATAGTAAAATATCTCCACAACCTTCTGAACTGATTATAGTCACATCTGATTGTGATTCCATGTTATCGTTCTATCAAAATAAAAAAAAGAAAGTGAAATTTTCAACAATTAAAACAGGTGATTGAATAAAAATACTTTTCATCAGTTTCGAAATCATTTCTAACATGAATTGAATTTATCAGTCTCTTTAGGCATATGTAGATCCGGTGCAGATTGCCTCAATATTGTCATCAAGTCACAAGCATTTTAAGCAGTAAAGGAATACAGCACGCGCGAGATTTCCTATTCAAGATTGTCACTTAGATTTAACTGCACCGCAGTGTTGATATTTACACCGGGACTAGAGTCCAGTACCTTTGCTTCAAACGCCTAACACGTTATCCACTTAGCATTTGTAGCGAAGGGTACTTGGTTCAAGTCCAGGTTTAAACACTCAGAGATGTAGGTACATCCAGCTTACGAGTCCTAAATAAAGGCAAAACGATTGTCCTAGATTTCACTGCTAACCAACCTTGCAAACTTCGTAAAATGCTTGTGACTTAATGGCCATATCGAGGCGTTTCGCAAAGGATACACATATGTCAGTCAGTCAGTTAGTCAGTTACAACGTAGAACTTCGTACGTACGTACATCAGTTCGAGTTGCCATACCACATTAGCACAGAAATGCAGTTGTCGATTCGAATCCCATATTGGTAGAAGTAGTAAGAGTATAAGTATTATGTGAAAGATAAGGGTTTGAAGATGTTATTGAAGGAGTATAATCCAATGAAATAAATTTGGAAAGAGAAAAAGGATACGGATATGAAGAATTCAGAAGATTAGAATTAGGCAGAACACAAAGAGTGGATGCACCTTCGCCATTGCAAACGATTTTGAGCCATGTCATTCAAGGTCTCTAACCATCGGTTGCTATCATCTCGCGAATCCCAACCAGGTAGTCTACACCTACCAACATGGCTCAGTCCACTTGTCAGTGACTTCATGGATTTGTGTCATGTTTTGGTCTAGCCGCCCCTAGCTTTCTTCCAACCTACTCCTACACCATGAAACATTGCACGTCGGGGCAGTCGGTGGTTGGGCATACGTAACACATGTCCCAGCCATCTCAACTGATGAAGTTTCACTACTTCATCAATCGATTTGCCATCCTTACCTAGTACCCGTTTCCTAACAACTGCATTGCTTACCCGGTGGTCCCAGGATATACGAGTAATGCTTCGAAGACACCTATGATCGAATACTAGTAGCCTACGAATATCATCTACTCTTACTGGCCATGTTTCAGAGACATAAAGTAGAACGGAACGAACTGCTGCGCAGTAAACCCGTCCTTTTGTTGCTAGGGGGACATCTCGCCTACGCCATAAATGACGCAAGTTGGCGAAAGCTAGACGAGCCTTCTGTATCCGTGCTGAGATTTTGTCACACGCCAGACCACAAGGGTTGATGAGACTCCCAAGATAAGTGAAGCTGTCAACACGCTCAACTACTTCACTCCCTATCATTAGTTCAAGTGTCGATGCAACCCAATCCTGAAGTAACATTTTGCACTTCGAGGGAGAGAATCGCATCCCGAACATGCCTGCATTGTTGCTTATAGTGGTCAGAAGACTCTGCATGTTGCCGGCGTCCTCACCAAGTAAAACTATGTCGTCGGCGTATTCTAAGTCAACAAGTGAGCCTCCCGGTAAAAGTTCAACTCCAGGAGATTGAGATGATGAAAGCGATATCTCTAAAAGCATGTCAACGACAAAGTTAAACAAGAATGGGGAGAGTGGACAGCCCTGACGAACACCACTTGAGGTAACCAATTCTGATGACAGTTCGCCATAGGCTCTAACTCGACCAGTTGTGTTCGAGTAGAGAGCCTTTATGAGGTTAATGTACTTCTTTGGTACTCCTTTCACTGACAAACACTGCCATAGAACCTCACGATCAACGGAGTCAAATGCCGCCTTAAGGTCAAGAAATACTACTATTGTGGGACGTCTGAATGTATGTCTATGTTCTAGGACCTGACGTAGAGTGAATATCTGGTCTATGCAACCACGTCCAGGTCGAAAACCAGCCTGGTTTTCTCTAGTCTGCTCTTCGCGAGCTTTGGTTAGGCGACCTAGTATTATTGAAGCTAATATTTTAGACACTATATTAGTCAAACTGATCCCTCTGTGATTGTCACAGGAGGACTTTTGTCCTTTCTTATAGACTGGCACAATCAGTGATTGGGACCAGTCAGATGGAATTACGTCCAGTTCCCAGATTCTACCTAAGACCTCAGTCAATCTCACTGCTAGTACTGGACCACCATCCTTAAAAATCTCAGGAGTAAACCTGTCAGGGCCTGCTGCTCTCCCTCGCTTTAGATTTCCTATAGCTTTATCAACCTCGTAGAGAGTTGGAGGACTTACCTCAATTTGCCATTCAGGACGACTGGGGATCGTGGGTAACTGAAGTGTGGCTGAAGGCCAGTTGAACTGATCCCTAAAGTGTTCTGCCCATCGATCCAATCTCCTGGATTGAGAATGAATGATATGCCCATCTTTGTCTGAGATAGTTTCGCTAATAGTTGGGTTCCTAATGCCGGTTTCTTTAATAAGTCTGAATAGCTGTCTGCTGTTACCTATTGCCGCTGCCTTTTCCATCTCTCTTGCTTTCGCTACCCACCACTGTTCACGATCATTGCGTAGGCTTCTTATTAGCCTTCGCTTAAGCTGACTCCGCTCTTCGTTATGTTCGGAGCCAGGTGGGATGAGTTTTCGAGCATCTATCAGTGTGGTAGATGCTGCCGAGATCCATTGTTTCTCCCTAACCTTATGGCTTACCTTACTAGCGGATATCACTGCTGTTTCCACAGCTTTTCGGATGTCATTCCACGCTGCTTCGGGGTGGGCACAACTTACATGTCTGTCTAACTGTTTTTCTAGTTGTTCCTGAAATATATTCTTAGCTTGCCTATCATTAAGTAGAACCCTTAGAGGCTTCCTGCAGTGTCTTTCCTACGTCCAGTAAGACGCAGACAGATACGTGCTCGCACTAGAGCATGATCTGGGTCTAAACATGTGCTCCAGAATGAGCGACAGTCTTCTATCGAGCCCCTCCATCGGTGACTGATAACGATTTGATCTAATTGGGTCCAACGTTGGGACGAATTCGGGGGTCGCCATGTCAAAAGATGTTTTTCCTTATGCTTAAAGTTAGTATCTGCAAGAAATAGGCGGTTATCTGAGCACAGCTGCAACAGACGGACGCCATTATCTGTCCTTTTAGCCACGACAACATAAGATCCTCCAAGGTGTCTTTCCCTTTCACTTAGTTTACCTACTTGAGCGTTAAAGTCACCAGCCACTATTACTACATCAGAACGCCTAGCTTTTCGGAGAAGGTCAGAAAGTTTCCTGTAAAACTCATCTTTTATATCGTCTGAGCTGCAGTCAGTGGGAGAGTAGGCAGAGACGACGAAGAGGCATCGACGAGTTTCCCTATCTTTTCGAGTCCTTACTGATCCGTTTAGTCGGACAGAGCATAGACGACTGTCTACTGGGATCCAGTCTAAAAGAGCTAGTTCTGTCCTAGGACTTAATGCTATACCTACTCCGGCGAGGCCACGGGAAGCAGCATCAGGGCTTCCAGATACACGAAGCGTGTATCGAGATGGTTCTTTATTATGACATAGTGAGGTCAAATGAATGACACTACTTGGATCTTGTATGCGCGTTTCGGAGACGCAGCACACATCGATGGTGTAAGATTCTAGAGTCCTAGCTAAGGAAGCCTGTTGTCCTATTTGGCACAATGTTCGGACATTAAAAGTCCCTATATGTAGTTTAGAGCATGGTTTCAGGAGACCAGGAATAACGTTCCGTGTACTTGAATCGTTTGCCCTAGCGGTGCGGGATGATAAAAGGACGTGGGAAGGGTTAGTCGTGGAGATAAGAGAGTTATTAGGAGTAGGAAGGATTTGAAAGTGACCAACTTGGTCTCATGTGCTGTTACGGGTATGAGAGCTAATATCACTTCTCGGCTGCCCACACCGTGGAAGGGTATTTCTTGAGGGACCTGAAAAAGAAGTTGGATTAGTGTTGGTCTTAACGAACTGGGAGCGTGACTGCAGTGCCCAACGGACAACTGCTTGAGGCCTGTCACGCACGGCCTTTTTGTGGGGGATTTTTGACGTGTTAGCTCCGTTCTTCAAAGGACCTTACCGCCGGAGACGGAAATCCGTGGGATAAGGCGAGGTGTGTATTTTTAGGGTCGACCTTTTCTAACCACCCCTCCTTGTGGGAAGGCAGCATCGCTGTCATGCTGGTTGTCTGAAGGAAACACCTTACTGCCGTCACACCTCTGTACAGTCAGCAGTACGACTTCGTCTTCGGACCTTGGGATTGCTGCTTTTAGTCTTACCGCTCTTCAACCGACCTGTCTGGCATGGTAGTACCCTGAAGAACGATTGTTCCAGCCAGCATAGCTCGATCGCTTCATCACAATAGGCAAGCCCGACCACCACATCAAGGTAGCAGCAACGGTCGGGTCACATATGTCAAGAGGAATTGATCAATTGCAGTTCATTGCATCAACAGAAAGATTCAAACAATCAATACAAATGGATGAATTGAATTCAGTGAATGTTAATGATACTATCCGGCTATGCAAACTGAAGTACATGGAGTGAATTTGAATATGGGACTTAGTGGATGAGAGTCGAACGCCTTATTCAATAAATCACCGCTTCAATATGATGCCAAATCATTATATGTCTATAAAATAAACGTACACATATTCAATAGATAATTCATAAGGACTCACTTGTTGATATGGTTGACGAGTAGTACGAACTAATAAAGTTGGCTGTTGAACTGGTACGGTATGTTGAAAATGTTGAACATTTACCTGAGGTTGGGTTTGTTGTTGTTGAGCTAAAGTTGAATTATTAACAGCATTCAATATACTACCAGCACGTTGATAAGGATCTATGGTAAACAAAAGTTATATATATATATATATGGGTGGAATCACAACGTTAGTGTCAAACTCGCTTTCCATTAAGTATATTCAAGGTCCATTACATAAGGATGCTGTACGCAGATCCAAACATTTAATGATTAGTGAATAAAATTCCGACTTACATTTTTTCGGCCACGCGTATATAGCCTCTGCCAGGGAAGTCCTACTCAATGCCTTCTCACAGTGGCATTACTGTTGTTTACGAAATTGAGAGGAAGAAAAGCGAATGCTCGGCGCTTTAACCGGGTTGGTGGACAAGGCGAGTCCACCTAGGGGAGTTGGAAAACCCTGATTCCAAACTAATGGTGCACATGGGCTCCAGTATCCTGAAGGAACAAATGGCGTACGAATCAATCGTTGATCACCGGCTCCCATGGGACTGCATCTCCTCACGATGCTCCACTGCCTTGTGGATCAGACCGTTAGGTCAAAGGCTCCGGGTGTGGCCCCCTAAGAAAACCACCTGCTTTGGTTTGGGCACCTGAGCAGTATCACAGCCCTCACACAAATCAAATGAGATTTGTGCGGCGCATATGTATCTGGTGCTTCCTTGTACCAATATTTATGTGTTTAAATAAAATAAAAAACAGATGAAAGCTATCTTTAATCAGCGCAATAATTATATAACTTGAATTTATAATAGTAAATATCTCAGTTCTATAAGAGGTCACTCGTGTCTTAAATAGATCATAATAGTAACATCTGATACTGTGAAAGTGAGATATGAGTTTGAATCTCATGAACACAACAGTTTGCTTAAGATTACAGATACACCGTGTTGAAAAGTGGCGACTAACACAAAATCTAGACACAAGGTTTCCTGCCGACTACCTTGAACCATCTATCATTTATATATACGAAATAATTATAGCGACAATAGATTATTCTAACGAAATAACATCATTATCATTAATCAAAAATATTTTAACAGTTAAATTTACGAGTCGACCGAAGGTGGACGATCATTCAAAACTTGGAAGCACTAGACAGCCTTTCGTCCTGGTATGGGACTCCTCAACACTGTGCATCCACAATCTGAACATGGGACTAGAACCCAGGACCTTTGGTCTCGCGCACGAATGCTTAGACTCTAGACCACTGAGCTGGCATCAAATGGTGTTAATGTCTAACTTAAATCGATCCATGATCTTGAGCAACCCTTCATCCACTGTCTGAGGTGGATAGCTGTCTCACGCCCGACACGATTTGAACTCCAATAAATGGGCGCTATTAAGGAGTCCTATACTAGAAACAAAAAGCCGTCCAATGCTTCTAGGTTTTCAATGATGGTGTAGCTTAGATCGACTTGTGAATTCAACTGTTAAAATACTACAATCTCCATAAATACCCATATGAACAAAAATATTTGTACACATAAAAATAAAATTCATCTGAAAAACTATTAACTACTTTGAACAGGAAATGACTGTGTGTGCAATTGTCCATGTGTTGTTTGTTGTGGTACACTAGCTACAAGTTGACCACATGGATGTCTTTGTACAATATAAGCTGATGTTCCACCTTGTACTGACGACTGTGGTTGGTGTGATGCAATTGTAGCTGTGGTAGTTAAATAATGTTGCATACTTGTAGATCGCTGAAGTTGAGAGGGTGTAGGTTGTAGTGAATTACTATTAGCCGGTCGATATTGCATTTGTTGTAAACTGCCAGTTAGTAAAACTGAGGGAAGTGCGGAACCAGCACAACCGGCCATCACAATAGATGGCTGTTGTTGTTGTTGAATATGCTGTTGATGAGATGATGCTAAAGTTTTAGTGACTCCGGTAACTTTAGCATTTTTTGGTGATTTTGGTGAAACTTTATGACCGAGATTACTTCCAACAGCACGACAAGGTGATTTTGGTGATTTCGGTTTTCGATGACTTCCAGAAATTTGTGAATTGGTCAAATTGGATGAACTACCATAGCTAGAATTAATAAGATTGCTTAAATTAGATGGATTTCCTCCTTGAGGTCCAGAAAATGAATTTGGTCCATTTTGATTATGTCCTGTATTACTATTGGATGAATGGGCTTCAGAAGATGATGCTGAAGAAGAGCCTCGACCATGAGATGATTCCTACGAAGTTGAACAAAATAATAGAACTTCATACAACACGTTATGTGTTAGATTTATCTAAGAAACACCAAACATCATTTCAACAATTTAAAGCTAAGAAATATCCAGTTGTGATTACAATAAAGGAGAACAATACGACAAAAACCATGTCAAAACGGAAGCATGCTACTCTTAGGTTCTTTTCTCCTAAAAAAGGCGATCAGCATTCACTTTGCGTTCATAAAATATACCTACCTATGACTCTCATATAAAATAATCCCCAATATACAACCTTTTTTAAGTGTCAATTTTCTTTGATCACTAATGCCAGTAATAATGAAGGGCTATGAAAAGGAAGATAATTAGGCTAGATCAAATTGTTATTTCCTTCGATATCTACGCTATATTAAACGCACATCAGTTGAATGATAGTGAAGTTACTCTTATACAATTCATAATAGTGAATAGTTCATTTTGGAGGAAAACGATACAGGAAGAAGCATCATCGTCATCATTATACGAAAAAGAGTCCACTAAAACACTAAAATAGTCTCAAAGATTCCATAAGACAGAATGAATATAATCAATCAAACAGTCCATAATGTAAAAAGAATGGAGGATAAAAGCAACTATATGATAATGGAAAGGTTATTAACGGAATCACTTGTAATTATTGTTACCTGTTGTTTTTGTTGCTTTTATCTTCCATTTCATATATCTGTTAACAACACTTACCCGATTCCATGTATGCTGTAAGCTGAGAATATTTTTCACATTTTGCATAACAATAGCATCTTTTTCTTCTTCATTCAAATTTTGCTCCTGCATGTGCTTGCTAGACTTTGATTTACTTGTCTTTCCATGATGTCCAGTAGTCGTGGTACTGGTGGTAGTAGTAGTACTAACACTACTAGCACCACCGCCGCTGTTGCTACATCCTCCTCCACTATTCCCAGTAATATTATTTATGGCATTAACACCTGTAGTTGCAGTTAATGATGTTGTCAATGTGATAGTATTACTACCACCACCCCCACTATTACTACCAATTACTGAATGTCCACCAAGTGTTGTTGTAGAAGTTGTGGTCGGCAATAGACTATTAGTCAAAATTACATTAGTATGATTTGTTGATACACTGGAAGTGGAATAATTAGTTCCTAATGAAATAGGATTTCCATGAGCATCTAAATACAATATACATATATATATATATATATATGTTTATACATGGATAGGTGTAGATAAGTGTAAATTAATAATAAATTATTAGAATAGAAGCTAAATACAAGATTTTCGACTATTTTTGAATAGGAGAGAAAAATATATAAAGAGACCATTTAGTTTATACTTTAACTTTACAATCTAGTTTGTCGAATAATTAATCTTTCTATATGTTCTGTTCTATGTATAGATTTTGAGTATTGTGTACATTTTAAATACTGGAATAACAAGATAGGCAACTGAATAATATAAATGAAACAATATTACAACCTTAATTCATGAAGCTGTAGTTATAATGTTGACTTTTTTAAAATTTTCAATTCTTATTTCATAAATTTGTATCAAAAAAGATAAACACTGTTTGTCTCTCTCTCCCTCTCTGTAAACACAAACTAGAGTATTGTTCAAAGGTCGGGACTTCAAACTGGATTCAATTAGTGAATGCTTTCTTTCATCATCACTTCATATTTAGTTCATGTTTATTATCACAACCTTATTGAAATCAAAACTCCGCCTGTAGCTCTTCAAGAGTTACTACCAGTCCTACGCACGAGTAAAGGAGGAGGGTTGGGCATGGGGTCGGCAACCCCATTCCATAGAAAAAAATATTGCTAAAAAACACCAACTAGATTAAACAAGTTAAACCATTAAAACTCTACCCTCTGAGTTTAAGGAAGAAATATGACGCCTTATGGTGGAGTCACGAGGCCAATGCCGATTCTAACAACCAGAGCAACAATTTTTATAGGTGCATGGAACGTCCGGACAATGTGGGAGGCCTGAATGACCAGTCAAATAGCAATGGAAATGAGGAGATACAAATTGGCAGTACTTGGAATCAGCGAAACCTATTAGACACAAGCTGGATAGCAAAGTCTTGATACAGGAGAGATGCTGCTTAACTCCGGTTACGAAGAGGAAGATGCTCCACACACTCAAGGAGTTTCTCTAATGCTGTCCAGAGAAGCACGAAATGCACTTGTAGGATGGGAATCTTATAGATCCAGAATTATCAAAGCATCATTCAAAACAAAGACGGAGGGAATCACAATGAATGTTATCCAATGTTATGCACCCACCAATGATAGCAACGACGACGATAAAGATCAGTTCTACTCGAGGCTGCAATCAATCATAGAGAAGTGCCCAAGAAAGGACCTCACCATCCTGATGGGAGGTCTCAATGTTAAAGTCGTGTTCAGAGCCTGATGGGATGGGTTTACGAGAATCCATCAGTGCAATAGACATAGTAGAAATTCAACAAGTACAAAAATATTTGTATGAAGTACAGTACATGGGCTACATTGTCTATTGGGTGAGTAAAATTAAATTAGTCAGCACAGTTAATACGACCATGTACTGTATAATATAAATGCGGACAGTTATTTACTTACCAGACCCTCCAGTTTGTTGCATTAGTCCTTGTTGAACTGCAGGATCAGTATAAATTGATGAAGTGGATGGATAACGCTGAAATGAAATATTTACGTATTATATACATATATCTAGTACTTAGCAAAACTATAAAGATAAAAATCAATTGGAAGTGAATAGTAGTTTTCAGATTAAAATCTTATAAATTAAATAGGCACTAATCTGTTTCTCATAACAAGTATTTCTTATTCCAACGGGCAATTTTCATTCCAAATTAACATCAGTGTGAAATCGCTAAAAGCATACTATAACAGAAAACAACGATCTTCAAGGTTATTGAGTTCACGTACCCTAAGCGTTTCAAAAGTAAATAAGGTGATTTTAAAAAACTAAGCAGGATTTTATTTACAAATATATTTGTTGTATTATGAAGAAATTTTGTTCGACATAATTAAACGAAGTAAAGAATATGAAATATTACGGAAAGTTTGGAAAGAGATATGAGGAAATGAATACAGCTGGGTATATTGAGACAAATTTTAAGCATATTACTTATAATATCCAAGCTATCATCAGGCATTAAGTAGAATCCAGTACATACATGTGTTAGTCCAAGTTGCCACACTGTATCAACACAAAGCAATGTTTTAAAATCATCTGACAGAGCAGAAGTAATAGTAGTGTAGTGAACAAGAACACAAGTGGGGACAATCGAATGTATTGAAGTACAAAATTACAGAACATCTTAGTAAAATCTGAGAACTATACAATAAATACTTAATTTGCAAAGTTTCAACCAACTGTCTCGAACCTAACTGTTTTTCTTTTTGCAAATTGTCAACCGATCGTCTCAGACTTCACTGTCCCTTCATTTCCATAGCGATCATTCACTGTTCTCGTTCACTTTTCCTCGATTTTCCCAACCTTCTGCTGCCAGGTATTCCATTTTTGATTTATGATGCATACTAGTTATATCTATTGACATCAGTAACACACACCACAGTAGCAGTATCAGTGGCAACAAAAAATATTGGGCATTTTGGTGGAGTTTCGTTCTCTGACCTGTAAGGTTGAATTGCGGAGATTTTGTTGTTTTTTTTTGAACAACATCATCAGGACAAGTATCTGAACTTTGATGAAAGAGAATGAAACTCCACCCAAATCCACCTGAGCTATAAGTTTTTTCCACTATCTTAACATTGGGTACAGACACAATAATTCGAGAAGAAAAACGAATTTTTCTTGAATTAATTTTTTATCATCACCTAAGTGTATAGTCGTAAACAAATCTAAGGGTGATTTTGTCAGGTTTAATCTGTCTTAAAGATGACAAGAAATCATATATTATAATTAGTTTAAATAAATCTCTAAAAACAAGATTCAAACACCTTAGATAAAAAAGTATGCTTTTAACTAACCTGTGCAACAGCACTCTGTGGGCGATTCAGTGCGAATCGATGAGAACTAATGCCACCCCCTCCGCTAACAGCCCCCACATTTGGAGCAACTGGATAACGATTTGGTACAGGTGGTGACAATGAAAAACGCCGTTGTTGTTGTTGTTGCTGACTACCACTTCGAAACTGATCTTGAGAGGCTTTTTTAGACGAACCACGACCTGAACCGCTGCCACTACCACCACGTGAATGTCCACCACGACCAGGTTTATTCGGAGGTATAGGTGATAAACCACTACCAAATTGTGACTTTTGATCAACATTTTTCATATTCTACAAAAACAAGAGAAGAATGTATTGCAGAAAAACAATTAGAACAGTACTGATGAAATATTTCGAGGTGTATACATCATTTACACGGCTAAAACAGTCATTTACCTACCCCCGCCTGATAGAATATAGTATATTTCAATTGCAGTGTACTGATAGAGTGTGAAAAGCAGTTAACTTGACAACTATAAATAAATCAACGGAAAACACGTGCTAATGTTGTATAGACGCCATAGAACAAAACATGGACAAATAAATTATAAGTACATGTTTAATGAATGTTTCCCCTATGTCTCAAACACAGCTCTACTTTGCCTGTACGTGAAATGCTCGACATATCTTAATTTTTCTTCAACGACTAGTTATCTGAATCCACTAAACAAGCTCTAGCAACAAGTATCAACAAAATTAAAAGAACAATACTAACCGATAATACACCAAAAGTGGGTAAAATCGTGTATTGAGTAAGAATAAAATCAGCTGAAAGGTCAGTACTTTCAGATTGATGTAAACCATTTAGCCTTGCTGTCTTACGAATTCAACGCTAATTAGTTAAACAATAAACATAGGGGAGAAATTTGATACAGATATGAAAGGACATTGGTGTTTTAATTAACATTAATACTACTTATATTATTGAAGGACCATACTAAAAACAATTATAATTCGAAGAATAACTTATCGAAAAAAAACAAGATAACATGGGGAAGTAATTCATAAAATTAATAACTCTGAAAAACAAATAATTTTACATGATTATAAGTTTTAACACTACATGTAATTAGTAATTTTCGAGGCATGAATCTAGAAATCATCATATAAGCGAATGTAATCGGTAAATATTATTGGATATTAATTTACCTTTACTTAATACAACTCCATAATAAAGATTTTCAGTCACCTTCGTGTTACATTTTTTGAAAGTAAGAACTAGGGATATAATATTGATACTCAAACCGAAGCGTTATGTAAAATCGAGTTTAAAATTGATATCTAAAAGCTAAATTTTACTTGTTTTAACCACTGGCATTACTGCTGCAGTTAAATAAACAGCAGGAATAGGATGAAAAAAAGTGAAGAGGTAGTAATTTTTGTGACATGATTCGGTACGAAAGTTGTATGCGACTGGAATCTGTCAGTTTATCACGATTTCCTGCTTGGAGTCATAGAGATGGTAGAACTCAAGGGCTTGAGACGTTATCAGATATGGAACAAAATAGGAACAAATGGTAACCCGATTGTAGTTTTCTTGCTTGTATTTCTAACTAAACTGTCTTTCCTACTACAAACTATCCTTGTTCGGTTTTTTTCATTACTTATTTTGATTACACTCTCCCTCTCTGTCTCCTTCCTCTATCTCTTTACAATCACATATTCTTATATGTGCGGTATATGTTTGTTTCGGTGCTCATTTGTACAATTATATTTTTCATGCAGTTAATTATAAGTATTCTTGTTGTCTTTATTTTTTTACCCCTGAACGAGTTTTCATAATTGACTTGATTAATATTCCACTTGACTATGGACAACACTTATGGTCATATCTTGATTTATACATGATACCAAATAATATAAGCTATCAGTTCAAAAAATTTCAGTAATGTTTACTAAATAAAAGACTTTAGATACCGACGACTAACTAAATAACTCATGTGAAATTGTAAAATTCTACAAAAATCAATGAGAGTACTAGTAATTATTTATGTGATAATTGATTAAACAGTGATGTGTTATGCTCAAATGTGATCAAGCATAAGGTTATGGAAATCACTGGACTGACTTTAGTTAAGCAACCACTGAAAACCAGGAAGCACTGGACAGTTATTCTGTCCTACTATGGGGCTACTCAGCAGTGAGCATCCACGACCTCATCATGGTCAAACTCAGCACTTTCAGAACCCACGGCGACTGCTAAGCAGGAACCCGATTTTTTATATGTCTAACTCCAATCGATTGACAGCATTATATGATCAACCAATATTAACGTGAACACAACAACTAGCCAATAAACTAGCAAACAAGATTTTAACAAGATGGATTTATTCACTGAAACTTTGAAGATCCATCAAATTTTCTACTTACGAGTAGCCTAAATGAAAAACGACAGTTCTACATTGAAATGTGTTCTATACAATTCATTCCTTGGTTACATTTTCCCTTTTCACACTCCCTAGTTTTTAAAAGTTATTTCTAGCAAAGATTCAGTTCATATGTAAACTATCTTTAAGAAATGAACTATTCTTATGAAACATAAAATTCTAATAAATCTGTTTAATTTTGCCTATCATGGTTATTATTTTCACTCTTCTGCTTCTATTTCGTTTATTTGTTAATTTGAAGTACAACCGATAATGGACATTTGAATTGTTTTGTACACTGATAATTGACTGAGACAAGTTATTCGAAGTTTCTTCACTGTATCGAAATGATGTGACTACATAATGAAGACTGTGATAACGTAAGTTAATCTGCTACACTGGCAATAAAGCAATAAATAATCAAATTTAATAACTGTGGGCAGTTTCGTGAACTGTGTCTGGTATATTGCAGAGAATTAGAGATAGATCAATTACTGGAGTTAATCTTCAAGACTTTTTTCAGTCCACTTATTTATTATTTATTTATTTGAACACATAAATATTGGTACAAACGGGTACCAGATACATATGCGCCGCACAAATCATTTGAGATTTGTGTGAGGGCTGTGATACTGCTCAGGTGCCCAAACTGAAAGAGGTGGTTTTCTTAGGGGGCCACACCCCGAGCCTTTGACCTAACGGTCTGATCCACAAGGCAGTGGAGCATCGTGAGGAGATGCAGTCCCATGGGAGCCGGTGACCAACCAACGATTTATTCATACGCCATTCGTTCCTTCAGGATACTGGAGCCCATGTGCACCATTGGTTTGGAATCAGGGTTATCCGACTCCCCTAGGTGAACTTTCCGTGTCCACCAACCCGGTTAAAGCGCCGAGCATTCGCTTTTCTTCCTCTCAATTTCGTAAACAACACCCCCGCCACGTGAAGGCAGTGAGTAGGACTTCCCTGGCAGAGGCTATATACGCGCGGCCATATGAAAGCATTTCGAGAAGGAGAGCGGACTCTCCCCACTCTCGGCCGTACCAGGGCATTTAGGGGATCAGTCCTATAGTACGTATCACCAGGACGTCAAACTTTCAGTCCACTAATACTTTAACTTTCTGTGACTTCTTCAAGGTACATTTAGATGTAAAAAAAGTTATACGCTACTATAGAGATGAATAATACTTTATATAATTAACTTCTTGCTTAAATTCATTGCAATATTTTTTGTGAAAATACCTGAACTGGAAAGTAAAAACCTTTGGAACTCTCTATGGTACACAAATGAGTTTATTAATTGAATTATGAACACCAACTCGTTAAATAAAATAGTGATTTAATTAGAAATGTACCTCCATCAAAAGCTATTTGTTTCCTGTCTAGTGTTATTCAGTCCTAATACAAATCGTACTCATGCCATTAAAAAACTCTTATCTTTATTTACTTTCAGCATTGTTCATTCGATAATCTCACATAAGATGAATGCTTCAAAAAACGCCGTGATTGAATGACGGTGTTTTTTCTACATTTACCAAATCTAACGACCATGTTTCATAACCTTATAATACTATACAGAGAATTATTGTGCACTATTTTTGTCCTTTCATAGACAATAAGGTAACTCGCCAGTATGACATAGGTGGTGTGAGTCGATAAGTGCTAAACGATACTTCTTAATTCATGCTAAGATTTGCTAGGAGATAACTGTTTTTAAGTTTATGAAACCCTGGAAATAACCAGTGATCCAGAGGTTATCTATTCTTAAACTAGATAACAGTGTGGACCGGTGATGTAGCATCAAATTATCTTTAATAGACGAGAGGTTAGCGCCAGAATGTCTTGGACTTTTTCGAAACACACCTTTCCAATTTTTATCTCTAGTATCTATGGAAATTATGTGATAGCTATAAATAGACATAAAGGCTTAGATTTTGACCGGTAGAACTTCATTGCTCAACAATCTAGTTTTTCATAATCCCTGAATGACCGCAGTAAGCTACCATAAGCCTTTTCTTTATTTCAAATGTATACTTCAACTTAATAAATTATCAAAATAAAACCGTTTTCCCCTTTACATACCCTTACCTTGTACAGAAATAACTGTGAAAAAAGTTTGTGACTTACAATTTGCTGAACGCTTATTCCAGTGGCTGCTTGTACATTTGTTCCGCCCGATAATACTGTCGATAACTGGTGCGTGGACTGTAATGTATGATGCGTAAGTTGATTAGTTTGTACCAAGTATTGTTTACTTGTATGAATTTGTGACTGCTGTTGTTGTGGGGGTGGTATTGGTGGCGGTAGTTGTGATGTATTTGTACGATTCACTATATTACTGTTTGTAGTGGCAGTGATATTTGCATTAGAAGTCAAAGTAGTGGTACCAATTACTTCGACGACAATATTGTTGTTATTACCATGTATTATTGAGTCATTAGTTAATGCAGAATTGTTAATTAAATTATTTTCTTCTTTTATGGAGTCATTTATAGAACTATTAGCATGACATAAGTCTAGTTCTTTAGGTTCATTTAGTTGTTGTTGTGGCTTCTTTAAACACGTTTGTTTGGACGGGGATGATAATGATGTTGTACAAACCAACAAATCAGGATGATATGATGTACATGGTAATAAATTATTCTGTGATAAACAATCAACAATCCAATCAGGTGTGACTATAAATGGTTTCGAATTATTCTCATCACAAGCATCATTGTCATTCGCCAATTTATTAGTACAATATTTGTAGAAATTCTATATAAATACCAGAAGATATGAAAATTACTAGTGATAAAAAGAGCTGTATAAACATTTCGGAAAAAAATGAGATACAAAGGATATTTACTAAGAATGTACTAAAAAAAGACCATACAAAAAAGTCGCTGGGTAGTGTAAATAACCTCCCTGAAATCATGAAGATAGCATAAACTAATGGGTAAAAACTTAGACTTTATGTGTTAAAGCTACTTTCTTGTACCGACGTACTAACACCGTTTATACGTCAAAACAGCTATACTCCGCCTAGCATGCAAACTCACAATGTTTAAAAATGCAGACAAATTATAGCCTCTAATATCGGGAAATAGTAAACACTCAACAATATTTCCATTCAAGGATCTTAAACAAAACTCGGACATTAAACTTCCGCACTTAGCCATATTAAAAAATAGGTAAAAAGGCAGGAATACACATGATATACTTACTCCCGCCGCCTTGGCAACAACCACATGCGTAACAGACTTATCCAAGTAATGACACATTTGACCTCCATGTATGGTAACATGAGCCCATATTGAAAGCTGATCGGCGACACTCAACTAAAATTATTAAAAGTATAAATGGCATCAAAACAAAAATTTTTACATACTCCACTGCATGTAATTACTGTCCCTGCGAATATATGTTTAAAGTCAGGATGAAAAGGACGAAATCTGTAAGATTTTTGAAATAGAAAAACTATAAAAGCTTACGGCAAGAATTTTTGTGCTTCAACAGAGAGTTTTACCCAATGGCTCTAAATCAAGTTAGCGGAAAGGGAAATAATGCATTACAGTAACAACTGGGACAGCATACAATTCTTCCGCCTCTCCAACCTCCGCAAGAGATGGGTCATCACTGATAGCAAAACGTACACTTTCTGATAGGAAGGGATGGCTCACAGCACCCAAAGACTTGAGAAGATCTACTACCTAAATTCGGAGTGAATAAAGAACAGACAGAAACAAGCAAATGAGTAACTATGAAGACAGGATAAGTTATTTTTCATATATTTTTAATAAAACCCTTAGTAAACCCTTTCACATCGATATTTTCTGTACCTGGGTGAAACTTGAGCAATTACGATGACTGTTTATGGTATTCATGGTTCAGGTCTAGTATTTAAAATACCCGTTTCGCTGAAAAATGGTTATTTCATTGGTTATTGGTGATGTCCCCGAGTATATGAAGGAAGCTAAGTCTTAAATACAAATTTCTCAGGCCAAACACTCAGAATGACAAATTTTCAGAACATATACTATGTATTTAGTGATCATTAAGGCAATGTACGAAATAATCAACGCACTCAATTAGTTAACTGTTTACAGTTTGACTGTCACTATTAATAGGCTCTGGCTTAACACTTTAGATACAATTAATTTGAAGTACATCTCAAATGTTTTTCGGATTTTTTTAGAATTCAGGGGGGAATTCGCATCTCACCATTGAAGTTAAGAATGATCCCTAAATTTGCATGAATAGTTATTCTTAGATGTGACAATTTTTGTGGCATTCTTCAGAAAGATAAGCATAACCAACGCAGAAAGTGAAACAAATATAAGTAGTATGAGGAAATTCGGAAATCCTAACAGATATAATTCTTTGTACTGAAGTCATCAGTGGTTCGATATACCGTTTGGTATGCCTTTCAATGAGATCCCCGTAAGACCTCTTGGTTAAGACACCATCTTTATATCAGTGTAGTTACATTTTTAAGTACATCTAAATTCCAGAAACTGTCAAAGAGCACGTTTAAGTCCGTAAACAAGCCTCCAAAGGCTAAAACTAGTACAGGTTTTCAACAAGATCTACAGGATATGTTGCTTTAAACAAAAGTTAGGATCCCGTAGGCTTGTATAATAACTATATGTTGTGGAGATTAAGACGCAGCTGTCAGGGAGATAATGGTGTTTATATAGACACTGAACATACGATATTTTACAACTAAAGGTTGAGGATAATCTAAACGAATCGTTAACCTGTCATTCGGTTTTTTTGTTTCCTCAAGATGTTCTAAACAGTTAGCTAGTTCTTAGATACATTCGTATTACTTCTAACTTAGAGACTAGATTGAGTGAATCCTTCTATTGCAACTTTTGTATCCATTAGGATTCAAAATGTATGCACTAGCCTTAGAGCATGATAGAAATTCATAAATTCTGCACAGCATTTATCATTACGTTACTTGTGAAAATTTACGTATAATAAGAAGCATGAGTAAGTTGCAAGTATTTGATCGAATATGTTAGACGTCGTGCATTACATGAAAGTAGTAAACAGGTTGATGAAACTGTGGGATTCTATCAATTGAGGTGAATAGAATATCTACCACCCAAACTCACCCCCCTTCCACGGTGTGGGCAGCCGGGAAGTGATACTAGCCCTCATACCCGTAACTGCACACGAGACCAAGTTGGTCACTTTCAAATCCTTTCTACACCTCCTAATAACTCTCTTATCTCCACGACTAACCCTTCCCACGTCCTTTTATCACCTCGCACCGCTAGGGCAAACGATTCGAGTACACAGAACGTTATTCCTGGTCTCCTGAAACCACGCTCTAAACTACATGTAGGAACTTTTAATGTCCGAACATTGTGCCAAATAGGACAACAGGCTTCCTTAGCTAGGACTCTAGAATCTTACACCATCGATGTATGCTGCGTCTCCGAAACGCGCATACAAGATCCGAGTAGTGTCATTCATTTGACCGCACCTAATCAAAATAAAGATTCATCTCGATACACGCTTCGTATATCTGGAAGCCCTGATGCTGCTTCCCGTGGCCTCGCTGGAGTAGGTATAGCATTAAGTCGTAGAGAAGAACTAGCTCTTTTAGACTGGATCCCAGTAGACAGTCGTCTATGCGCTGTCCGACTAAACGGTTCCGTAAGGACCCGGAAAGATAGGGAAACTCGTCGTTGCCTCTTCGTCGTCTCTGCCTACTCTCCCACTGACTGCAGCTCAGACGATATAAAAGATGAGTTCTACAGGAAACTTTCTGACCTTCTCCGAAAAGCTAGGCGTTCTGATGTAGTAATAGTAGCAGGTGACTTTAATGCTCAAGTAGGTAAACTAAGTGAAAGGGAAAGACACCTGGGTGGATCTTATGATGTCGTGGCGAAAAGAACAGATAATGGCGACCGTCTGTTGCAGCTGTGCTCAGATAACCGCCTATTTCTTGCAAATACTAACTTTAAGCATAAGGAAAAACATCTTTTGACATGGCGACCCCCGAATTCGTCCCAACGTTGGACCCAATTAGATCACATCGCTATCAGCCACCGATGGAGGAGCTCGATAGAAGACTGTCGCTCATTCTGGGGCACATGTTTAGATTCAGATCATGCTCTAGTGCGAGCACGTATCTGTCTGCGTCTTACTGGTCGTAGGAAAGACACTGCAGGGAAGCCTCTAAGGGTTCTACTTAATGATCGGCAAGCTAAGAATATATTTCAGGAACAACTAGAAAAACAGTTAGGCAGCCATGTAAGTTGTGTCCACCCCGAAGCAGCGTGGAATGACATCCGAAAAGCTGTGGAAACAGCAGTGATATCCGCTAGTAAGGTAAACCATAACGTTAGGGAGAAACAATGGATCTCGGCAGCATCTACCGCACTGATAGATGCTCGTAAACTCATCCCACCTGGCTCTGAACATAACGAAGAGCGGAGTCAACTTAAGCGCAGGCTTATAAGAAGCCTACGTAATGATCGTGAACAGTGGTGGGTAGCGAAAGCAAGAGAGATGGAAAAGGCAGCGGCAATAGGTAACAGTAGGCAGCTATTCAGACTCGTTAAAGAAACCGGTATTAGGAACCCGAATATCAGTGAAACCATCTCAGATAAAGATGGGCATATTATTCATTCTCAATCCAGGAGATTGGATCGATGGGCAGAACACTTTAGGGATCAGTTCAACTGGCCTTCAGCCACACTTCAATTACCCACGATCCCCAGTCGTCCTGAATGGCAAATTGATGTAAGTCCTCCAACCCTCTGCGAGGTTGAAAAAGCTATAGGAAATCTGAAGCGAGGGAGAGCAGCAGGCCCTGACAGGTTGACCCCTGAGATTTTTAAGGATGGTGGTCCAGTACTAGCAGTGAGATTGACTGAGGTCTTAGGTAGAATCTGGGAACTGGACGTAATTCCATCTGACTGGTCCCAATCACTGATTGTGCCAGTCTATAAGAAAGGACAAAAGTCCTCCTGTGACAATCACAGAGGGATCAGTTTGACTAATATAGTGTCTAAAATATTAGCTTCAATAATACTAGGTCGCCTAACCAAAGCTCGTGAAGAGCAGACTAGAGAAAACCAGGCTGGTTTTCGACCTGGACGTGGTTGTATAGACCAGATATTCACCCTACGTCAGGTCCTAGAACATAGACATACATTCAGACGTCCCACAATAGTAGTATTTCTTGACCTTAAGGCGGCATTTGACTCAGTTGATCGTGAGGTTCTATGGCAGTGTTTGTCACTGAAAGGAGTACCAAAGAAGTACATTAACCTCATAAAGGCTCTCTACTCGAACACAACTGGTCGAGTTAGAGCCTATGGCGAACTGTCATCAGAACTGATTACCTCAAGTGGCGTTCGTCAGGGCTGTCCACTCTCCCCATTCTTGTTTAACTTTGTCATTGACATACTTTTAGAGATAGCACTTTCATCAGCTAAACCTCCAGGAGTTGAACTTTTACCGGGAGGCTCACTTGTTGACTTAGAATACGCCGACGACATAGTTTTACTCGGTGAAGACGCTGACAACATGCAGAGTCTTCTGACCACTATAAGCAACTATGCAGGCATGTTCGGAATGCGATTCTCTCCCTCGAAGTGCAAAATGTTACTTCAGGATTGGGTTGCAGCGACACCTGAACTAATGATAGGGAGTGAAGTAGTTGAGCGTGTAGACCACTTCACTTATCTTGGGAGTCTCATCAGCCCTTGTGGTCTGGTATGTGACGAAATCTCAGCACGGATACAGAAGGCTCGTCTAGCTTTCGCCAACTTGCGTCATTTATGGCGTAGGCGAGATATCCGTCTAGCAACCAAAGGACGTGTTTACTGTGCAGCAGTTCGCTCCGTCCTACTTTATGGCAGTGGAACATGGCCAATAAGAGTAGAGGATATTCGTAGGCTACTAGTGTTCGATCATAGGTGTCTTCGAAGCATTGCTCGTATATTCTGGGACCACCGAGTAAGTAATGCAGTTGTTAGGAAACGAGTACTAGGTAGGGATGGCAAATCGATTAATGAAGTAGTGAAACTTCATCAGTTGAGATGGCTGGGACATGTGTTACGTATGCCCGACCACCGACTGCCCCGACGTGCAATGTTTCATGGTGTAGGAGTAGGTTGGAAGAAAGCTAGGGGTGGCCAGACCAAAACGTGGCACAAATCTATGAAGTCACTGACAAGTGGACTGGGCCATGTTGGTAGGTGTAGACTACCTGGTTGGGATTCGCGAGATGACAGCAACCTATGGTTAGAGACCTTGAATGACATGGCTCAAAATCGCTTGCAATGGCGAAGGTGCATCCACTCTTTGTGTTCTACCAAATTCTAATCTTCTGAATTCCTCATGTCTTTATCTTTTTCTCTTTCCAAATTTATTTCACTGTACTATACTCCTTCAATAATTTCTTCAAACCCTAATCTTTTGGATTTCTGATTATACTCCTACTACTTCTACCATTATGGGATTTTAATCGACAACTGCATCTCTGTGCTAATGTGGTATGGCAACTCGAACTGATGTACGTACGTACGAAGTTTTACGTTGTGACTGACTGACTGACCCAAACTCACCCACCCCCAGCACGAATGACTACGCCTGCTTATAAATGAGTGAACAAACAGACATGATAGTAGTTAATAAAATAATTGTGTTTCCCAAGGCAACGATGTGACACGTGAAGCAACAGTAATCTCTGACTGCAAACACGAGTTAACAGTGCGTAGAAATCAACTGTAGTCAGTCATTTATATAAAACAAAGGCTACGTCAAAATGTGAATTAGCACGATTGCGGATGGAATCGCCAATCACCTCTCTTTAGATTGTAAGTTTTGTTACTCCATAATTGAGTTACTCTTGAAAAATTTGAATTAAAATGGGTCACCAGTAGCTCCGAACGAAATCAGTATTTCGCCTTATCTCAGACTGGTACAACTGAAATAACTTAGCCTTTAGATTTGAGTGACCTTTAACGACACACCTAGTGATGGAGAATAAACAAAATCCTACATAGATTCTCCTACAAAAACAAATTTTGAAGCACTTTACGAGTCTGTAGCATATTGGTAAAAAGGTGGTTGGTTCTAAAGTGTGTGTGTGTGTGCTTCTGGTGCAACCTCAGACAGTCACTAGTCAAGCCCTATCTCCTTTGTTACATGATCTCTGTCTGAAAAATTTAGAAATCTGTCACTACTAAACAAGAGGACCAGTAAAGAGGAAGTCTTTTAGTTTACATTCACCGCCAATGAGACCTGCGTATACAACCCAACTTTCAAAAGCTGCTGTAAAACCATGAAATACTAAGACATCAAAAAATGTGTTTTAACAAGCAATTAACCCAAAGTATGGCGTAATACTATGCTTATCCAAATACAACAGCTTTAAAAAGTTCAGTCGAAGACATCAGAAAGCAAATTTCATCAGTCATTATACGGCAACAAAATGGGGCCAAAAAGACGCAAAAGCAGGTAGAAAGCAAGGCAAACACATACCTCTTTGTGATTACAGGAAATGATGAAGAATTTCGCATCTTTAAAGACACTCTGTTCCATAGGAAACGCCTAGTTTGTCTTCAGCGCCAACAGCATCACTCAAAAGTTGCGCGAAAGTTGTTATAAAAATAACTAAATCTCAGTTCGTCTACACATCATCGTTGCCTCCAGTTAAGTGTATTCATGTAGATATGTTGACGCTGATTCTTGAAACAGAGTTTGAGATATCACGAATATAAAGCGTACAGTTTCATGTGTACTGTATTATGGAGTGTCTTTCCAAATCGTTTGGACATAAAAAATCATGAGATCATGTTGGATGACCAGAAACATCAAGGTCACCGATTAAATACAACAGGTTTTACGGACCACTTTTTGACTGAGAACTAGAGCCTACAAATATTCCAGACTGTCTATTTTTATCAACTTTTCCCTGATTCGTAAAGTCGCTACAATAATATTCATAGACGAGTAGTCCCCTTGTCATCATATTTAAACTGAAGTGGAACGTAATTGATATTTCACCTGTTGAAGTGCCTTTATTGTCAAATAACCGAAAGTCTTAAAAAGTATACTACATATCACTACCATACATTTTTGGGAATAATCAAGGCTCAATTTTACCCGCAGCCGTTGTAGACACTAAACTTATAATAATACCCTTGGTGACTATAGCACGAAACTAAACGTCAATATGGTTTCTCCAAGAAAGAACTCCACAGGTAAAAGTCGTTGAAGGAAATCATTTTAGATCCGAACTGCTAAGTATTTCACACAAGATTCTAGTGTCATTAAAAACCTTTGTAAGGAACAACCGTTACGTCTTCTCGTGGTTGAAGGAGGGCCATTTGAACTCTGGAAGTAGTAGGCCTTCACAGTCGTCAAGAAAGTGAGCACGATTAGGAATAACCGTTAAAACAACTGTATTATTAACTGTCCAAATATAACGATACAGTACACCAAAGTGAGTGGTGGAATTTTTGAATAAACAACGTTTGTGGATTTTATTGTACTAATAAAGAAGATAATACTCCCCATCGCATCACTACGTGCTCTGTAGTTCAACGATTCGGGCCAACAGCCACAACGTTTTGGCTGCTAGGTGAATGAGGTTTATTCCGACCAAACTTCGAAAGTAGTCAACAGTATCGATATAAAACAATGATCCTGTGTTGGAAACAGTATATCCAATAATATTCAGGCGATTTTGCAAAGGCTTATTATTAAGTTGTTTGATGTATAGTAACTTTTATTTACGTCGAGTATTATTCTTTTAAGTACTTTTAACGCACAGTACTGCGGTAAATTCAAAAAGTTGATAAAATAATAATGCTCTACGAGATACAGCAATGTGATAAAAACCTACAGAATGAATATTAACTCATTTGAGTCGGGTCCACCCTAAAATGGTTTTTGAATCCGAACATGGTGCTCCAGCCTCACAAAAAATAACTATATTTAAAGGTGGGTTATTGTTATATGTAACAACCACCAGCAAGCTGCTGTCCGGAAGAATCAGGTAACAGAAAATATCGTCACTTTGAAACCGTTAGATCATGGTTTGTAATTCTTGTTTCATAAGTGTGTCATGTGGCTTTTTTCTTCAGTTAACTGATAGAAAAATCCTATTTGGTTCTTTGAGTCCTACTGGCTCCCTTTACACGCGAACACAATCTGAATATATACACAAATGTCCTGTCAAACTGGTCTGTTCGGTCTACTCTTGACGAATGTAGGTCAGCAATGTGGAGACTTCAGGGCTAACGTATCCAATCCAAATATGTCTGACCGTAATCCAAATGCGACACATTTCTCAAACCCACAAGGCATAAAAGCTGGCTCAAGTTGTTTCAGTGGATTTTAACGTGCTATCATGATGTTTGTTAAAATCTTAAAAATAGGCACTGAGGCACTGTCAGTGCTGACATATATAGTGTTTGTCAATACAAGCTTTGGCAAGATAACATGATTAAACTGCAATTATGTGTTCATATTACATAGTTTCCTCAGTATTGTTTATTCAATTTCGCGCAGGACGGTTATGCAAGCTACATGGTAATAGCCACTCCAAAGAAGAGAGGGCTATTTCTGAAACAAAGTTACTATTTTTGTTATTTATATACAGGATGACTGTGAATAAATGACTTGAGTAAGAACTAGAACATTAGTGTTCTTGAATGTACATGTAAATACTCAAATTGACTGGCACTTACGGTAGTAATAAACAAACAAAGTATAATATCTCGGAGTGGATATAAATGGATGAGATAAAGGTGGTATTTGACTAATATCATAATCACATCTATTTTTAATTTGGCTAGGTTGACTTTGACATTTAGAGTCGCCTCCAGTTGAACTCCACTGGAATTAACAAATAAAGTTATAATAATGTTTTTGACAGTTGTCCAGTATAATATTATGTACGGAAGTAAGCATGCAGTCGCATGGATTTAACATATTTATACTGGACACCATAGGTTCTCAAATATCAACATTTAACCCTGAACATATAATTTCACAATCCTCCATTATATGTAACGGAATTCTGTGAATCCATGTTACTAGTTATGTCTTGTGCAAACCGCAGTATATCAGCTCAGCCGTATCTATTGCTCTTGATTAACAGACCCTAACCAGAATGTTGCAAATTGATATCCATCAAACAGTGGTCTAACCTCTATTTCGGGGATTATAGCAAATGAATTATTTTCCTAACGAATTTTAAACATCCCTTTATGTGAGGTCATGTACTGCCTTGACTATTGATGGAGTCAATAAGCTGTTATTGAGTTAACGTAGACCGCAACAGTCTTTGTGGTTAACACACGAGGATCAAGTTTTCCAGAGATGTACTGAATATATGTCCTCTATGGATTGGACGTTACCAGGATTCTCGCAGAGCGGGACGGATTATTTTCTCCTGCAATTACGAAATACAAATCCATTCTGAATTGCTCACATATGAACTGTAAATTTTATACTGTATGATAAGATTTCAGATTGACATATTCATGGTATGTGTTGGGGAGATCCAGGAAACTCCTCGAAAAAAGAAAAAAATTACCCGAAATCTTTGAGAAACATCTTGTCCAGTCAGCATTCACCAGAACTTTTGCCAGAAATATACAGAAAGTGAAAAGTCGCATGTCCAGTTTCTGATTGCATGATTACCTATACTGCTGCCATGTTAAGAAGGGTTTCAGAATTTACCGGAAACTCAAGGTCAGCCAAAATGGTATAAAAACCCTAGATTCTCTGCTCATAAACGAATCTTTGGAGCAACGTGTTTCTGACGTAATTCGCACCCTTTTTCTTCTGTCCGAGTTGCTGTGTAGATCTAGCCTGTGGCTAATAAAAGAGCATAGGAATCGAATCTAGCGTTCCAGTATGTATGTTCATATTCATATAACAATTCAGATCATACAACTACATATTCGTTTTGACTGTCCAGCAGAACCACATTCTATCACTTTTAAACAACATATAATCATATTTGACAAGGAATTGCATTCCGGATTTGCATACTATTCTTTAAATCCTGTTTGGATGCTATAACTCATGTACGTAATGTATTGACATGATCTTCTTAGACTTTTATCCAACATTAAAAATATACAATCATGTATTCGGAGGGACTGTACTCACTACACACAGTATTTTATACCCTATCTTCTCAACTATTTTGGTGCCGTAACTCATTTAATTTCTGAAATTACCATTTAAACTCAGTGAGTCTCTCATAACTTTTGACCAGTATTTTTAAATGAAGAGCTGTTTCACACACCTTGGTCATAAAGCATCATAATTATTCTGGATAGCAATAACATTCAAAACTTTTTATATTTGCACCGCGCAATTTTAACTAATGCAGGCTTTCGGTTTACATATGTACTACATGCTGTAATAACTTGGACTATTTGATACTGATTACCGACAGTTTTAGGTTACATAAGGCTATCATTCCGTGTAATCTACATGTGAAAATTTACCCAATGTGCATAATTTTGTTTTATTTTGCCCCCAAACATGTACTGAAGTACATACTACATCTCTACTACGATCTTCCTGACACTTTCTTCTCACGTATATGTCATCACTAATTATCACGATTCATTCACACTTGTTTCAAACAATGGTTCTTATCTGTAAACTATCTTGAGACCTCATCCTTGATTTTTGCACCCGTTTCTATCTATAACACTTTGTTCAATCAATCTGCAACTTTTCACTTCTCAATTATGCCTCCAAAAGAATTCAAAGCTTCTGTTTTCAGGTGTCCAGACAAACGCAGGAAAACCACACGATCTTAAACCACTACCGATACGACTTCCGGCCGTTTTTTACGAGTCCAGTTAATCCATTAGCAGACAAGCTTACGCCAGTTAACGCCATTCCAGACATATGGAAGACTCTATTGATAAACAATGATGACAACGACCACTGTAACCATATGGATGATATAAAAAAGTTGCAAGTTGAAAAAAATATTCTCCATCCCCTTAAGTAACTCATCAATCCCAACATTTCAGAGACTCCAGATTAGATAAATGACACTAATAATTTTCGATATCATGTTGCTTCAGAGGTGTTTGAAAGAATAAAACGATCTAGCAATACAATTGTGTTTAGTATACCAGACACATATGCCCTTAAAAATGTCAAGTCTAATCTGCCTAAAGCCAGAACTATGACACACATATCATTTTTGTGCACAAGATTAGAAAGAAGTGCAGTGTGTATAAGAACCAATAGTGCCTTTGTATTGATGACTGCTTGATTTTGAATTCCAAATACAATAGATTCGTCCGTGTTCATTTAATACTTCTTGATCACATCGTGTTGTTTCTGAGATTACTAGTTTATACTATAGTCCAAATACTCTTAAACATCAAATTGGCGTCACGATGGAGCCCGTTATGGAACGGTTGAACTTACGTTCAGATGTTGATGCTTTTGGAGATTACACGGAAAGGTTCGAAATCTGGGCTATGACCAAGGAAGATATTGAGGGTGATAATATTGTGTCTCATTTCCTTTCGTTCATACAGCTTACAGCATACAGCTTAATAAAGACTTCGGCATTTTCAGACAAGCCGACTTCACTCCCTTATGCAACTCTCAAGCAACTACTGCTGGACCATGTACAGTATACGAATTTCGAATGCAGTAAAGGAGAAACGTTCAATGAAATGACTCGCCAGAACATCAGGAATTCCACTACTTTATTGCGTCGTCGCAGTCCAATATGTAATTAAGGTTATTCAGATAACGATTCATTGAGCTGTTAAAAAGTTCACGAAGATGGGCACAAGTTTGGCGGATAATTCACACGCCAACTACTAGGAAGCGACTCCACTCTCGAATACACAGGTAGATGTAAGCGCCTCTCTTTAAAATCTTTATGGCACCGTAGGCTAAGGAACAATATGATATTTCTCTACAAAGCAATAAAAAGACTCTTATTCCTAACATCCTGCCCAACTATGATCCGTGACCCAGCCTATAGACTGAGAAACAACGCATATACACTATTTACCGTAAAACACCAAAAGCAAATGCGTTGTAAGTTTGTTACAGTGCGGTATAGTTTATTGTGGAACAGGTTGCCAATACCTATCTGTAACTGTGACACTTCTACCAAATTTAGCAGGCTAATAACCTTGTTAGTAGACTCGAAAGAGCTTCATCAACTATTCTTTGAACTCCTGCCCACCAATGAGGCACTTTATTATGAACCGTTTAATATCTAGACAGAACGAGAATATAACGAACCCCATTGTTATCAGTATGGATATAACGAAATTACAGAACACATGCTTTATCCCCTCCCACTATTTGTTGATTACTAACCATGGCCTTCTGCTCTTAACCCTCACTTCCAGATTCTGAATCTCTCTAATGGTTAAAGATACATTATTCTTCCTAAGTGTCATATCTTTTTTTTTCTATTACAAGTAGACAGATAACTCACTAATCATACGGATGCTGATCAACTAAGGCCGATCAAAAGAAACTTAAAATGTCCCAAATTATTGTGAGTTGCTAAATGTCTTACGTTTCTGACCCTGAAAATTCAACAACCATCTACTATTTCATATCCTTTGATTTCCTGTTAGTTCTTACCATTTCTTAACTACATATAATCTGACCTGTCTCTTACAGCCTATACCATTAGTTATCTTCATAGCAGTATTATATATAATATATAAATGGATGTCTAACTCATAATAAAAGTGCTTTAGCCATCTGATTTGCTTGTGACATGGAACTAGTAGAGACAGTGTGTTCCAACTGTGTGCTTTGATTGAAACGATATTCATACTGACCACAAACATAAGAGAGTCTAACATCACAAAAGGAGGGAGGATGGCGTTATTGACCAGCAAACATGATGGTGGGGGATAACTTCAATCCACCCGTGTCTGTAGGGCAGAACTTGTTAAATTACAGCTCGTTATGTCAAGTGGGATGCCACAAACAAACGGTATTGATGCTGATTTATTTATGCAAAATATCTTTCTAAATCGTGTTTAAAACTCTGAATTGGTTTCACTTCATACCGAGTAATTCATTACAAGCAAATTAGACTATTCGCCAAGAAAAGAAGCCTGCTCAATACCCTATAAAACCTAAGAGCAAAATAGGGTTCAAATAGCTTCGACAAAGAGGGGCGACAGCCATTTGTGTATCAGAATAATGTTTTCAGCTTCTTTTCAAACCACCTTCATTTATATAGTTCCTTATCCTTTCATACCTTGTTTACACTTATTTTCTTCAACATATTAGAATGCCCTTGCTTAATAAGTACCTTAATAACAGAGAAATAGACTAAGCGGTTATACCTTAACTATTCCTCCATGAATATTGTGTGCTCTGCTTCTTGTCCTTTCTTTTTCTAACACCCTTTTTCAGCCCCCTTAAGATGCACCACCGAAAACAGATATGGAACGAGTGACTTCGTCCTGCACCATTATTAAAGCCTCAGATACTCCAGAGGGATATAAGACTGAAGTTTCTAGAAGCCCCCAACTTCGCATGGATCTATTCTCGATCATCAGTTGCATGTCGCAACGTCACCTTCATAAGACGCGCCCATTGTTCTATTGACAATACGTTCCTTACTAAAACCATCTACACTCATATAAAATATCACCCAGCTGAGTATTTTACTAGGGTGGGAATTGTAATTTTTGTACCAATTTGATTTTGCTTGTAAACTGGCATGCCTCATGTAACAAACTGTTATTTGAGGACAAATTATTATTATTATTATAACTTGTTCTATGGCAAGTTTCACCCATGTAATTCGTGAGCATTTCGCAATTCTAAATGCTTTAATTGTTGTAAAACTGGACACATTCAGTCAATTCGTAACACCATGGTTCATTTCGCTGAAACTAATGCTAAAATTTGTGTTTGTGATTCTACTAAGTTGGATGTTTCTAATGATCACCTATCTTTATCCAAAGCTTCGAGAAGCGGCATAACGTCACATAACAGTCCAGAGTTGAGTGAAACCCAAAATCATGGTGAGACAAAAGTTTCCGATCAACCGACTTGTTATCAGATTTCTCGTATTATTGTACCAGATATGGTTTATCAAAATGATTCACATATTTTTGATGAAATATCTTACGACTATGAGAATAATATGTTGTAGTGGTAAATAAATCTCCAAAATCAATAGCTCTGTAAGTGTTCGACATTGGATTTAATAGATTCACCTAGCTGAAGGCGCTCAGTCATGCACCTGCACCAGATCACGAGTGGGAACGCCATGCTCAGCTTCTCCTGAGGTCACTAGCGAGTTTAGATCAGTCACTTCTCGATATATTGATAATCTATCAAATATATCTTCAAGCTTTCCCGCTTCTGAATTTTGATTTCACTGGGTGGGGACGATTCAGTTATAGATGTTGCTCGTAAAATGTTGTCGAACTACAATACCTGTGGCATCATCATTGTTGAATGAGTCACATCATCATCAAAAACCCGATGCCAGTTTTCTAACGTTCCATTATTCTCTAATAAAATTCTTAATAAATCTCAGAGAAATACTTCAGGAAAATCAAATTCTGATGTCCTATCAAATGCTATTCGTCGTCACAATGGATTTATCTCTAGAGATATTCCTAATGAATGTGACAAATATATTCTGAATGTGTTGAATTCTAGTCACATTTCTGATGTTATTGTATCAGATGTTGGATATTCTCCAAACGAGTGTGTGCCGAGTAGAACACCTAGCCAATAGTATGGTGAATCAGAGGGAATAGCAAGTTTCCCCGAAGCGATTAGGGAACCCAGATATGAACTTTGCACAGGCAGAAAATCAAAATCATGTCCAATATTATCCTAATGAGTATGAGGCAGATGCATGTTTTTATGATAATCAGAAGTATTTGAATTGTAGTATAAACTAGTAATCCCAGGAATAACGCAATGTAATCAAAAAGTATTAGATGAGCCCGAACGAATGTATTGTATTTGGAATTCAAAATTACAACAGTCATCAATACGAAGAAGTCATTGATTTATTTAAACATCACATCCGCCACAGCTCGAATTGGAGTGTAAGTGTCTGTAATCGATTGCTCGTCTTCTTCTTAAGTTCATCTTACATCTGTCCGACGGTGTATTGGATGTAGACTCTGTATTATCTAGAATGCACTCATTAGTATTAGAATTAACAACCGAAATTGGAACAGACTCACCTGGGTTCTGGAATTGTATACAATCAGCATGTCGGTTGTGTAGTGAAACCATTGATATTTAGAATTTGCATCATATACTTTCCAACAATATCCTCCCCCACGAAATAATGTTGGGTCCTTACGTAGCAATGTTTTAGCCAATATGACATTCCCAATTTGCAGTATCTTCTCAAATCTCACGCATCGACTACTGTATGTGAGTATTTGGGAATAAACACTGATATATAATTCATGGTATTCCATCATGTGACTTTGACTTGAATAAAAATCATGATACATATTCTTTTTGTTATTCATATTAGAATACACAGATGGATATGCATTGATATATGTAATTAACACATGTGATTCAACTAGGCTTGATTTACCTGCGAAACAATCGAATGGAAAACATGCATCTGCCTCATATTCATTAGGATAATCTTGGACTTGATTTGGATTCTCTGTCTGTGCAAACTTCACTTCTGGGCAAGCTGGTTCTCTGATTATTTCGGTAAATTTTGCTATCCCCTCTGATTCATTATACCCCTGACTAGGGATTCTATTCAACATACATTGTTCGTGAGAGTATCCAATATCTGATACAATAACATCAGAAATATGACTACAATTCGACTCATTCCGAACATATTTTTCACATTCATTAGGAATATCTTTAGAGATAAATTGATTGTGAGGACCACTGACACTTGACATGATATCAGAATTCGATTCTTCTGAAATATTTTCCTCAAATTGATTAAGAGTTTCATTAGAGAATAATGGATCATCAGGGAATTCAGCATCTACCAAAACTGAATTTGGTTTTTGATCATGATTTGACTCATTCAGCATTCTATTCTCAGAGTTGTAAGAAATTCCATCAGAAGTATGTGAATTATTACGACAAACCATATCTGGTACAATGACATGAGAAATTTGATAAGTTTGTTGACTAAAAATTTTTGTCGCACAATGATTCTGGGTTTCATTCAACTCTGAACTGTTATGTGACGTTATACCACTTCTAGATAAAGATAACTGATCATTAGAAGCATCCATCCTAGCATTAGTTTCAGCGAAATGAACCATGGTATTACAAACTGACTGAATGTGTCCAGTTATACCACATTTAAAGCATTTAGAATTACGAAATATACATGAATTACATGGGTGAAACTTGCCGCAGAACAAGCATTTACTAAACTCGTGCTCATCATCATGGACTGTTTCACAGCTCAATGAAGTATTATCTGAATAACTTTGATTACGCATCGAACTGCGACGACTTAATAAAGTAGTGGAATTCCTGAAGTTCTGGAGAGTCATTTTATCGGATTTTTCTCTTTTACCGCACTCAGAATTTGTATACTTTACATGATCCAACAGTAGTTGCTTGAGTTTCATAGGGGAGTGAAATCGGTTTGTCTGGAAGTGCCAAAGTCTTTATAAGGCTGTATGCTTCTTTTCCGATGAATGTAAGAAAATGGGCCACAATATTAAAATCTTCATCACCTTCTTTGGTCATAGCCCAGATTTTGAACCTCTCCATGTACTCCTCAAAAGCATTAAAACCTGAATTTATATCCAACCGTTCGATCACAGGCTCAATCGCGACGCCAATATGATAATCAGAAGTATTTGAATTGTAGTATAAACTAGTAATCCCAGGAATAACGCAATGTAATCAAGAAGTATTAGATAAGCCCGAACGAATGTATTGTATTTGGAATTCAAAATTACAACAGTCATCAATACGAAGAAGTCATTGATTTATTTAAACATCACAGTTTTCCATTTGATTGTTTCGCAGGTGAATCAAGCCTAGATGAATCACATGTGTCAATTGCACATATCAATGCATATTCATCTGTGTATTTCAATGCGAAAACCAGAAGGGATATGTGTCATATTTTTATGCAAGTAAAAAACACATGATGGAATGCCTCAAATTACGTGTCAGTGTTTATCCGCAAGTACTCACATATAATGATCGGATCGTCAGATATAAGAAAATGATGCAGATTGGGAGCGTCGAATTTGTTATAACACTGCGACGTAAAGACCTCACATTAATTTGTGAGGGAAAGATGGTGTTGGAAAGTCTATGATTCAAATTCTAGATATCAGTGGTTTTACTACACAACCGACATGGTGACTATATACGATTCCAGGACCCAGGTGAGTATGTTCCGATTTCGGTTGTTAATTCTAATACTAAAGAGTACCTTCTAGATAATGCGGAGTCTTTATCCAATGCACTGTCTGACAGACATGGGATGAACTTAAGAAGACTTACGATCGATAACAGACACTTAGATTTCAATCTAATCTGTGGCGGATGTAGTGTTTATAAGAACTAATAGTGCCTTTGTATTGATGACTGCTTGATTTCGAATTCCAAATACAATAGATTCGTTCGTGTTCATTTAATACTTCTTGATCACATAGTGTTGTTTCTGAGATTACTAGTTTATACTATAGTTCAAATACTCGTAAATATCACAAGAAGTCATCCTGGTATTTACTCACCGATCCTGTCCAAATTCAACTCATCTGTAGACACTAGTGAGTTTTCAAATTTCTCACAGCTGATAAACTCCCCTGAATCTCTTAAACCTCAGAACGTAGAAGAAAATGACCCTAATGTGGGTGGTATCCACCCACCTAAAAATGCGGATTTATATCTAATATTAAGCAGTTGTGCCGATAGGGAATCGGATAATACAGTTCGAATTCCTGTCAGTGCAACACTCAATTACAGTAACTGTGCAAAGGCTAACGGGAAAAATAGTCATAATATTTTCTCAGAACTTTTCAACCTATCTACGGACTATGGAACCTATCCGTCTGTAAGGAAAACATCTCTCATCACCCCTAGTTTCAAAACTGGATCACGTAGTGATATTGCTAACTATAGGCCAATTAATTTGACATATGTGCCATCAAGAACCATGGAAAAAATCATCCACAAATAGTTATCTTTTTTACTTTCGGCTAGCCCATTCCATACATGCTTCATATCACACCTGGAATTTTTTAATCAAATTCCCCAGAGAAGAGATGTTGGTCAGTCAGTGATAATTCTATAACTCGATTTTAGTAGGGCTTTTGACAGTATCTCCCACAAACTTCTTCAACAACTCTCTTCACTCGGCATACGGAACCCCCTTTTCTCTTGGGTCAAATCTTTTCTGGAAGAACGCAGCCCAATCGTCCGCTTTGGATCTTGCTACTCTAAGCCTGTGAATGTAACCAGTGGGGTCATAAAAGGAATTGATTGACCCATTACTTTTCCCCCTTTTCGTCGATGAGTCGTGTTCCCTCTTTCAATACGGGAAACCTTTCCTTTATGCCGATGACCAAAAAGTGGTTTATTCATTCTCTTCTCTCACTAAAGAAAGCTATGTCTCAGCGATAATCCATGAAGAAATAAACAAGTTGTACGAATGAACTGTGTTGTAGAATCTGCCACTTAATGTTGATAAAACTGGATTCATTCACATTTGCCGCTGCCTTAACCTAAATCTGGTTATACACAAACATACACTGAAACATCTCAACACTGTTCGCAACTTGAGTTTAAGAAATAGCAACGGTTTGAACTTTTCCATGCATATTGTGTCTCAAGTATCCAAAACTAGAAAGCTCATTGGATTCATAATAATAAACTTCAATAATACCGAATCGAGATTGTTATTACTGTACAAAAAATGTATCTTACTCATTCTTGAATATGGTATTTTACTTTACAGTAATTACAGATCTGATCAAAATTGAAGGTGTTCAAAGAAGATTCACTAAAGCTGTTTTAGGGTATTCGGACAACATGAATTATCACCAAAAATGTCAACAACTCAATTTAGAACCTCTCTGGATCAAGCGTATCAAATTGAACCTTGTTTTCTACTATCGGCTTATTAACGGTTGAAATGTAAGACGATGCGAACATATCAATTACAATTGACGACACATCGTCATTCTCATTGTTACATAAAATTTTCCTCAAACTGTCTTCAGAATACACTTGTTATTCGAACGAGTAGCTAATACTCGTGCTTGCTAACATTAAATTTGAATTCTTCATAATAATTCGTCTGTTTTCGTCTCGGCATCGGTGTATGATTATGCGGTAGTTTTCTAAGCGCTAATGTAGTGAAGTAAAACTCAAGTGGGGAAAACCAGTTTATTGTTTAACGCAAAATCACACAGTGGCCTAGTAAAATATGAAGGTCAAACATTAATTGTATCATTTGCACATCTTCTTTGCATTGTCATTTGCATATTCCATTATTCCTCTCATTCTGTTGTCATTTCGACTGTCCTCAGATTTTCTTCCTGTTCTCTACACTGAAATCTCCTGCTGACAGGTATTCCACTTCCGATTAGTGGCACGTTCTACTTACAGATGTCAATATAAGTAGCATACACATAACCAAGAGTTGTCCATCAGAGTATTAAACAAGACAATAGCATGGACAACTATTACTTGATGATGGCATTCGGGTTTGCTAAATCTGAAGGCCATCCTGCGCATAAACTCATAAGCTGATTTTGATATAGACTTGATGTTGTTCTGGATTGTTTTATCAAACGAAAATCCAAAATCATCACTTATATTTGAAATTGGCAAGGAGATCTTTCAATACAACTGTGAGGAATGTGTCACTAAATTCGTCATATGAGTATTCTTGAATTCAGGGCTTCTGACTTTCAGTGCAACTCAGCTCTGTTCTACGACAAAAACTCAGATTTTGTGATGACACTACGGCTTCTTCCCAGGTATGATAAAATCAGAAATTATTCAGCCATCATTTATTTGTTAGGATGGATTGTGGTGTTTGTATGAACTAACGATTTTTTTTGTACTTGATGTGTACCTGATCTTGAATTTCGAATACAATACGTTCGTTTGTGCTCACCTAGTTCTATCTGACTCGGTTTGCGTAATTTCGGGGATTCCTAGTTCGTACAATAATTCAAATAATTCTAATTATCACATGCATGCAGCTTAAGTGAAGTTCATTTTCAGGTTACTTCATGACCGATTTACTGTTTTTATTTTCAGTGGGGTTAATTTTTTAAAATACTCACTTAAAAATAAAAGAATGTCGGGATATGAAACAACTTGGTATAATCGAAGTAGGCTGAAATTTCAGACAGGTTGTTTGTCATAAATTTTTGTAGTTTGCATTTACAAAGCTGCATGACTAAGTCGAAAAAGTCTACATCTGTTCTTCATGACCCTGACGACAACATAAGCCTGAGAAGCAAAGTTATATAAAGCCCCTTGATAAGTGACCAAACTCGCTCAGATTTTAAGCAGAAAATAGTTTAAAAAATCGAAGGTTAGAAGGCAATACTTCAAATGATAACAATCTCATCAGTCGTAAACTAAATAATCATTGCTAACTGTAGATGACGGTGATAGATAGTTTTCTCTTTTAAAGAGTTAAGAATATTTAAAGCGAAACCTTTATAATGTTCATTCCACATATGTTTGATTTTGACGCTTTTTATTGGTCAGCGAATTTAAGGAAATGATAATAAATGTAAAGTCTATTATTGTATGCTCCCGTGCAAATATGGAGAAAATCACTTCACGTCTCTGTTCTTATGAATATTACTTTGCATTTTTGTGGTATCTACTATTTCTTTCCTTGTCGTTCTGTACCATTTGGAACGTTTGTTACATTATTATTAGGAAGTTATTGGCTATTCACATTTTTTAAATTATGAAACTCAAATGAGCGTCACTATAAGGTTACCAAAGGCACAGACATTGAAACAGTCCAATTTTTTTAATTAAACAATGACTTCTTATTAACCATATTAAAATTCAGTTATCTCCTTGGTGAATATGTAATTCATACTTTTTTTTAACCTAGTTTTAGAAGCTGAGAAATTAAATTTGTTCTAAAGAATCAAAATGTGCTAATTAGATAGGAGTAAAAGTTTGTTATAAGGATGACTTTGAAACATCACAGTTAGCTTGTGTTAGCGTAATTCAGCTATTTATATATTTTTCGAAGAAGTGACTTACACTAAGTGACGAAACGTCAGGAATTAAATTTTCCACTCATTGAAATTTTATTATTAATAATCTACTGAATGTTTAATTTATTTAAGGGAAAAATTTCAATGCTAGATTTTAAGGATATTGCTATTTTGTATGCTATTCACAATCTAAATAGATAGAGTTGAGCATCTGGTACATTTAACAATAATAATTTTACTCTAAATCGGCAATAAAACAATCTTTGGCCATTTTAAACTCTCAGGGCTCTGTGTAAAGATACTGTTGTTGAACGAGATATTTGTGAAAGACTACAGTGTTTACATAATACGTATATATCGCCTTCAATCATACATTTGCATCTTGTAATGTGTGCTCTGCAATCCAAACTG